>NC_062215.1:56508455-56812828 GCF_902686445.1 Sciurus carolinensis | reverse complement strand
AAAAAAAAAAAAAAGTCATTATTTTAAGTTCAAGAAATCATACCTTAGGGGGCGAATAAGGAGAGGGGTGGAGCAGATGAGATGGGAAGGATGGTAGATTGAGACAGACATTATTATTCTATAGACATGTATGGAAAAAAAAATTTTTTAAATAAAAAAAAACTAACTACAAAAAAATTGTACCTTAAATTAAAAACAAAACTGTACCTTCAATAAAATGAAAAAATGATTATATGATTTAAAATAATAAACATGATAAAGAATTACAATAGGTCAAATTAGTATTCCTGAAGAGACTAGAATATTAAAATGTCATGAGTAAAATATATAGAACTTCCAGTAATAACTGTGCACATGGAAAACATGTTCCACAATCCAGGAAAAAATCAGCATAAAATAAATAACAAAACATCTGTTAAATGAAAAGATACTGAATTTTAAAGTCAAACATATGTAGGTGGATAGAATCTACCCAGCCTCAGATTTTTCAACAACAATCAGCACAGGTTACAGTGACAAACAACTACAGAATTCTGAGGGAAAATGTGATGCAAAGAATGAGGAAGCTAAAGAAGAGGGCAAATTAGGATGGCAATAAGCATTCACAAGTAACGCAAACTTCTGAACTTTAAGACGCAGCACTTGCTGGGCACAGTGGCACATGCCTGTAATCCCAGTGGTTTGGAAGGCTGAGGCAGAAGGATCACAAGTTCAAAGCCAGACTCTGCAACTTAGCAAGGCCCTAAGCAACTCAGCGAGACCCTGTCTCTAATAAAATATTAAAAAGTGCTGCCAGGCTGGAGTTGGGGCTCAGTGGTACAGCATTTGGCTGGCATGTATGAGGCACTAGGTTGGAGTCTTAGCACTATATATATATACATACACATACATACACAACACACATATACATTTTAAAAGGCAGGGGGCAGAGGCTGAGGATGTGGCTCAGTGATTAAGCGCTCCTGTTCAATGCCTGGTAACAAAAAAAAGTGGGGAGGGGAGCAGAAGCACTTCTGGGGAGTGGGAGAGAGGGGAAGGGGAGCAGCTGCAGCATCTCTTGAAATAACTTCTGTGAAATTAACCAAATTAAACAATCCAACAGACCCATGGGTGCATGCCTATAATCCCAGCAACTCAGGAGGCTGAGGCAGGAGGATCCGGGGTTCAAAGTCAGACTCAGCAGATTAGCGAGGCCCTTAGCAACTCAAGTGCCTCTAAATAAAATATAAAAAGTGCTGGGCAAAAAACTAAAGGACGAATGATCTCGCTGATAAGCGGATGAGGACATATAATGGGGGGTGGGACGGGCTAGCATTAGGTTTAGGGTTAGGTTTAGAGTTAGGCTAAGGAGAGCAGTAAGAATGAAGGAAAGAAGGACTGTGTAGAGGGAAAAGAGGGGTGGGAGGGGTGGGAGGGGTGGGGGGGAGGGGAAAAATATAATAAACATCATTACCCTATGTAAACGTAAAAAAAAAATAAATAAATAAATAAATAAAAAAAAAAAAAGTGCTGGGAACATGGCTCAGTGGTAAAGCACTCCTGGGTTCAATCCCCGTATGGGGGTGGGGGAACACCTGTGACAGAAAAACCCAGGTGAAAGGACAAGTACAATTACTGACTGCACGCAAATATATGAATAAAACTAACCTCTCGTAAATTGTTTTAAGTTCTTAAAAATATATTAATCTTGATATGAAAACAGGACTAAACGAACAAGGGAAAAGAGGGAATAAAACTGAGAGAGATAAGAAGGAATATATGTATGTATTTGTTCCCTCATCCTACACATTAATGTATCAAAGCATTCTGTCCATATAGTCTCAAAACTATTTAGAGGTTTTGTAGTTTACATTTTCTCCTCTTAAATTTTCCCCCAGTACTGAGGATTGAACTCAGGGGTGCTCTACCACAGAGTTGCATCCCCAGCAGCCACTCTTCCTTTTTTTTTTTTTTTAAATTCTGAAGTTCTGGCTGGCCTCAAACTTGTGATCCTCTTGCCTCAGTCTCCCAAGTCACTGGGATTACAGGCAGGTGGTATTTAGGAATAGACTCTTCTTGAGATAAATGTCTATCTAAAGTTCAATTTTTTTTTTAGTATTACCTTAGTTTTTTCTGGTTCAATGCAACCAAATTAATTTTTAAAATTTTAAATGTCATGCATATATAATCCCATATTTCTACACTTGATCTTAGCCAAAAGGCCGAAAAGTCATTTATCTTCATATTTTAATGCATACATATGCATTAAGAAGGTATCTGCAAAGATGTTGATCAAACGTAGATGATGGTTACTACTATGTGGTAGGATATTTTTCAACTTCCTGTTTGATTTTTAATTATGAGAAAATCCATTTATCATAAAATAACATAAAAACAAAAATGTAAGGAGTGAGACACAATTTTCTTGCATCCAAAGATAACCACTGCTAACAATTTGCTATGTCTTCTATGGCTGTATTCCAAACATGGAATCGTATCATTTTATATCTTATGGCCACTTATTGTAGTTTGAACATTTGACAGTGTCTTCCCACTTTTTTCAACTATGAATATTGCTACAGACTATCTCTACTCCTTGAACACCTGTGCAAGTATACCTAGCATATAAACTCCTGTAAATTGAACTGTCAAAAGAACACGCCTATCAACCTGCCAAAAGTTTAATTTATACTCCCAGAAACAATGTAGGTACCTATTTCCCTACAGCCTTATCAAAATGGGTACTGCCCTTTTCCCAATGACAATTTATATTCCTTTCATGCACTTTACATTTTTATATTTATTTATATTTTTACATATTTTTTTCTTATTGAATGGGGTTTCGAGCACTGTGCCTATTTTTACACTGACATTTTTGCTTTAAAACATCCCTGACTTGTTTTGTCTTTTATACCTCTCAATTTTTGCTAAACACAAGTTCAAGCAATTAAAAAAAAAAAAAAAGCCTGTCTTCTTCATGGCTCTTTAGTTTGTTATGCATAGAGCAGCCCTGCTTCCTCAACTCCAGACTAAAATATTCTTGAATGCTTTCTTGAATGATCTCCATTTTTAATTCAATGACTGGCTAGTTGTTTGGTCAGAGTCAAGCCTACCTACTAAGGTCTGTCTGGATGAACAGTGCTTCATCCAGTCCCTGGTACATAGTAAACATTCAATAAATATCAAAATCCTTTTATAATTTATTTAAACTTAAAGATTTAAATTTAGTACCTTTTTACCTATCCTAAATATGATTAACCAGTGGTGCCAGTGCACTTTATTCAATAACACATCCTTTTTCCCTAAGATTTGAAAAATAAGTCATTTCTACATCTTAGACTGGAAAATAGGTCTAACTAAACTCGCTCCTTGTCTCCACTACAGCAATGAATTGGTTTCAGACCTTTCTGCTGATAATAACGTTTCTTTATAAAGTACTGAACTTACCTTAAAATCTGTCAAAAAACTAAAATAACTCAAATTGATAGTCCTATTTTTTCATTTGTTATTCACATACATAAATTTCTAAACTGCCCATAGAACACCTAGAAAGAATACCAAATAAAATTGTTAAAAATTAAACTCCCAGGTTGGGATGTAGCTCAGTGGCAGAGGGCTTCACTTGCATCCTCCAGAGAGCAGGGTTCAATCCTCAGGTTCCACAACAAATACATAAGTAAATATTCTTTAAAAAGTAACCTCCCTAGAGCTGGGGTTGTGGCTCAGTGGTAGAGAGTTTGCCTAGCACGTGTTTGAGTATCAGCACCACATCAAAAAAATAAGTAAAAAAGAATATAGTTATTAAAAAAAAAAAAAAAAAAAAAAAAAAGAACCCTCCCTAAATTTCTCCAAATTTTCTATAGTACTAGTTTTCATGGCTAGGAAAGCTTCTAGGTAAAGAGAAAAAAGCAAAAAATTACTGGTGGTAAGTCTTTTTAAAAAATATTTATAAAATAAAAATAGATTATGTGGGTTTTTTTTTTTTTTTTTGGTACCAGGGATTGAACCCAGGGGGTGTTTAATCACTGAACCACATCCCAGCCCTTTTTATTTTTTATTTTGAGACAGGGTCTCACTAAATTGCTGAGGCTTACTTTGAACTTGCAATCCTCCTGCCTCAGCCTTCCAAGTTGCTAAGAGTACAGAGGTAGGCTACTGCACCCAGCTACAAATAATTTTTATAAAATAATTTTGTATTCAAACTAAAAAGCTTTTTCTCAGCAAAGGAAACAATCAATAATGTGAAAAGAGAGCCTACAGAGTGGGAGAAAATCTTTTCCACACACACTTCAGACAGAGCACTAATCTCCAAAATTTACAAAGAACTTAAAAAACTTTACACCAAAAAAAAAAAAGAACCCAACTAATAAATGGGTTAAGGAATTGGGCAGATACTTCACAGAAGAAGATATACAGGTGATCAACAAATACATGAAAAAGTGCTCATTACCTCCAGTAATTACAGAAATGCAAATTAAAACCACCTTAAGATTTTATCTAACTCCAATTAGAAAGGCTAATATCAAGAACACAAGCAATAATTAAGTGTTGGTAGGGGAAGGGGATATAGTTCAGCTGGCAGAGTGTTTGCCTTGCATGCACAGGGTCCTGGGTTCAATCCCCAGTACCATTAAAAAAAAAAAAAATGTTGGCATGGATGTGGGGAAAAAGCCATTGCTGGTGGAATGCAGCCACTCTGGAAAGCAGTAATGAAGATTCCTCAAAACACTTGGAATGGACCCGCCATTTGATCCAGCTATTCCACTCCTCAGTCTAAAGAACTTAAAAATCAGCATACTACAGTGATGCAGTCACATCAATGTTCATAGTTGCTCAATTCACAAAAGTTAGATTGTGGAACCAACCGAGATGCCCTTCAATTGATAAATGGATAAAGAAACTGTGGTATATATACACAATGGAATATTACTCAGTCGTAAAGAAGAATAAAATTATGGCATTTGCTGGTAAATGGATGGAGTTGGAGAGTATCATACTAAGTGAAATAGATCAAGTCCAAAAAAAAACCAAAGGCCAAATGTTTTCTCTGATAAATGGATGACGATACCTAACAAAGCGGGAGAGGCAGAGAATGAAGGAATTTTGGATGATGTAGAGAAAAATGGGGTGGGAGAGGGTGGGGGAAGGAAAGATAGTAGAATGAAACAGTATTACCCTGTGTATATGTACAATTACATGAATGGTGTGAATCTATACTGTGTACAACAACAGAAATAAAAAGTTGTACCCCATTTGTGTACAATGAATCAAAATGTAGTCTGTAAAAATAAAAATTCAAATAAATAAAAAGAAAAGGGGGAAAAAGAAAACAATTATTTGTGCACATATAATTACTTTTGGTTTCCAATAACTATTATTTATCTTATTAAAGTAATTTCAGTCTTTCTGAGGATTCTAAGTTAGGTTTTTGTTTTTATAGTGTTTTTAACGGTCCAGAATGGAACCCCCCAAATTATTTTTAAATATTTTTATTTGTAGATGTACACAATACCTTTGTTTTTATTTATTTTTATGTGGTGCTGAGGATTGAACCCAGTGCCTCACACATGCAGGCAAGTGCCCTACCACTGAGCTACAACCCCAACCCCAGGAATCCAAAGTCTTAAAAATTATATATATTTCTTACTGATCCACAACCATGGAGCTGTTTCTTTTTTAATACATCAGTTGTATTACTACAATCACTTGTTCATTTACTGTTCTTCTGGTTTCAGCTTGCTAAAATTTTATTCAGGATATTGGTATGTATACCAGGTTTGGTCCAGAGCATTTCTACCCTCTATATCAGATAATGACATCAGGATTATAACAGACTCAAAGGGAAATAGAAAGTTTTACAATTTTTACAACTGAATTATTAAAGTAGGTAAATATCAGAAAAAGTAGATGATAATCTAACATGCTAGACAAAAATACACTCTTTGGAAATTTTCAGAATTTACCATTTGGGCAGAGGGAAGTAAACCCAAAACCTGAAGAGGTTTGTTTGTTTATTGATTGCAGAAATGGGGATTGAACCCTGGGGCACTTTACCACTGAGCTACAACCCCAGTCCTTTTTGAGACAGGTCTCATTAAGCTGCAAAGGCTGCCTAAGTATGACATGCAAACTCAAAACTTATATACATCAGAATGACAGGTTCATTACGTAGAAATTTAACAACTTGAAAGGGAAAAAAAGTACTTCTAATATGACTCAGTGTTTATCTATTCTTAGTTCAAGTGGATTAACTTAAAAAATAAAAAAACAGCCAATGCATAAACACTGGAATGCTGATTTTTAAATAAGACTTTAACCTCATAAAATGCATGCTTCAGCACAATGTTGATTCCTCTTTCTTCTACCACTTCCTCTGAGTAGGCCCAATCCCTCTCTAGACTTATGGAAGAAAAGAACCTAAGCAGCAAGCCATGCCACTTATAATCCAAGATTTCTTATAGAGAGGGGAGTAACAGGTATGACTGTGTGAAAATAGATGTGATATAATGACATTAATTCACTTTGTTATATCTCCTATCATGGCTAAGACTCCTCCTCAAATCCTTCCCTGAAGCTGACACTAATATTACATTTCTCTAATTCAAATCATTATTTACAAATCATTATTTACTTTATTTGTATGTATTTTTTCTCCTTTCAATCACATTAACAAAAAGAGAGACTTTGATACCTGATCAGAAATGGTGTGTGTGCAATATAACCTTTCCTGAAAGGTATGTTGTACATTATAGTGGTCACCTTTTGGGCTGGGGATGTGGCTCAGTAGTTAAGCACTACTGGATTCAATCCCCAGTACCAAAAAAAAAAAAAAAAAAAAAAAAAAAAAAAGTGATAAACATTTCCACATTAAGTAAAAATGGCTTCAAAGAAAATCGATGTCCTGTGAAAACACAGGTGAACCTAATAAGATGCACAAAAGAGCACATCGAAAGGAAAAAATTGGAAGTAATAAAGTTTATTAAGGTAAGGCAACCAGAAGATCAGAGCATGACTATGAGAAAATCCCCCTTAACCACATATAAGATTGTTTCTATGCAAGAGAAATAAAAATCAAGGTCATGATAACATGAGCATCGTGTTTTTCTAAAAACCACGGATAACTCTTTTTTCAACAGATTTATAACACAATGAGCATAGATGCCACTAGCACTATGAGTATAGCAACAGGTATCTGGTATCTTCTAAGTGATGAAGAAGGTGAAAATGGTGGAAGAGAATTCAGTGGAAATGCTGAGTTGCAAAGCAAACTCAGAATTGAGATGTTTAAAAACTGCAAGAATGATTAAATTAAAAATCATTGGTAATATATTTTCTGCTGATACCAAGGCTGCAACAAATTTTCCCAGCGAACCACAGAAAACTATTAGTAAAGATGGAAATATTGGAAAGCAAATTTATAATTTCAACAAGAATGGATTTTTTTTTAAAGGAATGCCATCTTAAGGATAAGGTATCATTAAGCAGTTTCAGACTAACACTCCTTTTATACAGAAAAACTGCAGATGTTAAACTAAAGCCTTTCTTGGTGTACTGTGTGTAAACTCCATCATGCCACAATACTTAAGACTAAGTAATGGCTGGGGATATAGCTCAGTTGGTAGAGTGCTTGCCTTAAAAGCACAAGGCCCTGGGTTCAATCTCCAGCACCTCAAAAAAAAAAAAAAAAAAAAGACTTAAGTGATGAAGAATGTGCTGTCTGATGTATGGGACTTGAACAGAACTAGATGGGTATAGAAAAGGTTTTTTGTTGGTACCAGGGATTGAACCCAGGGGTGCTTAGCCACTGAGTCAAAAACCCAGCCCTTTTTGTATTTTATTTAGAGACAGGGTCTCACTGAGTTCCTTAGGGCCTCGCTAAATTACTGAGGCTGACTTTCAACTGGCAATCCTCCTGCCTCAGCTTCCCAAGTCACTGGGTTAAAGGCATGAGTCACTGTGTTTTCCATTTTTTAATGGGGAGCTAGGTTAGTGTCCAAAGAATATACACAGAAAGAAAACAGGGCTCATTTTGATATGACAAATGTCTAGGGACATCATTTTGGTACAACTAAATTTTACAGTCTTTTTTTTTTTTTTTTTTTAATATCTTGCTTTAGTTGTAGGTGGACACAATACCTTAATTTTATTTTTATGTGGTACTGAGGATCAAACCCAGGGTCTGACGCAAACAAGACAAGCACTTTTACCACTGAGCCACAACCCCAGTCCCATGGATTTTATAGTCTTTTTGATTCTTGATAAATATAATATTATTGCAACCTATGTAGCAAGAGTAAGGGTCCATCACAACCTTGAGACATTTAATATCTATTATTGAGACAGTTTCTGATGTAGGATCTGATGAAGACAGCCATTATAAATGGTAATACTAAAGTGAAACTTGAATTGATTGAAACAAAAAATGAAGGAACTGTGTAAGAATTTGGTTTCTCAATTTGTTGCTGACTTCTAAAATTTTGAGGAAATTGATATGGTGAAAATTTTTAGATATTACTAAGAACTCTGGATTGAGTGGACAACGAAAAGATTAAAGAACTATCACATAATAAAGACCTTCCTACCAAGAAACTTGTTCAACTTGAAGTTAATTATTAGTGAGAAGAAGAAGAAAGTAAGAACAAAAACTTAGTGCCAAATCTTTAAGAGACAATTTAGACCATGGGGACAAAATAATTTGTTGCAATTAAGGTCATCATGAAATGAACAGGAAGATGACATCAAAAAATTCAAGGTAAGTACCACTAATGTTATGGTGTGTTGTATAATCCCAGTCAAAGGGAACACAAGAGCTGGGTGCAGTAGCACATGCCTATTATCCCAGCAGCTTGAGAGGCTGAGATAGAAGGATCCCAAGTTCAAGGTCAGCTTCAGCAATTTAGAAGCCCTATGCAACTTAGTGAAATTGTCTCGAAATAAAAATTAAAAAAAGAAAAAGAGAGAGAGAGAGAGAGAGAGAGAGAGAGAGAGAGAGAGAGAGAGAGAGAGAGAGAGAGAGAGAGAGAGAGAGAGAGACACACGTGTGGCTAAGTGCCCCTGTGTTCAATCCCTAGAACTCACCCCCCCCAAAAAGGGGGTGATACAATAAAACAAAATAGAATTCTGAGGGGTTGTAGGTTTTTAATTCTGTAGCTCTGGAAGGTAACTCATAACCATCCCTTTTTGGACTCTTAAGAGAAAAAGATTATCTAGTAGGATGAACTGAATTGAGACAGGATGAACCACCTCATGCCATCAAATAATTCTCAATAACCTCATAGTTACAGTGACACTTAGGTAAATCTTCAATTCATTGCCATTATTTTAATGACTACATTTTATTTGTTGACATTGCCTGCATCTGCTATGTATATTTTAAATATTGTTCTATTGCTTTTTTACATGATAGCACATATCCATTACAGTACAAATTGAAAATATAATTCCTATCTGATAATATAATATTAACAGATTCCTATGTAATTCTACAAAATGTGCCCACTGGTACCTATTAATGTTAAATAATTAAATAACTCATTTTAAATGTTTTTTATAGTGGGAGAAATGCTTTGTAAATTGTTTTATATATATATATATATATATATTTTTTTTTTTTTTTTAAAGCCTGTCTTTTTTATAATCAGAAAATACAGTTATTTCAGGGCTGGGGGTGCAGCTCAGTGGTAGAGACTCGAATAGAATTGAAAGGTCCCATTTTCAATTCCCAGCACAAAAAAAAAAAAGAAAAAGAAAAGGCTATTCGATGCCAAAATGGGCACTGAGTTTATTACATTCAACCTATATATTCTTTCCCTTATCAACATCCCTTTTTCTGAACCAATCATCCAGGTTCAAGCATAGTCATCTTCAACCATTCCTGTTATCTGACAGTCCATTCAGTGTGAAAATCCATCTTGTCACCTGCCCCTGACATTCCTTCCTTCCTTTCAAAACATCACTCTAGGTTTTATCTTAAAATAAAACTACCCCACTGTCTTCTACTCATATTAAACGTAGTCTTCTGTATTTACTGTAAGGTTTTTTTTGTTTTTGTTTTTGTTTTAAGAATATGGTGAGGAAGGGCATTCAGGAGAAATAATTCTGATTTTAGTAATACTTAGGCTTCCTCGGAGAATGTAGTTTATTTTTATCTTATCCATACCATGAATTGTGTAATGGATCAAACTTGCCTCTACACTCTGGCTGTGAGAAAACTTAAAAGAGACTTTTTACACCAGAAGTAAGTCCATAAACTCTAACAAATACTTTATGACTCTACTCATTTTTTCCTTTTGTTCTCACTTCTAATCGCTGTCAACTTGAATTTACATTCAAAAATTATTTACTGAAAGTATGTGTCATATATGAGAATACAGCAATGAAGAAGATACACAAACAAATACATATCAATTGGTGATTACTTCCTATGATAAAATTTAAGTAGGGTAAGGGTAGAGAAAGATAATGATATGGGTAGAGGATAGTAGTTTACAAAATCTTCAAGTGGGAATGCATATGGACATTGTCGTATTCCAAGAATTCCTAATAAGCTACTGTAAACCACTTTCAGAATAAGATGGGGAAAACAACAGTTCAATGACTCACCAAACAAAACAACAACAAATACATACATATATATATATGTATCTATATATATTTATTTATGCAACACTTTTATAAAAGAATGCTCTCTATTCAAAAACCTTTCTATATGGTCACGGTTGTACAATATAATATACTTAATATGTCACTTAACTGTACACTTCAAAATAGTCAATTTCAAATTGTGTAATTTTATCACAATTTTTTAAAGCCTTTTTGATTCTCTATTCTGTCAAATTCCTCAGACAGACCCTTTCTCTAAAATCTTTAATTATACTTCAATCCTTATCCTCTCCTCTGAATTACTGGTACCCAGAAAACATTCGAGGCTTTGAATACTTTCATTCCTTCCTTACCCAGCCTTTCGAGACTCACATCTTTCATTCCTTGTTTTCTTCCCTCCCTGAACACATCCTTCCAGTGTTTAAAGGCTCACTTTCTTCCAAAGATCCTGCCGTTTGCTCTTTTCTATTTGTTCAACAATCTTCCTCCAGGCATGCATACTCACAAAGGCTTCAAATTCTACCTTCCATATATATAGGATAACTTCCAATTTAATCTCTTAAGAGTTGTAAAAACCATTTCCCAGTAGTGGCTGTCCTATCAGAAACTCGACCTAAACTCATCCTCCCTCCTAAACCTGCTCTTCAGTTTCACTCTTTTTCAATTTTTCTCTTCAGTCACCCAACCTTGAAACCTGGCAATCACTACCTACTGCTCTCTTCATTATACCCTACATCCACACCTATGGATGCCCAGCTTCCAAGTGTCTTTCCTAACAATCCATCCTACAAATGGCCACTAGATTAATCTTTACTAGATATAGTTTTGGTAATTAACACAATATTCAAAGTCCTCTATGCACTGCCCTCAAAATATACTCTTTTCATCTTATCACTTCCTGTATATATATTTCCCCCGTCTCTGAACACACATTGTAATACTCATGTTAACAAACCATTGAACTACTACTACATTATACTCTATCCCTTTTTGCTCTTGCCAATTCCTATCCCTAAACAATTAATTTGTTACTTCAACTTAGTCTTTACTTTGGTTGTTGAAAGCATAACAAGTCTTACAGTACCAGCTCAAATGTTCTATTCTTCTAAAAAACTTCCTGAGTCAGGAATGTAAATTAACCTTCTCATCTGTATTCCCTGGCACTTTAAATTTGTATTATATATTTTACCACATTCTGGCTATACAAATTAATTTATGTCTGATCTTATAACTCAACTATGTCGTAAGATGCTCAAGGGACACCACTTCCTCAAGGTCAGAAGGAAATGCAAAAATTCATGGGACTACTATGACACATGAACCCTTGGTATAAACCCTATACTTTTAAATAAACATTATACTAAATATCTATTTCAATAGGATTTACTGACAGGCCAGTTATTAAGACACTACCATTATGGTTTGCTATTTAACTGGATACCTTATCACACTTGGCTGCAATTATGTAAAGTGTAGGATTTGACAGTATTGATCAGGAACAATCTAATCAACTTATTCTGGGTTTCAAAATGGCTTCAGAGTCTATTAATATAGAATCAGCTTCAACGGGCACTTCTTTCTAGATCCTTTATTTCTAATCTTGGGAAGGGTCACAATCCTGAACAAAAACAGACTACAAATTTAGACTCTAACTAATTGGTCTCTGTGACAGTGCTTTCTGATGGCACATAAGGTTCCCAATTCTAGCTATAACATTTGCACCACTAAGTTCTAAGAAAACCCAGTATTATACCTAAAGGAACCTCCAGGAGCCCAAACTTTCTTGAAAAAAAGAACAAAGTTGAAGAACTCAAAAGTTCTGATTTTGCTGGGCCTGGTGGTACATGCCTATGATCCCAGCCCTTGGGGGCCTGAGGCAGGAGGACTGCATGTTTGAGACCACCCTCAACAACTTGGTAAGGTCCTAAGTAACCTAGTGAGACCCTGTCTCAACATAAAAAATAGAAAAGGCTGGGGATGTAGCTCAGTGGAAAAGCATCCTGGGTTCAATCCCTAGTACCAAAAAAAAAAGTTCTGATTTAAAATCAGAAATGTGATACTGAGCCAGGTGTGGTGGTACACACTTATAATTCCAGTAACTCAGGAGGTTGAGGCAAGAGATCACAAGTTGGAGGCCAGCCTCAGCAACTTTGAGAGGTCCTAAGCAACTTAGCAAGAACCTGTCTCAAAATAAAAGATAATTAAAAGGTTAGGAATGTCACTCAGTGGAGCACTCCTAGGTTTAATCCCCAGTACTCCCCCACCCAAAAAAAGTGTGGTACCAGCACAAAGACATACAGATAAACCAGTGACACACTGTAGAAGTCCAGAAATAAAACCCATGCATATATGCTCAACTGATCTTCAACAGGCGACAAGACCATTCAACAAAGAAAAGAATTGTCTTTAAATAAACGGTATTGGGAAAACTGGATATCCATAAGCAAAAGAATGAGGCTGGACTCTTACCTTGTACCACACCCAAAAATTAACTCAAAATGGATCACAGATCTAGACATAAAGAGCTAAAACTATGAACTCCTAGAAAAAAAAACACAGGGGCATATCTTAATGACATTGAATTTGGCAGCAAAGAAAGATAATTGACAAATTTGACTTTATGAAAATTTAAGACTTTTGGGCATCAAAGGCAAATCCACATAATGAGAGAAAATATTTCCAAATCATTTATCTGATACAGGTTTAATATCCAGGATAAAAAATTCATACAACGTAATAACAACACAAAAACCAAATTCGAAAGACTTGAAAAGACATTTCTCCAAAGATATGAAGATGGCCACCAGAGACCTGTAATCACAGCTACTCAGAAGGCTGAGGCAGGAGAATCGCCAACTCAAGGACAGTCTGGGCAACTTAATGAGACCCTGTTTCAAAATAAACACAAAGAAAGCTACAGATAAAGCTCAGAAATAGAATGCTTCTAGATTTAATCACCAGTACCAAAAAAGAAAAATGAAAAGACTCATCAGGGAAATGCAAATCAAAACCACAATGAGATATTATTTCCATTAAGATGGTTATTATTAAACAAACATACACACACAGAAGGTAACAAGCATTGACAAAATGTAGAGAAACTGAAATCATGTACACTAATGGTGGGAATGTAAAATGCTGCAGCCATTGTGGAAGGCAATATGGTACATCCTCAAAAAATTGAACACAGAATTAATTACCTACCATATATGATCCAGCAGTTTCACTTCAGGTTATATATCCAAAATAATTAAAAGCAGGGACTCAAACAGATATTTGTACACCTATGTTCACAGTAACAGTATTAACAGCAGCCAAAATGTGGAAACAACCCAAGCATCATTAACAAATGAATGGATAAACTAAATACAATGTATACATACATGGAATATTTTTCCAGATTTTAAAAGGGATGAAATTATGATACATTCTACAATATGGATGAACTTAGGTAGGTAAAGAAAGACACAAAAGGACAAATATTGTATGCTTCTACTTACATGAAGTACCTACAATAGTCAAATTCATAAAGATAGGAAAGAGAAAGGGGGTTGCCAGGGACTAGGGATAGAGGAAGATGGGGAGTTATTGTTTTATGGGTACAGAGTTTCATGAGGATTATGAAAAAGTGCTGGAAATAAACAGTGGTGATGGCTGCACAACAGTGTGAATGAACTTAATGCAACTGAACCATACACTTAAAATAGTAAATTTTACGTTATAAGTATTTCATTGTATCTTACTACAACCAGAAAGAATGAATACAACTTGTCAATCAGATAAACACCAGATGGAAGCCAAGCATCTTTCTACCCCTTTATACAGATGATCTTCAGCCTTTGATGTGGCCCACACCCAAAGATGACACCATTACTACAAACTATAAACTTAAAATTCTTCAGTACTGTACTCAGGAACCAAACTGGTCAAACACACACACACACACACACACACACACACGAGACATATGTGACCTTTGAGAACACATCTGCCTTTCTCTTCTTCTGTGGGAACACTTTCTCCTTGCTTTCTGTGGAGCTTCTCTCCAGATGAAAGGCCCATTTTCATCTATGTGCAGTGCCAGTACACTAACACTGTCATTTTCATATTATACACACAACATAAGTAACTTCACATCTACTGATACGTATCTACATATACACTGACAGGTGTGAACTGAACACCCCTTAAATAGCCAAATTTGCATGTCAGCAATGTCTGAAGTCAAGCTGCCTCATTTTGATCTGTTCTCTCCTTTCTCTCAACCCATTAAGAATAACAGCTTTCACTTCTTACATCATTAAAAAAAAAAAAGGCAGTAGCATCATAAATTTATTTAAATCTTTAAAAAAAAAAAAAGTAACTCCAAATGAATCACAAAAAAAATTTTTTTTTTCTTAGATTTGGAAAGGATATAAAATTCTACCAAGTTGCAAGCCCTCGTTTCACAAAGTAGGATCTCAAAGCCTGGACTAGAAAAATGGTGGTCAATCTGGTTTTCTCCATTGAGAACCAGAACAAGAGCCAGCATAGAATAATAAGCCAGACTTGTTTTATGGGATGGATGGAAGGGAGGGAGGAAGTGAGGGGGTAAACCAAGCAAACCAAGCTAAATATATCTTTTTTTTCTTTTTTTTTTGGTGGTGGTGGTGGTGGTACAAGGGATTAATCCCAAGGCAATACCACTGAGCAACATCACTATACCTTTTTTTTTTTTTTTTTTTTTTTGGTGTGTGTGTGTGGTGCTGGGGATTGAGCCCAGGGCCTGTGCATGTGAGCCAAGCCTCTACCAAATAAGCTACATCCCCATTCCTTTTTAATTTTTTATTTTGAGACAAGGTCCTACTACATTGCTGAGGTTGGCCTCAAACTTGTGATCCTTCTGTCTTAGCCTCCTGAGTGACTGAGATCACAGGCATGCACCACCATGCCCAGCTCAAATTAATTTTTTAAGTAAAGGTACAAGATGCAATTATTTAATGTTTCCAAAATACTAGTTTTTTGCAAAAGCACTTTTAGTACTTTGTGTACACTAAAAAGCTGTCCCCTGAGTTAAGTAGTTCAGTGGACGTAATAAATGTCAAATGAATTAACAAATATTTTGACTAAGAAAGATACAAATTCTGGGCTAAGATTCTGGGCTGGATTCACTGCCCTGCACCCTAACTGTGAGAGTGAAGGTGATGAAAAAAGATAACATAATGCTGTCATGCTTGCTTCTTGACTTTCTTATTCACTCCTCTACATTAAAGCTTTGGTTTCTGATACAGAACAACTTACTTGTTAGGTACCAAGAACCCATAAGACAACCCTGAAACACTTTTTGGGAGGCAGAGGTTACAAGGAATTGAACCCAGTGAGTTACATCCCTAGACCTTTTTATTTTGAGACAGGGTCTCACTAAATTGCTTAGGGCTTTCCTAAATTGCTAAGGCTGGCCTTGAACTTGAGATCCTCCTGCCTTGGCCTCCAGAATCATTAGGATTACAGGAGTATGCCACTGTTTATTCAAACTTAGGGAAACCGGAATTTAACTAAAACTTGTTTTAAAAATCTAAATGAGAAACTAATGGGACTGCCCCTTTGAAAGGCTCTTTCTCATGCTGCATTACAAATGGCAATGAAAACAACACTGAAGCAAAACCATGAGAAATGTTTATATTACCGAGCAGAGTAACATACATATTAAAAAAAAAAAAAAAAAAAAAAAACAGGTAAACAAATACACTATTAAAAAAGGAGTAAAAAATGCACAAAACTGTAAGTAACTCTCAAGTAAATGAAAGTAAGATTCTTCTCTTTCCACCACTAAGTAACTTCTCAGGAAAAGGTATTATTTCTATAATTTAAGAACTTTATGATACATTTAAAAATTCAAAACATTTTTACAGTTAAGGATTTCAAAACCACTCAAAATAGGGATCTTTTAAAAATAAATGAATCATCTGTGGTAATCAATTCATAAATCAATTTCTCTCTTTCCAGTGTAACTTTTTCACTATGTTGCCTAGTTCATTGCCATTTAGGCTTTTTTTTTTCCTTAAGGTGTGGGTGTTTTTTTTTTTTTTTAAGCATTTATAATATGTTGCTACTTATAAATAACCTAAAATATTACTAAAGTTCACTTAGTCACTAAGTAAATTAATCTCCCCCCAAAGGACTTTACTATAATCAGCAAAAATTTTTAATGGAATTATGCCAAATAGTGAGAAATTCCTCAGTAACACTGCATGGCTCATCAGGAGAAAACTTAAGTCTCAAGCCCTTTCAGTGGAAAGACTAGCTTAGCCAAGTTACCCACAGCAATGAGTTATACCTCATTTGTCTACAAAGTTTTACTCATTATAAAGTACTTTCATGGAAGTATCTAGTAATTTAGCACCTTTTATGGTACAAGGCAACAGGTCATATTGAGGCTGCAATAATCCAAAATCTAAATTATCATGATAGATTTTCTTTTTTTGGGTACCAGGAATTGAACCCAGGGGTGCTTTACCACTGAACCACATCCTTAGCCCTTTTTTATTTTGAGACAGAGTCACTCCAAGTTGCTGATACTGGCCTTGATCTTGCAATTCTGCCTCAGCCTCCAGAGCAATTGGGCATGATGGATTTTCAACAGAAGCCAAAGGCCTATTATTTCTAAAGCAGAGAGATGTTGACAAGTTTCTCAGATGAACTTTTCCATAACCCCTACACTTCCAAATTCAAAGATTCAAAATATTCATTGTGTTATCTAATTTTAAGAATGAGAACCATCTAAGTCTTAGAGAATACACAGGAGGTAGCACAGTGGCCAAGGCTGTAATCCCAGCAACTAAGGAAGACTGCAAAAGGATAGTTAAAGAAATTTAGGGAGACCCTGTCACAAAATAAAAAATTAAAATGGAGCTTAGGAAGTAACTCAGTGGTAGAGTGCCCCTGGGTTAAATCCCCAAGGAAGGAGAGGTGGGAAGAAAAGGCAAAGAAAGGACAGAAGAAAGGAAAGAAAATACTGGAAAGCTAAATTGACTAGATGATTTAAAAAAATAAAAATTTCCACATGTAAAAATAGCCACAAAAAATGAAAAGGTCACCTGTGGCAGAAGGATTGCAAGTTCAAAACCAGCCTCAGCAAAATCGAGGTGCCAAGTAACTCAGTGAGACCTTGTCTCTAAATAAAATCCAAAATAAGGCCAGGGATGTGGCTCAGTGGTCAAGTGCCCCTAAATTCAATCCCCAGCACCCCTCCTCCAAAAAAAAAAAAGAAAAGAAAAGAAAAGAGAAAAGATATGGTGGCACATGCCTGTAATTCCAGCAGTTTGGGAGGCTGAGGCAAGAGGATCTCAAGTTCGAGGCCAGCCTCAGCAACTGAGCAAGGCCCTAAGCAACTCAGTGAGATTCTGTCTCTAAATAAAATACAAAAAAGGGATGGGGATGTCGCTCAGTGGTTAAGTGCCCCCAGTTCCTCCAAAAAAAAAAAAAAAAAAAAAAAGGAAGAAAGAAAGAAAAGGCCAGCTGGGGTCCAGTGGTACACGCCTGTAATTCCAACTACTTGGGAAGCTGAGACAGGAGGACTGCAAGTCTGAGGCCAGGCTCCTCAATTTATCTAGATCCTATCTCAAAAAATATTAATAAGAGAATTGGGGATACAGCTCAGTGGCAGAGTGCTTATTTAGCATGCATGAGCATAATGTCAAGGGTTCAACACCTAGTACCCATCTCCCTCTAAAAACTGAAAAGGGAAGGGGAAAGGGTTATGGCTGAGCGGTAGAGTGCTCACCTAGCATGCATGAGGCACTAGGTTCAATCCTCAGCACCACATATAAATAAAAAAGGTGTTATGTCCATCTACAAAAAATAAAAATAAAATTAGTTCAGTGGTAGGGCACCTGCCTAACATGCACAAGTTTCTGCACTGGATCCCTAGGTACCCTCAGAAAGGAGGAGAAGGAGAAGGAAAAGGAGAAAAGGCAAATTACTGCTCTTACAAACCCTTAAAATACACTCAAAAATGGTAAAATTTTTTTGGTCATGTTCTTTAAAAACTTTTTTTTTTTTTTTTTTTTTTGGTACCGTGGATTAAACCTAACTTAACTACTGAGCCACATTACCAGCCCTTTTTATTTTTTGAGACAAGGTCTTGCTAAGTTGCTTAGGGTCTTGCTAAATTGCTAAGGCTAGCTTGGAACTTTAAAAGTGGGGTCAATTATTGTACTAGCATACTATAAATGTGGGGTCAATTATAGTACTAGCATATGAAAAGAATGCTATACATCTATTTTTAAATATTTTGAAAGAGTGTCCAATCACATGCAAAAATTTTATAATTTCTTAAAAGATAAAATAGTGTAAATATTCTGAAAAAGAAACACTACAGGTAGTTTAAAAAACAAAGAGGGTGGGCCTAACCTGCTAGTTTGTCTTCAAGTTCAAGAAGCTAATGAGCTTATGTGTGTACCTCTTCTCCCCTCTAAAACCTGAGAAAACAAATTTTTTTAAAAAATTTAAAATAATGTTAATTAGAAATTTTTTATTAAAAACTAGGAAATTTGCCCATGGTTTTGAAAGATGGAAACAGATGGAAGAATGTGAACTGAGAGGCAGAGTGGAGGGAGCAGAAGAGCAGAATACTCACAGAGGGACTGCAGCGAAGGCTAAT
Organism: Sciurus carolinensis; assembly: GCF_902686445.1. Lineage (NCBI taxonomy): Eukaryota > Metazoa > Chordata > Mammalia > Rodentia > Sciuridae > Sciurus > Sciurus carolinensis. The sequence continues at coordinate 56,793,606 of NC_062215.1, read as the reverse complement.
CTTCTGGGTAGAACCCCAGAGAGGCACCACACCAGGTCAGTGACTGTCGAACGAGGAAGGTCAGTAGTGAGAAGTGGGACTGAAAACATCTGTCATAGCAAGAAGTCAACAGAGAATGTCTAAAGTTGATAAACCAAAAAATAAACACTATCAGCATATTATTTAGAAGCAAGGAGTTAAGCCCCCAGGAGATCTGAACCAAAAAGGTTTTTTAAAAGTAGTTGCCTCTGGGGAATGGGGCTCTTTATTATTAGGCCTTTTGATTTATGGGTATTTGACTTTTTTAAAGCATAGAAAACTGATTTTTAATTTTTTATTCTTTATTTACATTTTGTTCATTTTAAAGATACAACTCTAGAATTTGTATTCCTTCTGCTAAATGAGAGACACTATCTCATTTGGCAGTGCTTTTCAACTACTGGAAAGAAACAGATCTACTGGGATTTAACAAGCATTTGTTTTCACTAACAGAAAAATTAAAATAAAATTAGGATATTGCTGGTAAAGCTTTCATTTCAGTTACAAACATTTACTTAAATGGGTATACTGGAGTGCTATGTCAAATATCTTATTGAGTCTATTCTTGACCTGGCAACCAGAGGTAATCCTGTAAAAATGTGAATTCCCATCATGTCTCTAGTTCAATGGCATCTCATCTCAGTGATGGCCCACAAGACTCTTCAGAATTAATAGCACCTCTCTCCAATATTCTATCTCTGGGCTTCAGCTAAGGGATCATTGTCATCTTCCTCCAAAACTCAAGTCAGTCCCCATTTCAGGGCCTCAGTGCCTAAAGCAATTCTTCATTCAAATGTCACCCTATTATAAATTATAACCCCCACATCCTTACAGCTTCCTATTTTATTCCCTTTCCATTTTAGTTTCTACATAGCATTGTACAACTTTCTAATAATTCTGTTTAACATCCCTACCCTAACTAGAACATGCAAGCTCTAGAAGGGCCAAGATTTTTGTTTGTTTACTGATGTCATCCAATAGCTTGTTGTAGTCTCTGACAGTATTAATTGAATTAATGGATTAGTTGAAAATACGTACCACCTTAGGAAGAAGTCAACTTATTGACAATCAAGAACAACAGTTTGGGACCCCAAAGAAATTCTGACAGCTTTAATTTTTGAGGATAAGTTCTGGAACTGTAAATTCCAGCTGTTCACAGTATGGAATAAGCACATTCAGAATATGGGAGACTACTGAAATAACCTTTTTAACTTAATAGAGGCTTGCATAAAGAATGCTTGTATCCTAGCCATCATTTTTTAAAAAAGAAAAGAAAAGAGAACTCATGGGAGAACCTGCTCTCTAAACAGGTAAGCTACTTAAAGTACCAAAGTAATACACCTTTTTTTTATAAGTCACAGTGAAAGTCTCAGTCTCAGTAACCACAACTTGCTTACAGTCACAATTTTCACTATTTCCTTCAACCCCAAATGATGATTAGGGAACACGCTGTTGATTACCTTTATTTCTTCAGAATAAGACAAAGAACATCGTCATTCAGCAGAAATTCATGAAGCAAATCTTTTCGTTGTGGTACACATGGATGGCAGAGAATCTGTGATTCATGGTTTCAATGAATTTTTTCTATCCCACATTGTAACTTACTGAATAAAAAATAGCCTCAACAGATTTTCAATGATTAACAGGGAAAAAGTCATTGAACACTTTCCCATACACAGAAACACATGGCAAAAACAGATTTATACTGTGTACAAAAGTATACCCAACTGTAAAAAAAAAAAAAAAAAAAAAAAAAGTATATTTAAAGCCTGAAAGAAAAGAAGAAAAGACTTTTCTAAATCTCGTGCCATTAATAAAACACAACAGCTAACAGCATGATGTGATAAAACCATTTTACCAATCGCTTGTTTTGTGTTCTTGGAAAAAATGTTGAAAGTAGTTAATTTGCAACTGTTTTTAACCCATCTTCTCAAAAACAATGTGGTTTTACCTGTTCTTACTGAATTAAAAGGCTTTTTTAGAAGGAGGGAAGTAAATGAGACAAGTTGAAAGGGCAGCTCACAGACATAAGTAAATAAAACTGAATGAAGTACTAAATCACTGGCAAAATGAAAAAAACCACATTATATATAGGAAGCAGGAGACCTGATATTGATGAAAACAAATTTATAAAATGAAAAATAATGGAGAAAATTACATAGAGCACAATAGAAAAGAAAAAAGGAAGAATTTTTTAAAAATGAAATGGAAGACAAAATGAAGATGAGCAATCATAAAAAACTGATTTTTGTTGAAAAAAAAATAAAAACAAAAGCATATTAAAAGATATATAAGAAAGTATTCCTGAGTCCACAGTTCAAAATGGCTTACCATGTAACAGGAAAATGTAATAGAGAATCACACCAAGACCGAGATATATCCTGATGAAGTTACTGAACTTCAAGGATAAAGAAAGAATTCTACCAATACCCAGGCAGAAGTAGGTCACCTATAAAGGGAAAAAAACAGTCAGGCTGGCCCCAGACTTCTCTAGAATAACCCTAGATGCCACAAGATAAGGAAACAGTATCTATCGAGTATTAAGGGAAATGTAGCTCAAAAATTCTGTAACCAGCCAAAACATTATTTCACTTTTGAAAAGTCACTAACAGACATTTTCAAACCAAGAACTCTTTTAACGATACAGCATTGAAACAACCACTTCTAAAAAATCTATTTGATAAATGTAATAAGATTTAAGTACATTACAGCTATAGCTTTATAACCACAGAATTACAAACTACCTTGTTTCTTCATCTAAGATTTATTTTTTCACATTGTAGTATATCTGAAATCAGCATGTACAACTGACGATGTATCATAATTTCTTTGACAATAGTTAACCACATTAGTGGTATACAAAATAACTAACCATATAACAAATCAATGTTACCTTAGACATAATGAAACACAGTACATAACTTCCAAAATAAGAGAACAAATAAAACAAACCATGTGGTTTAAAAGAAGAAAAAGAAAACCAAGCAAAAAGACAAGCAACAGCAACAACAAAAATAGATAATTTTATAGAAACAAAACCAAATACACAACATTAATGTAAATGATTAGTAGCATCTCATATTGAGTCCAAAAGACTAACCTTGATCCAACTACATGGGGTCTACAAGAGACAAACCTAAAATAGAGACTTTGAAAAGTTAAAAGTAAAAGGTTAGACAAAAGTATACCAGGCAAGTATAAATACCTTTTTAAAACCCACTGAATCAAAATGAAAGAACATTAAAGGAGGCATAAAGAAGGTCACTTTTTGTAACAATCAAGATCAAAATCTATAAAGACACAATGTTTATAAACCTATACATACCAAAATCTTCAAAACATATAGCTGGAGCCAAATCTTTAGAGAAATACAAGAAAAACGTTTGGATAGAAAATTTTAAAAAAGAAGACAACCACTATTTCAATCCTGAGAGATCAAATAGACCAAATGATAAAACAGCTGGACATAAGATGGAAAGAGAACAAATCTATGGAAGTGTTACAAAAACTGATCATCTATTTGGACCACTGACAACTCCAAAGTTCAAGAGAACAGAAATAGTCTAGACCACAATCTGACAATGAAGCAATTATACTACTTCCCTTAATGTGGAATACTTGATGATTTTGTTATCTCTCTTAAATTACCAAAGATAGAAATCAAAATCAAAAGCAAGAAAATAATTATAAAAAAAACACCTATATATTGGGGCTGGGGTTGTGGCTCAGTGGTAGAGCGCACACTTAGCATGCATGGGGTCCTACGTTCAATCCTCGGCACCACATAAATATAAAAATAAAGGTATTGTGTCCACCTATAACCAAAAAAGAAAAAAAAAACAAACTTGTATAAAAATCTTTCATATACAAATAAAGATATATTTGGAGGAAGTTCACAAATTAAACACTTTCAATTGATCAAGAAATAAAATTAAATGTACTAAATAAGCATTCAACTCAATTTTAGGAAAGAAAAAGAATAAAATAATCAAGGGAACGGAGTTATGCTAAAATTTAGGAGCTGAATTTTGATGGGAGAAGAAACAAAAATGATTTGCTAGGCATATACCCTAATAACCTCCAAAGAGTTAATTAAGTTGTTCAGAGTCATATCCCCATCCACTCCAAATACCAATCCCAATTTTTTTTAAAGAGGTAATTCTTTTATTATCCTATGAAACATAAAAGAAAGTTTTCTAATTTATTTCCTGAACCTCTTGTGCAGAGATAGCACAAGGAATACTCTTGACAAACATTCGAAATAATAATAGTAGACACTATTATATTTACCATATTCCAGGAAGAGGTTAGCTAGGCAATATGCAGAAGTCAACTCATTTACTCTCAAAACAATTTAATGAGCTGGAGTGAAAGCAAAACTATTTATCAGCAGGTCACAAAAGACACCAACCAATCAAACAGAAGCCAGAATTAAGCTGTACTGCAACATGGTCCAGAAAGCCCTCTTGTGCCACACACATTACCCCTTCAGTGTCTAAATTACAAGGAGGCAGGGTAATAAGCAAGGAAGAGGCAAATACTTTCACACCTGTATATCACAATGTTAGTGCCTACTGATTACCATCCCCTGCCTATGAGCTGAAAACTATTATCTGTACTTTACAGTTGTACAAAAATACTTGGAGAGGAGTTTGGGTCTGAACCCACAAAATGAGGCTCACAGATTAGGCAACTAACTTCTGTACTACATATGGCCTTTCTAAAATAAAATATTAGTACATATAATCTAACAACAAACTTAGAAGGTACTAATCTTCCACAAATTCAAAAGATGTTCTGTCTCTTGATCTAAGGTATTAAGGTTAAAATTGAAAAAGCATTCACCATTATTATTGTTTAAAAGTTTTCATAAAACAATACACATTCCTGGTACTATAAGGAAAGAGAATTTCAACAGAGGTGAATATAGCACCAACCATTTTTAAAAAGACATACCACATAATATACATTAAGCTGTGTGTGTGTGTGTGCGCGCGTGTGTGTACGTATCTTTAGTGAGATTTTATATTCACACACAGTATATGAAGACAATAAGGTGAACTGGGTACAGTGGCACACACCTGTAATCCCTCTGGCATGGGAGGCTGAAGTAAGAGAATTGCGAGTTCAAAACCAGACTCAGCAACTTAGTGAGCCCCTAAGCAACTTAATGAGATCCTGTTGCTAAACAGAAAATATAAAAAAGGGCTGGGGATGTGGCTTAGGTCGTTAAATGCCCCTGGGTTCAACCCCCAATACAAAAAAAAAAAAAAAAAAAAAAAAAAAAAAAACCCACCACACACACACACACAATAAGGTGAAAACCAGCAATATTCCCATTAAAGTCAGGTATGACAAAACAAGGATGGCTGCCAGAAGAACACCCTTATAATGGTCTATAAGGCCCTGCAGAATCTGGCACACACAAGTTCTCCCTTAGTTACCTTACTTTCTACTACTCTCCTCATTATAGAGTTTGAGCTTCCCACATTAATCAACAAGTCTTAACAACCCATTACCAGAAGTTCTGGAAAGAGAGAACATAGAAGACAGAAAAGGAGATTATTTATAAACAGGTAGACCCTCACACACACAAACTTCAGAACTCCAAATCCTAAAAGCTTCCAGATAGAAAAGGTTGTCATTTTTTAAAAAAAAACTGCTTTCAAACAAAATTGGTACTATGCTTCCCAAGTGAAAAAGGACAATGGCAGATATTTACTTATTTGTCCAAAATTGACAAAAATAAATTTTGAAAACAAGATGATAGAAATGAAAAACAGCTCTACAATTATAATAACTAACATAGTATATGGACCTGGAGATGTAAAGAACAAAATAGATTCCAGAAATAAACCAAAATCACAGGGAATAAGATATATAATGAATCTGATTTCTCCTTCAAATTAAGAAAAAATTCATTAGTCAAAATGGTGTTTTAGGGTTGGCAGAGTGCTTGCCTGGCAAGCAAAAGGCCCAGGGTTCAATCCCTAGTGCTGCAAATAATAATAATAATAATAATAATAATAATAATAAATTAAAAATAATAATAAAAATTTAAAAATAAAAAATTTGTGTTTTAGAAATACTGGTTAGCCATTACTGAAAATGAAGTCTATCTTTACCTAAATCCTTAAAACAAAAAAGGTATAAGCCAGGTTTGGTGGCACTGGCCTAAATTCCAGGTACTCAAAAGGTTGAGGCAGGAGGATCCCAAGTGCAAAGCCACTCTCAGTAACTTAGTGTGACTATTTCAAAATTAAAAATAGATAGGAATGTACTGCATCTCAGTGGCAAAGTGCCCCTGGGTTCAATTCCCACCACCTGGGCTAGGGTGGGGTCAGGAGTGAGGGTTCAAACAGAGAAAAACTTTAAATGCAGAAAACAAAACCATAAAAGTAAAGAAATAAGGGAGGATGAGATGAGAATTTTTTATAACCTTGGTTTAGTAAAAGTCTTAAATCAGATACAAATTGTAGAAGCCTGTTTATAAGGAATAAACCTTAGGAAGGGAGAGAGGGAGGGAAAAGAAGAGCTGGTGCTGTGGCTCAGTGGTAGAGCACTTACTTGCCTAGCATGTGTGAGGTACTGGGTTCAACCCTCAGCACCACATAAAAATAAACAAATAAAATAAAGGTATTGTGTCCATCTACAACTAAAAAAATTTTTTTAAAAGAAAGGAGAAAAGAAAAGAAAGAAAATTAAACATCTGAAAGGTTTAAAAGGGAAAAGGAGAACCCAAAAGACAAACTAAGGGAAAAATATTTGCACACATGACAGGCTTGATTCCCATGTAAACTAATGGGCACTAACAAATCCATAAGAAAGATTAAACCCAACATTTACACAAAGGAGTAAACACAAGCCCCATAAAAGCATGAATAACATTCAACCAATTTTAAAAATCCAAGTAAATCATTTATGAGATTAGAAAGTGGTTACCAATTTTAATCAGAAGTGGCAGAGATCACCCAAAAAGCAATAGGTGAAATTAACTGCATGAATTTTTGTAGAGCACAATTTGGCACTATTAAAACTTATTTTTCACTCTTTCATTTAAATTCCGAGTTTAGGGACTGGGTATAACTCAGTGATAAGATCACTTGCCTAGCATGTGTGAGATTGTGGAATGGGCAGTGGGACAACAGGGGGTTTTCCAACCCACAAAAGGAAGGGGAGACTGAGGTGTACCCTTACAGGAATTTATTCTATAGAAACGCTGGCACAATTAAGAAAATTACCATTTAATTTCTCAATAAAAGAGTGAACCTTAATCATAAATACTTTAAGCATCACACTTTTAAATCATCCTTTTTTCACCTGCCTCTCCCATCTCTTCTCTGCTATCCCGCCTTCTGTGCCACACCTTCTGCCCATCTCAGGGCTTCTGTGTGTGTTACTGTCTGGAAAGTTCTTCTCCCAGACATCAATGCACCACATCTTTTCACTCCCTTTTGCCACTTTGTTTTTCTCTTCGGGGCACTTACACACCACTTTTAAACTTAGTTATCTGATTTATTATCTGTGCTGCCATAGAAAGTGTAAAATCTTAATGCTAGCAAGATTTTTGTGTTCCATTCTTTTGAGTACTATTATGCTTACATATGTAGGTAGTCAAATATTTGTTAAATGTTGAACTGAATCTGAAGATTGAATTTGACATGTCAGCACTTTAAGCTGAAAGGGCCAGTTAACATAAGTTTTACATAATCCCATGACTTAAAAACTGTAAAACTTAATAAAACCAAGCCCTCTTGTCCTACATATGAGGGTGGAAGATTTCAATATACTTTTAAGTTTTGTTTTGCTTTGTTTTGTTGGGGGGGGGGCATTTATATTACTGGTAAATTTCAGTTCAGTTGCAACAGACGTGAATTCTGGAGACTAAATCCCTAGGGATATTGGGGGGGGGGGATGACTATTAGCCACAAGAAAAAAACAGGAAAACAAATTTATTGGAACTTTAGCAGGTTTCTAATGCAACACTAAGTCCCTTCATTTACTGAAGGCAGAGCAAATACAATCCTCAATAGTATAGGAATTAATGATAAAAAAAAAAAATCAATTAAGAATTACAGCTATTAACACTGACTAAACAACCACATGAGAGTCAGTACCTCAAAGAATCAAGAAGTCCAACCAAGCAATAATATGAAAAAAGGTTTTAATACACCTTGCCCTAGTACCAGAGCAAGTATCAAATTAAAAGCAACAAGTCTCCAGGCTTTGTGACCTGGAAGGCTGAGACAAGATAATTACAAGTTCAAGGCCAGCCTCAGCAACTTAGTAAGACCCTATCTCAAAATAAGAAAATGAAAAGACTAGGATGTAGCTCAGTGGTGAGCACTCCTGGTTCAATCCCCAGTACCAAAAACAAAACAAAAATAGAGAAAAGGGTCTCGGAGGTAGCTCAGTGGTAGAGTGCTTGCCTACCCTGTACAAGGCACTGGGTTTGATTCTGAGCACCACATATAAATAAAATAAAGGTCCACTGACAACTAAAAAAATCTAAAAGAAATGGGTCTTAGAAATTATTTTAGTCTTATTTTTAAGTCCTTAAACCAGGAAGTTGGAGTGGGGGAGGGGGCCCTAACTATAGAGGACCACGAATAAACCAATATAAATATTTTAAACCCTTTTAAGATTAAAGCAAAAGTTTCTTTTTAACTCTATAACATATCTATGTTTGATATAATATTCATGCTTTTTCCTGAACTTTGGGTAACAGAAATTCATATTCCCATCCCCAAGACTCCACTCCCCAATACTGGGGATTGAACCCAGGGTCTCCTACAAGCTAGGCAAGTGTTCTACAACTGAGCTATATTGCTAGCCCTTTTCCTTTTTTGGTACCAGGGACTGAACCCGGGGGTACTTAACCACTGAACCATATCACCAGTCCTGTATTATATTTTTTATTTTGAGACAAGGTTTCATTAAGTTGCTTAAGGTCTCCCTAAGTTGCTCAGGCTGGCCTCAAACTTGTGATCCTCCTGCCTCTGCCTCCATAGACATCATAATTACAGGCACCACCATGCCAGGGCTCAATTCAGATTTTTTAGTAGATTTTAAAGTAAATGTTATAATTTATCTGTAAATATTTCCATAAGTTCTAATATTTAGAAGTTCTAAAACATAAACACATTATCACTCCCTAAAAATTAACAGTAATTTATTAGTGTCAGATAGCCAGTGTTCAAATATAACCAAGACCACTTTCGCAATTACAATTAATTGATTAGAATTAGTATCTTTCCAAACAAGATCTCTCCATTGTATTTTGGTTAATGTGCCTTTTAATTTATGGATCCCTTGAGCCTTTTCCTCTTATTATTTATTGAAAAAATTATCAAAACACTTGCCCTACTGAATTTCCTCCTTTTAAAATTTTATTGATTATATATTACCACACCATTTTTGAACATATTCTTCTGTAGCTTGTATAACAGTAGCCCTTAAGAATATGTTCCAAAACTCCTAGTGGGTGGTGCCTTAAACTATGTATAGTTTAAACAGACACACACACACACACACACACACAACATAACTATTGTAAAATTTAATTTATAAATTAGGGACAGTAATAGACTAAAACAATAAATCATTGTATATAGGCTCAATGCTTTCTGGCACAACCCATTACTGTTAGTCAGAATGAGTTTCTTATTCGTGTCCTTCCCACTCAAAATTTAATGCCTTTACTGTCTTAACCAAGCACTTACCACACACTGTAACCATAACTTTTGCAGTGTAAGATGCAATAGCAAAACTAGCATCAATTTATTTTTCCTTCTTCGGAGTGTTACAAATAAATTTGTTCTTACCATAGACCTCAGCAATCTCACAACATATATCTTTTTTCCTTATTTAAATCAAGAACTTTTACCTTTGCATTTAAAGGGAGTGTTTTTTTAAGCTTCTCTGACATATCTGAATTGCCAACATCACTACTCTTGTGCTTTGGGGCCATTATTAAGTCACATGAGGGTTATTTTAACATAAGCAATGCAGGACAGCTACTAAGTGACTACAGGCTACAGCATGGATATGCCAAGGATGATTCATGTCCTGGATGGAATGTGAATAAGATTTCATCACACTAACTCAAAACAGTGCACAATCTAAAATTTATGAAGTTTATTTCTTAAGTTTTTCATTACTATCTTCAGACTGAGGTTGATTTCATGGAACTGAAATGGCAGAAAGCAAAGTCACAAATACGGACAGGATTACTGCATTTGGTTTTCCAGGAGAGCTTTGCAAGATGAATGCTTGATTCTTTCCCTTTGCTCTCAGAGTAACTGGGTTCTGCAGTATTTCCCAAAGATGACCACGAAGGTGTTTACTGTTTTTAGTCTTAGCTTTATGAAGTTATGGATTTGAAAACAGTTGATGTGTTTTGATCCCCATACATTTCTCCTTTTATTTGCCCACCTTGTCCAGTGAGCAATCCGTCTGGTGGGAAGCCTTTCAAGCCTCTGTCCTAGTGATCACTGATCCCTTTCTTACTTTCTGCTATGACAAAATATTTTGAATACTCCCAGTCCCAGACCTACAATCAGTCATCTCTCCATGAATCCCCAGTTTCTTTTAGAGGAAAGTGTAATAAATACATTATCATACCCTATGTCCCATCTTCATGAAATTCCCTTGTTTTTTCCCTCCTCCCCATTACTCCAAAGTCAATATAAAGTATCCAAATGGCTATCCAACTAATAGGCAATGTTCCAGATAGCTGTCTACCCCAATCTAAGAAACTTATCTTGACACAGATTAAGAGAAAAAGGGGAAGTGGGAGTCACAGGCAAAACAGGAAAAAATGTTGAACCTTTTTTAAAAAGTAAGGTAAAAGCAATAAAGCTTTGCGGACACCTGTTTCAAAAAACAAACTGTGGATATGCACACAAACCAGAATTTTAAGTAAAAATTATGAAAGGTGTGCAAATACACTGGATAAGCATTTTACCTGTCTTCAGATACTTCCTATAATTTGAAACTCAAGTTTTGCTTTATTATATGCATTTATGTCACCAAGAAACAAGGATAAACTTCAACTTTAAAACATAATAATCAGTTTACAAACAAATCAATTCATAATTAAAGTCTGATATGATCTCTTTCTAAACCAGAGACCCAGAAGGGACAAGTGGAATGATAGCACCAAATGGCCAGTCAGAAATATAAGAAAGCTCTGCCACTTAATGAGCAACTTAGTGTTTATTTCCCCGACACGCTTTTTTTGAGGGGGAAAAAAAGTGTCACTGGGTCTCCTCTGCAATGTTTAGCTAAAGGTAATCTTAATAAATAATCAAACAACCTTTCTATCCAAGCGTCAGGCAGATTCCAAAGACTGGAAAGTGTAAATGTTGCTCAATTGGATTTTTTTTTTTTTTTTTTTGGTGGTACTGGGGATTGAATACAGGGCATTGTGCATGCAAGGCAAGCACTTCTACCAACTGAACTATATCCCCAGCCCTCAATTTGGATTTTAAGCAATATTGTTTCACTTCCATTTTACAACAAAAATGACATAATTTACTTTGTAATTAAATTTAAAATCCAACAGTTCTGATTTATTTCTAATAACTTAAAAATTCCCCATGTTACTTTCAATGAGCTCTTAAAAAGAATTTTAATACTAAATAACTTTAAAACTAAACACAGTAAACAAAGCTCCAATAACACTACAAAAAATGATTCTAGCGATTACTTATCAGGTGATCAGTAATTGAATTCATTATTGAAGTTTCTTCAATCATAGTTTCAGACATTTGGTACTACATTGCTTTTACTGAAAAAAATCTCACTCAACAAATGTTTACCAACTTACTAAGACTTATTTACTCTTCTAATAGTCACCTATTACACAATTCTCATCTTACAAGAGAAGGTCTCTTGTTGATCTCCAGAGCATGAAATCAGAGATGGCTTGAGTATTTAGATCCACAAGTAAAAATAGAACAGATTCCAGCAACTCAACCTGAGAAGGCAGAGGGAGAACATAACAAGCCTTATTTAAGAAAACAACCTGTGGATGTATTCAAAATCATAAAACAGAAGATGTTATTTGCTATGATTTGGATTCAAACTGTTGAATAATTTAAGATTATACTCTTTGAACTAGTTTTACTTTAGGATTACTAACAGAATTCTAACATTTGCTATTGATATATCTACATAGCATTCAAAATTGCCACACAGAATTTTTTCTCTTGCCGGGTGTGGCAGCACACACATGTAATCCCAGCAGCTCAGGAGGCTGAGGCAGAAGGATCACAAGTTCAAAGCCAACCTCCACAACTTAGTGAGACCCTGTCTCTCAAAAGTAAAAAAATAAGACCGGGTGGTGGCAGCACATGCCTATAATCCCAGCAGCTCAGGAGACTGAGGCAGGAGGATCTAGAGTTCAAAGCCAGCCTCAGCAAAAGCAAGATGCTAAAAAGCAACTCAGTGAGACCCTGCTCTATTATAAAATACATAACACGGCTGGGGATGTGACTCAGTGGTTAAGCACCCTGGGTTCAATCCCTGGTATCAAAAAAAAAGGTCTTGGGGCTGGGGAGATAGCTCAGACGGTAGAGTGCTTGCCTTGTAAGTACAAGGACCTGGGTTCGATCCCCAGCACCCAAAAAAAAAAAAAAACAAAACAAAAAAGGTCTTATTCTCCTTATAAAAGTGACTAAACCTTACAATGCTAATCTGATTTACTCCCAGCCATCTGAAGAAAACCAATTTTAGCACTCAGGTATATGTCCTATCTTCTGAAAGGTGGCTTTACAAACATCACTTTTTTAAAAAAATTTAGTTTTAGATGGACACAGTACCTTTATTTTATTTATTTAGTTAGTTAGTTAGTTTTATGTGGTGCTGAGGATCGAACCCAGAGCCTCAGACGTTCAAGGCAATGCTTTACCACTGAGCCACAACCCTAGCCCGAATACATCATTCTTTACACTAAACATCAAATATTCAATAAACATCAAATATTGGTGCTAGTCAACACTAAGTATGAACACTATATCCAGACTTAAACTGAAAGAATCTTAAATATGTGGATTAGATAGCCAAAGCACTCAAACATTTTCATGGTCCTTCAAGTTACATGACTTAACTGCAGTTTCATCCACACAACTGACATCTTTAATAGGACTCACGGAGGAACAGAGAAAAGGAATACAGGTGTTTGAAAGAAAGATACTAAATGAGGAAGCAAATACAGTTGTGAAAATTCAAGTATTAAAAAAGACTGTCTAGGCCAGGTACAATGGTATATGCCTGTCACCAATCCTAGCTACTAGAGATGAGGCAGGAAAACTGCAAGTTTGAGGCCAACCTGGGTAACTTATTGAGATTCTGCCTCAAAATAGTTTTTTAAAATATGTCTTGGGGGAGGGGGGTGTGGCTCAGTGGTAAAGCATTGCCTTAACACATGTTTGAGGCCATGGGTTTCATCCCCAGTATGAGGGTGAGACTGGGCGGGGGGTGAGGGTGTAGGTAGGTTCTTTAATAGGTCTGCCTTCCAGGCCTTCTCTTCCTACATCACTTAGAGATTAAAATTTAGTAACTACTTGGACTGTACCCCATTCAACATATTTCCTGTGTGCCTACTATATGCTAAGTTCTGAATTAGCAATATAATGTAGTAGTCATTATTGTTGTCAAATATATCTGATGCTCCCCCCTGCAGGCACAATTAAGGTTACATTTCTTGGCTCTGTTGTAATTAGAAGACACCATGTGACTGGATATGGTCAGTGACTTACAAGTGGAAGTGCCTCCATTTACTTGTGGCAAGAGCATTTAATTTCTGGCCCAAGAGCTTCCAGAAGTCTGTGGCAACATCAAAAATGGTGGCTGTTCTTTTACTGAGAATCTCAGTGAGCAGAGACCCTTGCCAACCTGAGTCAGTGAGAATAAATATTTTGCATTCTAAGTCATTAAGATTTTAGGGTTCAATGGGTTTTTTAACCTCAGAATAATTTAGTCTATTCTAGCACAAAAGATGATCAGTACAGAGCTTCTCTTAGGCTACCAAGCTAGAGATCACTAAGATAGGCATCCCTGACCTCCTGTTGGTTATTATTTTAAGTCAATTTTCTGCCTAACTAATCGAGTCTATGGAAAATTTTCTAAATCTAATTTTATCAACTAATCTAACAACTATACAATTTCTGTGATTGCTAAAAAAAAAATTATGTGTTATTTGGTAGGAATGTGTTACTTGGTAGACAAAGGGGAGGATCTGTTTCTTTCATTTAGATTCTCATAGCATTTTGGAAACCACCTGCCTATTGATTTCCTCTTACTCCTCTCCTGTTACGTTTTAGATTCTCATGAACTCTATGAAGCAGAGAACTGTACTCCTAATTTACACTAATAGTGTCTTTACTGAATTGTGCTTTGATGTGATGTCACTGCCATCTTTATCTGTAGGTGTATGCTATACGCAGCAACCCTTTGAAACTCATTTTAGATGTTGGGAAGATGTTATATTATAATGTCCTTTTAAAGGGGACTTCCTTTAGGATTTAAGATATTCTTATAGCAACACAAATAATTCTCTTTTAATCAGAAAAGATTGGTTTTTCAGTTTTCCCAGCAGTTAGCTGTGTACTATCTGATCAAATTTCCTTTTTCATTATCGATTGCTAGAAATCTTTAATACACTAAACAGTCATCAAAAAACTGAGTACTTAGTTTAGGGGCTGGGGATATAGCTCAGCTGGTAGAGTGCTTGCCTCCCATGCACAGGCCCTGGGTTCAATCCCCAGCACCACCAAAAAAGAAAATTGAGTACTTAGTTTAGAGCTGAAACTATAGACTATTAGCCTTGTGAATTTATAAGAGTCTGTGGCGTGTTTTTTTAAAATATCTTTTTAGTTGTAGACGGACACAATACCTTTATCTGTTCATAGGTGGTACTAAGGATCCAAACCAGTGCCTCACACATTCTAGGCAAGGGCTCTAACACTGAGTTATAAACTCAGTCCCATGTGGTGCATTTTAAAGTGATTTCTGTTATACATTTTTAAATTCCATTTAATGTTCTTACTTTGTTTCTCTTTAATTTCCAATTTATTGTTTTGCATTTTATGTATCTCTGTAAAGTACCTCCCACTTTGGGGGCAAGGTAGTATATTTTAAAACAAACCCCAGACTGTTTTTAGGAACTACCCTTTTAGAGAAATTCCCTTTTCTATACTATATGTGTTTTGTGTTCCTTTATATTCGTACTTGGTTTTTGTTTTTTGCTTTTTAGAGGGGTCTTCTTTTTTTGGTACTGGGAATTGAACCCAGGGGCACTTTACCACTGAGTCACATCCCCATTTTTATTTATTTTGAAACAGCGTTAAGTTGCTGAAGACTTCGCTAAGTTGTTGAGGCTGGCTTTGAACCTGAGATCCTCCTATTCAGCCTTCTGAGTTGTTGGGATTACAGGTACATACCACCACACCCAGTTTATACATACTTTCTTTATGGGGATTTGGAGGTATTTGTTTCTTTTCTCCATATCTGCTCGGTAAAGTAAATTCATATTGAATGGCAAAGGATCAGTTCAAATGCTTTTTATTGCTTAGAAGTCTTCTCTCATATCCCTAAACAGTTGTTCAAAGTTGTTGACATGGAGAATGTGTCTAAAGAAAGGCCTTTATTTTTAGTGAACTTTTACTCTCTGGATATTTTCTTTATTTTTTCCCATTTTCCTCAGTGCTGGGGATTGAACCCAAAGCCTTGTACATGCTATGCAAGCACTCTACCACTGTACATCCTAGTCCTGTATTTTTCCTTCTCCTTAAAGCAGTTATAATTCTGTACTTGGCTTTGTTTTTTTTATGTGTATGTTTGCTCTTGCCCCTTTTAAACTAGTCATTCTACTACTAGTAACCTCTTTTTTTGTACTGAAGATTGAACTCAGAGGTGCTGTAGCACCGAGTGACATTCCCAATTCCTTTTAATTTTTTATTTTGAAACAGGGTCTTATTAAATTGCTTAGGGTCTCACTGAATTCCTGAGGCTGGCCTTGAGCTTGCAATCCTCTTCCCTTAGCCTCCCCTGTGACTGGGAATATGCACGATTATAATTTCAAAGGATTCCAGACTACAATGTCCATGCAAGAATCCCCAGGGATCTCAGATAAACCAGACCTAGAGAACACTGACTGCAGAGCCCCGGTAAAGATAAACTACCTGGTACCAAGAAATAAATCTCAGACGGTATTCACTAGTCAAATACCTATATAGTACAAGTACAGTTACATATCATCTAAAAAGTCAACTAAGAGTAAACCAAATTAGGTAAAACAGACATTTTGTGAGTTCTAATGAACTCTTATGACTCAATGATGGATACTTAAAAATAGCTCAATATCCTTCATTGGTTCCTGCGCCACTAACCCCAACCATTCCCACAACTGCTCTGACTTTTTAAAAATATCTTACAAGTTCCCAGCTAAAATATCATAGTGATGTTTTCCCCAACTCCTCCAGCTATATGCTCCTCCAATTTTATGGCAATTACAAGTTTTATTGTCTTCTCTACTAAACAAAAGCATATCTTAAAAGAAGCAATTTCTCCAGTCTCTCCCAAACCCAATATTTTTTTTTTTTTGGTGCTGGGGATCGAACCCAGGGCCTTGTGCTTGCAAGGCAAGCACTCTACCGACTGAGCTATCTCCCCAGCCCCGAAACCCAATATTTTTTAAAGTGAGTATTTAAATATTTATGTAAAAGAATGAGAATTCCTGCTGGACTGTAATCCCAGGGGCTCCTGAAGCTTAGGTAGGAGGATTGCAAATTCAAAGCCAGACTCAGCAAAAGGGATGTGATAAGCAATTCAGTGAGACCCTGCCTCTAAATAAAATACAAAATAGGGCTGGGGATGTGGCTCAGTGGTGAGTGCCCCTGAGTTCAATCCTCAGTTACTCCCACCCCCAAAATGAATGGGATACCTCCAATCAAGAGCAAATTCTCCTTAAAAAGTTTGAATTCTGTGCTTGCTTTGGCAGAAAATATACTAAAATTGGAACTATAAAGAGAAGATTAGTATGGCCCCTGCACAAGGATGACACACAAATTCGTGAAGTATTCCATATTTTTCAGACATTATTACCTCATGTACGTACATGACTGCATGACCCATGTAACCCTACAACTGTACAATCAGAAAAATGAGAAATTATATTCCATTTATGTATGATTTATCAAAATGCATAAATGTATCCTACTGCCATGTATAACTAATTTAAACAAATTTTTAAAAAAATTTTAAAAGCCTGAATCCTATTTCTGATACACCAACCAGCAAATTTCTATCCCACACAGTATGGCTACGGTAACTAATTTAAAACACTGTGTCAAACTAAGTTTCAACTAGTATATTCATTTCAAAAAAAAAAATAAAGCATTCACAGAATTTCTCACTTTGGGTAATGTTACTCTCCAAATTAAACTACTTGAACAGATATACATCCAAGACTGAAAAGAAAAACTTAAAATGAAATGACAGGGCCATCATTATCTATGTAAACCACTTAGAGATAATATAATCAATCATATTATCTCCATAATAATATTATCTGCACATTCCTACAGAGAATAAGCTTTTTTCTAGCTCATTGAAAAATCATATGAGATCATGAAAGAACCATTAACAAGATAAGTGGCCAGAACATAATCATTTTTTAACTTCACTATTACTTATAACTTAACCCATAAAGAAATAGTCTCCAAAGGACCACTGGAATGATTCATATGCTAAACGAAAGTATATTAGTAAAGGATCAGGGCAGAAAACTAAAGTACTTTAGATGTTTTAAGAAGGAATTTAGTAGCCGGGCATTGTGGCACACACCTACAATTCCAGAGATTCAGGAAGCTGAGGCAGGAGGATCATAGGTTCAAGGTGAGTCTCAGCAACTTAGGGAGGCCCTAAGAAACTTAGCAAGACCCTGTCTTAAAATGAAATATAAAAAAGGGCTGGGAATGTGGCTCAATGGTTAAGCACCTCTGGGTTCAATCCCTTGTACCAAAAAAATTTATTTTTTTTAAAAAAGGAACTTAATGAGGAATTGGATGCTTACAAAAATATTATCAGATATCAGTTAAAGATGGAACTTTCAGTATGAAATAAATACAGAACTGACCCATCAGCTACCTTCAACTAGCAATCATTATTAAGACTCAGGAAAAATAAAATTAAGAAGAGATCACTGACACATGCATGCCTGTCATACTGGCAAGTTGGGAGACTGAACAGGAGGATCACAAATTCAAGATCAGCCTGGACAATTTAGAGAGACCCTGTACCAAAATAAAAATTTTAAAAGGGCTAAGGATGTAGCTCAGTGGCAGAGCATTTGCCTAGCACACGTAAAACCCTGGGTCCAATCCCCAATACCATTAAATAAATAAATAAAGAGACAGACAGAAATGGAAAAGTAAGCACTTTCATGGTTGGTTAGTGAAGTGGCATCATGATAGCAAAGACACCCATGTCTCCATTTTTCCTCTCTTGAGGTCTTTAGTGTTGACTTTTGGTTGCTGTACAACACCCACCAGACCCTGCCCTGACTTGCAGATTTAAATACTAGGAGTTGTTCATTGTCTCTTATACTTTATATGGGTCAGAAATTTGGGAGTGTCTTGGATAGGTCGCTATGGCTCAAGGTCTCTCATCTTTGCTTGCGCTTAGGGCTGACTGAGGCTGACTGAGGCTGGAGGCTCCAATTCCAAGGTGGCTCAATCACATGGTTGGAAAGTGGGTGCTGGCTACTGGCTCCTCTCCACATGGGCCCTCAACAGGACTGCTCAAGTGTCCTCACAATATGGTGGCTGGCTTCCTCCACTGGGAGCATCCAGTAGGGACCAAGGCAGAAACTGCAACATCTTTAGTGACAAAGTCTTCCAAGTCTGCATTCTGCTGTCTTCTGTTGGTCACACAGATCCATCCTGATTTATTGTGTAAGGGGACTAACCAACAGCATAAATACCAGGAGACAAAACTCTTTGAAGAGTACCTTCTACCACATCCTGCATCCTGAGGCTTGTCTTCTCACGTATAAGAAGGGAGAAGAGGCCAGGTGTGATGGCACATGCCTGTAATCACATACACAGGATGTTATCAAGTTAAAGGCTGGCCTGGGCAATTTATTGAGACCTTGTCTCAAAATAAAATTTGAAAAAGGACTGGGGATGTAGCTCAACAGTACTGTGCTGCCTAGCACAAAGCAAGGCCCTGGGTTCAATCCCAGTACCACCAGAAAAGGACCTACATAAATAAGGAAGCTATTCATTCCCTATGATACTAAACATGATTGTTTAGGGAATGAAAGACTCAATATTATTAAGATGTCAGTTCTTGCCGGCCGTGGTGACACACACCTGTAAATCCAGCTACTCAAGAGGCTGAGGCAGGAGGACTGCCAGGTCAAGGTCAAACTCAGTAACTTAGCGAGGCCCTATGCCACTCAGTAAGACCCTGTCTTGAAATAAAAAATGCTCACTTAACTCAGTGGTTAAGTGCCCCTGGGTTCAATCCCCAGTACCAAAAAAAAAAAAAAAAAAAAAAAAAAGTTAATTCTCCTCAAATTAATTTCTGTAGTCACTATAATTCTATTTGAAATCATAGCTGGTCTTTTTTTGGTAGAAATTTAAACTGGCTTGAAAAAAAACCTGAGACCAAAAAAAAAAAAAATCCAAAATTGGAGGACTTATACTATATAATTTCAAGACCTACTTGCAATCAAGAAACTTTGATACTGGCCTAAAGACAGGCATATACAGATTGGTATACTATAATACAGAGTCTCAAAAGAGGTCTATACAACAGGTTGGTAAACAGGTTTTCAACAAAAGTTCCAAAGTAATTCAACAGGAAAAGAACAGTGTTGGAACAATATGATTGATCCTTAAAAACATTAGGCTAAGTAAAAGAAGTCATACACCAATAGCACACATTATATTATCTCATTCTGGACATTTATATTAAATATCCAGAAAAGGAAGTAGATTAATGGGTTGTCTAGGAGTTAAGCTGGTGACTACTAAAGTTCAAGAACTTTTTGTGGGGTGATTTTAAGAAAAAGTTGAAAAATAAGTCTGTGATAATGGCTGCACAACTCTATAAATGTACTTTAAAAAACTGAACTACATACTTAAAATGAGCGCATTATATGGCATACAAATTAAACCTCAATAAAGCTGTGATTTGAAAGAATATACAATAAAAACAGCTATAATAAAAAATCAGATAATTAAAAATAGATTTAAAAAAAAAGAAGAGCCTAAGTTCTTGGAAATTAGAGAAATGATTGCCAAAGTGAAAAATTAAATGGGCAATTTAAACAACAAAAAAGGCATGGCTAAAGACCAAATTACTAATCTGAGAAATAAAGTGGAGACAAAAGAAAAAGTACACTAGAAATAGAAAAGGACAAGAAAAAGGAATTAAAGCCCTGGGAAACAAAGGAGGAGACTATGGAGGAAAGGTCCCTCCCCAACCCAAAATCAGGTATTTATACATACATACACACATAAATGAAAGGCTGTTCTGAGTCAGAGACCTAAGCCCATTCAAAGAGCACGCTGAGAGTTTAAAATGATGAACAAATGAAATATCATACTTGAAACACAAGGGTAAATTTTAGAGCTGCAAGTATACAGGAAATCCCTGAATTAAAAAAAAAAAAATACACAGGAACAAAATTAGACTGATCTAGATCATTTTTCATTTATTGTCTTCTTAGGAGAAATTATGGATACTGTACACATGGGAACAATGGCCAAGTTCCAAGGGGAAAAGACTGAACCCAGAATTCAGTCGTCAGAAAACCTTATAATCAAACGTGGGGAGAAATGCTGTAATCACACTTGAAATAACAAGGGCATTTTTCAATATGCATGGAATCAAAATTAGTCAAGCAGGGCTGGGTTTGTGGCTCATTGGTAGAGCACTTGCCTGGTACGTGTGAGGCACTGGATTCGATCCTCATCACCACATAAAAATTAGTAAATAAAATAAAGGTATTGTGTCCTTTTTAAAAAAATTAATCAAGCATATACTCTTTATAAAAACCAGAAAGAGGACAACATGAGGTAGAAGAAAATTGGTAACTTAGTATGAACCAGAAAAACTAAGTGAAGATAGAAGGAAGTAAAGTTCCAATAATGAGAATTACTCCTCTAGGTCCACATCATTATCTGATATTATAATGAATACATTAACACAATTATACAAACGCTGTTTTCTGTTTCTTTTTTTTTTTTTTTTTGAGACAAAACATAAAACTATTTCAGTTATAAAGAGAATATAAACATTGTAAATCCTGACAATATAATAATAATACAATCAACAAAATTAGAAGGGAGGAAATCAGTAAAGAATAAGTTAATTTCTTAACCTTAATGAGGACAAGCATTAATACAGCTATAAATATAATAAAAATTAAGAAAAGTAGCATCATTAAATTATTTATCTTTCATAGAAGTTACTCTCAAATTAAGAGGACTCATAAGGATGAATTATATTATGGAGAATGTGACAAATAGGGGAGGTCTTAGTTTTCATTTTATTTTCTTTGCTATAGCTTATTTTTTTTATGAACATGTATTACTTTTATAATATTAAGAACTTCCTTAATAAAGAGTGAATTACAGTTTGGTCATATAATATAATACAAGGTGTATGAAAATCCAGATTAGTAACAATGCATTAAGAAGATACTATGGGGCTAGGGTTGGTTCAGTGGTAGAGTGCTCACCTAGCACAAGTAAGGCACTGGGTTTGAGCCTCAGCACAACATAAGAATAACTAAATAAAGGTATTTTGTCTGTCTACAACCAAAAACATTAAAAAAGAAAAAAAAGATGATAATATGTTGGGCTGGGGTTATGGTTCAGTGTAAGAGTGCTTGCCTAGCATGTGTGAGGCACTGGGCTCAATCCTCAGCACCATATATGAATAAATAAAATAAAGGTCCATGAACAACTAAAAAAAAAAAAAAAAAAATATATAAAAAAAAAAAAAAAAGATGATACTATGTGAGCTGGGCATGGGGGTGTACACCTATAATCCCAGCAGCTCAGGAGGCTGAGGCAGGAGGATTTCGAGTTCAAAGTCAGTTTCAGCAACTCAGTGAGGTCCTAAGCAACTGAGTGAGGCCCTTTCTCTAAATAAAATTCAAAAAAGGGCTGGGGATGTAACTCAGTGGTTAAGTGCCCCTGAGTTCAATCCCTGGTACAAAAAAGAAAAAAAAAAAAATGTGATACAATGTTTAAAATAAAACCCAAAGTAAAGTCAACTTTAAAGACAGTCTGGTGTTTCTTATCAAGATAAATTTAGACTTGTCATATAATCAGCAATTATACTCCCAGATATTTACCTAAGTGAACTGAAAACAGATTAACCCAAAAACTCATATACAAATGTTCACAGCTTTATTCATAATCACTACAAACTGGAAACACACAAGATGTTCTTTAACATGCAAATGGATAAACAAACTGGTACAATGGAATTTGAACAATAGAAAGAACACAATGGAATATCATTCACCAATAAACAATAGGCTACCAATTCAAGCAACATGGGATGAATTTTAAATCCGTGTTGCTAGGTTAAAGTAGCCAGACTCCAAAGCTACGTGGGACATTCTGAAAAGGGTAAAACTACAGGGAAAGAGGACAAGAGCTAAAGCTCAGTGGTAGAGCACTTGCTTACGATATGAGGCCCTGGGTTTGAGCCCCAGCATCACACTCACATATTCAAAAAAAAGGGAAAAGGAAACAGATCAGTGGTTGCCAGGGAATGGTGGAGGGGAAACGGTTAACAAAAATGAGGACACAGTAATTTTAGGGTACTATTCTGTATAGTCCTGCAATGACAGATAACTGACACTCTATTCTTGCCAAAATCCACAAAATTTATTATCTTTTTTTTTGTGGGAAGAGGAGGTGGTACTGAGGATTGAACTTGGGCACTCAACCTCTGAGTCACATCTCAAACCCTACTTTGTATTTTATTTAGAGAAAGGGTCTCACTGAGTTGCTTAGTGCCTCGCTAAGTTGCTGAGGCTGGCTTTGAACTCGCAATCCTCCTGCCTCAGCCTCCCAAGTCAAAAAATGTATATCCTCAGAATGAATTTTGACATAGGCAAAACACATTTTTAAAATAAACCACAGGGGCTAGGGATATAGCTCAGTTGGTAAAGTTCTTGCCTCACGTGCTCAAGGTCCTGGGTTCAATCCCCAGCACCACAAAAATAAATAAATAAAATAAAATAAAATAAAATAAATCACAGTAGCACAGGCCTATAATCTCAGCGACCCAAGAGGCTGAGACAGGAGGAGTGCAAATTCAAAGCCAGCCTTGAAGACAGTAAGGCCCTGAACAACTTAACGAGAACTTATCTCAAAATAAAAAATAAAAAAGTGCTAGGAATATGGCTCAATGGTTAAGCATTGTTGGTTTCAATCCCTGATACAAAAAATAAATAAATAGATAAATACATAGATAGATAAAAACCAGGATTAGGGTTGCAGTTCAATAGTACAGCACTTGTCTAGCATGTGTGATACTCTGTGTTTGATTCTCAGCACTGCATATAAATAAATAAAGGTCCATTGACAACTAAAAAAAATTACTTAAAAATAAATAAATAGATAAAATAAACCACATGGCTGGGTGCAACGGTACATGTCTATAATCCCAGCTACTCTAGAGAACAAGGCAGAAGGATCCCAAGTTCCAGATCAACCTGGGTACCTTACAGAGACCCTATTTCAATATAAAAAATAAAATGTCCTGGTGATGTTGCTCAGTGGTATAGTGTCAATGGCTTCAACCCCTAGTACCACAAACATTTAAAAATTTAAAAAAATAAGCCAACCACACGGAATGCAGACTATAAAAAATGACTTTAACTGTCCTGGTTGAGTATTCCTGATCTGAAATGCTTGGGACCAGAAGTGTTTCAGATTTCAGGGTTTTTCTGATTTTAGAATATTTATATAGATTTTACTGGCTGGGCATCCCTAATATCCAAAGTATTTCAGGGTATTTCAGTCTTCAGTGAGGGAGACTCAATTCAAATTACATATTATGACAACCTCACTGAAGGGGTTGGGGAGGAAAAAAGAGCTGACCTAAGGGATTTTAGAAAGCAGTACTTTGACAACTCGAAAGATGAGGACAGGCTGGGGTTGTAGCTCAGTGGTAGAGTACTTGCCTAGCACGTGTGAGGCACTAGGTTTGCTCCTCAGCGCCACATAAAAATAAATAAAATAAAGGTATTGTGTCCATCTACAACTTAAAAAAAAAAAAGATAAGGACAGAAACTGCCTTTATATAGATGGTGGGTGATGATGGTAGCTGGGTTTTTCCCCACTATCAACAAGAAGGGAAAAGGAGAAGGAAAATTCTGGGACTTGAGTAGAATGAGATAACTTGGTATGAACTTAGGTTTCACTTTATATATGCCAGTTGGTAGAAACAAGCATTATAGATGTGTATCTGTGTGGGGTAATATTAAATATAGAAACTACCTACTTTTCTCCTACAAAGTAGTCACACTCCAGTAGAAATGAGTACTCCCAATTCCCAAATTTTGGTTTCTAGATACCATTCTTCAATTAAAAGAACAAGTAGCTGACTCTAGGACTAGGATAGGAAAAATACTAAATACAAGATAGGCCCACCATATCTTATAGAAAATAAGGAAGCAAGAACGTACATGCGTGCGCGCGCGTACACACACATACACACTTTAAAACAACAAAATAAAAATTATATGATGGTTAATTTTGAGTCAACTTGGCAAGACAACAGTACCCACATATTTGGCCATACCCTGTTCTAGGTGCTTCTGTGTAGGTATTTTAGATGACATTAACATTTAAATCAGATTCTGAGTAAAACGGATGATACTTCTTAATGCTATTGGAACTCATCTACTCAAACAGCTAAAGGCTCAAGTAAGAGATAATTCTGCCAAGAGACTGCATTCAGACTAGAACTTCCCAGCTACATAAATCACAGAATTCCATTCTTATAAGAAATCTCTGGGAAAGTCTGAATAAAACGGATTTTACCCCAAGGAACAAAATAAAATATACAAGGTCCATACTGCATACATGATTGACTAAAGAGACAAATGAGGTAGAAGAGATAAACCTTCCTAATAGAAGAATTCCAAATCCAAGTAGATATTCCCTCCTCCAGGAGGTAGAGCTTAGTCCTTTCCACATGCGTGTGAGCTGGACTTGCTAGTTTATAAAGAAAAGGGTAGTAGGGCTGGAGTTGTAGCTCAGTGGTAGAGTGTTTGCCTAGCATGTGTGAGGCACTGGGTTAGATTCTCAGCACCACATATAAGTAAATAAATAAAATAAAAGTCCATCAACAACTAAAAAAAATTTTTTTTTAAAGAAAAGAAAAGGGTAAGTGCTGAGGCAAGGTGGTTCATGATAAAAATCCCAGCTACTCTGGAGGCTGAGACAGGAGGATTGCAAGTTCGAGGACAACCTGGGCAATTTAGCAAGTCCCTGCCTCAAAACAGTATCTTTTTTTTTTTTCCTGGTGCTGGGAATTGAACCCACACATTCCTAGTACTTTTTATTTTTTATTTTGAGACAAGGTCTCACTAAGTTGCTTAGGGCCTCACTAAATTGCTAAGACTGGCCTTGAACTTTCAATCCTCCTGCCTCAGCCTCCTTAGTCTTCTGGGATTACAGGTGTGCCCTACAGAATCCAGATATAAATAAAATCTTTAAAAGCTGGGAATGTACCTCAAGAGGCAGAATGCTCCTGGGTTAAATTCCCAGTACCTAAAGAAAAGAGAAGGGAAAGGGAAAAAAAAGTAACCTTACAGTAGAGAAACCTGTTCAACACTACCTTAACAAAGTGATCCAGGTTTAAAACCCCACCACTATCATGTGAATACCATATTTAAAGGATGAAAAGTACCTCCTGTCTATGGTATACTTCCTGAAAATCCATTACACCAGTCTAGACACATCCAATTTGAGGGAAATTCTACCAAGTACTTGACAAGCATTACTCAAAAGTGTAAGATCTAAAGAAAAGCAAACCAAGAAAGTCTTACATACCAATGGAGGATAGGAAGACATGACAACCAAATGCAACACGGCATCATGTGACAGAATAAAGGACATCAGGTAAAAAATACGGAAATCCAAATAAAGTATGGTTGTTAATAATGATATATCAAATAGTGGCTCACTAATTGTGATAACTGTAACACAAGTTTAAGATATGGGTATAGAGTATAAAGGAACTCTCTGTACTGACCTGACGATTCTTCTATAAATCTAAAACAGCTTTACAATTAAAAATTTAAAAATAACAACCACAACAAAAGGGTTGGTGGATGTAGCCCAGTGGTAGAGCACTTATCCAACAATGCACTAGATGCTGGGTTTAGCCCCCAGCATCCCCCAAAAAAGAGCCTACCACACAGTAGTATTGCTCCCCTGAAAGCTCCATGATATGCCTTAGACCCTGAAGAGGGCAGTAGCACAACACTCTCTCCCTGCACCACTGCTGCCCCTGCAAGAGTTAAATATAAACCAAACTGGGTAACAAGTTTTGTTCTGTTTGTTTACATCAGGCAAAGGCTAAGGGCAAAAGCAGCAGCAAAGGCATGATCCTAAGGGAGAGAGGTAGAAACAACCAAAGAAGTCACTGAAAATACAGTTCCTGAGGGAACAATTGCACCTCAGATGGTCACAGCAATTTGAAAAAAGACAGCAAACCTAAAGTCCTACACCTCTAGTGAGGACAATATAAACCACCCTATGCATTGCTAAATACAGAAGGAAAAAAAAAAAGAGAGAGAGATAAAAATAATCCTCTGCTTATATAAGATGAAACTTATTAAGAAAAACTAGAGTAACATTTTTTCTCTACACCAGCCTTGAAACTGATACTTTAATTATGGAATCCTAAAGCACAGAAGACGAAAAATAGACAAACTCAAAAAATAAAAAGGGATGGGGTTGTAGCTCTGTCTGTGGTAGAGTGCTCCTGCTCCTGGGTTCAATCCCCAGTGCCCCAGAGCAACAAAAGGAAAGGGGGGGGGGGGCAAAAAAAAAAAAAAAACAAGAAAAAGACAAAAAGAAAAAAGAAAAAAATCTTGCTAAATAAGGTGACCTGCATTTGAAATCTAGTTCTGTCTCTAATTCTGTCATTTACCTGCTAAATAAACTTGGTGGGGGTTGTGGTAGGGACTTCTTGTGCTGAGGATGTAACTCAGTGGTAGAGTGCCTGCTATGTAGATGCAAAGCCCTGGGTTCAATCCCAAGCACCACACCACACAAACCACCAACAACAACCACCACCACCACCACCACCACCACCATCATCATCATCACCACCATCATCATCATCTTGCCCTAGGTTTTTTTAATTTTATTTTTACAGACTGCATTTTGATTCACTGTACACAAATGGGATACAACTTTTCCTTTCTATGGTTGTACACGATGTAGTTTCACACCATTGTAATCATACATGTACATAAGAGAATTAAGTATATAAAATAAATTTTAAGGCCAGGTATAGTGGCACACACCCGCAATCCCAGCAACTCAGAAGGCTGAGAAAGGAGGATTACAAGTTTGAAGCTAGCCTCAGCAACTTAGTGAGGCCCTAAACAACTTAGCAAGACCTCAAAACAAAAAAATGAAAAGGGCTGGGGATATGGCTCAGTTTGTTAAGCACCCCAAGTACCACACACACCCCCAAATTTTTTTTAATTACAAATTGCTGCCATCACCGGAGAGTTGTGTTCAGACTGTTCTTAGAACTTCATTTACTATTTACATCTGCAACAGGACTAGTTGTCTCTCAGTATTTACTTTTTAAAATTTGTCAAGTTTAGCTTTGTTTTATCATGCCAAATGTCTAATTACTGTTTTCTCTATAATGATAAATGCAAAGGTATTTTTAAGCATATAAACCAATGCTCTTAAGAGAAATGAAATCTTGATTCTGCTGTATCCAACTAGTCTTTTTCCTGTGAATCTTTCCCTAATTTCCCCAGCTTCCCCCAATATTAATCACTCCTTCCCAGTGCTACTTTCTATTCCCTGAAAATATGTGTGCCCCTGCAAGCTCATCCATATTTATAATACTGTATTATAACTTTGTTTACACAGTATTGCCAAATGTAGCACTTCAAGAAGGAATAACATACCTTTATATTCTCCCCTGTCTCAATGCAATTGTACATAGGGTTCAATAAAATTAAGATGAAATTTCTATCTCAAATTACAGATTTCTTGCCAGGCCCAGTGGTGCATGCCTGTAATCTCAGCCGCTAAGGAGGCTGAGGCAGGAGGATCAAGAGTTCAGTCAGCCTTAGCAAAATTGAAGTACTAAGCAACTGAGATCCTGTCTCTAAATAAAATACAAAATAGGATTGGGATGTGGCTCAGTGGTTGAGTGCCCCTGAGTTCAATCTCCCATACCAAAAAAAAAAAATTTGTAGATCTCTCTATTCCAACTTCCTTGCAAGTGTTAATATGACAACTAAGCTGCTGGTTTTAACTATGAATAGTAAGTTTTAAAAAGGAGTTCTCCATTTGAAAAAAGACTGATAACCTTCAGTTACAGGCAATAAACCAGTTAACAACAGATGTTAACAAGGATGTGGAGAAATTGGTATCGTTCCTTGTATACTGCTGGTAAGATTTATAAAATGGTAAATCCTTAGAGAACAATATGGAGAGTCATTAAAAAATTACAAATAGAAGCCAGGCATGGTGGTGCACACTGTAATCCCAGAAACTTGGGAGGCTAAGGCAGGAGGATCCCAAATTTGAAGCCAATTTCAGCAACTTTGCAAGGCACTAAGAAACTTGGTGAAGCTCTGCCTCAAAATAAAAGGGTTGATGATGTGGCTCAATGGTAAAGCACTTCTGGGTTCAATCACTAGTACAAAAAAAAAAAAAGTACAAATATAACTATCCAAAGTAATTCTTCAATTATAACATATGTAACATTCCAGTGGGGGATGTTGATAAGGGGAAGGCTATGTATGTGTCAAGCAGGAGGTATAAGGGAAATCTTTTTAGCTCCTGATAAATTATACTAAGAACCTAAAACTGCTCTATAATTTGTTAAAATTAAAATAGAACTACTATAAGATCCAGCAATCCCACTTCTGGGTATATATACAAAAGAAATCAAAAGCAGGGTCTCCAAGAGATATTTGCACACACATGTTCATAGAAACTTTATTCAGAAGAGCCAGAAGGTGGATGCACCCCAAATATCCATCTGCAGGTGAATGGATAAACCAAATATCATATATTCATGATAGATTATTATTCAACCTTAAAAAGAAAGGAAACCATGTCATGTGGTACAACATGGATGAACCCTAAGGACATTATGCTAAGTAAAATGAGTCAATCACAAAAAGGCAAATGATGTATGATTCTACTACATAAGGTATCTAAAATAGTCCAATTCATAGAAACAAGGAATGAGGGGGAGGAAGAAGCGATTTAATGAGCATACTTTCAGATCTGTACAATTAAAAAATTCTAGAGATCAGTTTCACACCAATGAATTGAGTAACTGCATGATTAGCCAGGCTCAGTGGTACATCTTTATAAATCCCAGTGGCTGAGGAGACTGAGGTGGAGGATCCCAAGTTCAAAGGCAGCCTCTGCAACCTAGAGAGGCTCTAAGCAATTTATTGAGATCTTATCTCAAAATAAAAACAAAGAGGTGGAGATGTAGCTCAGTAGTTAAGCACCACTGGATACAATCCCCAGCACCATAACAAAATTAAAAAATCCCTCCAAGATTAAAAATGGTTGAGATGGTAATTTTATGTCAATTTTTAACCACAAGAAAAAAAGAGGGCGGGGGGAGTGGCTTAGGGCTTCACTAAATTGCTGAGGCTGGTCTTGAACTTGTGATCCTCCTACCTCAGCCTCCCGCGTGGCTGGCATTACAGGCAGGCGCCACTGCACCTGGCTCCTCCCAGTTTTAGTTTTAATAGAACTACTTCTAAACAAAACCACTTGTAGAAGGAAATTGGGTAAGAAAAACTCTGAAGTTATCAATAAAGAAATAGTGTGGGGGGGGGGAGGAATACCAGTAGTCACATCACTTTGTTTTGTTTTTTTTTTTTTTTTTTTTTAACCTTTTCTGAAAAATTCTGAGGTTTAACAGTTCCCTGGGGCTCCTCTTCTAATGGTTTAAAGAGCACCCCCTGCCAAACACCAGTCTGTCCCTCACAACAAAATGGGGAAGAAAAATTCAAAACCCAAGTATTTAGCAGCTGCCTCTGCCAAGTGCAGAGTAGAAGCTGATATAAAGTTGCTGAAGCTGCTTTGAACATGAGATTCTCCTGCCTTAGTCTCTGGAACATCTGGGATTCAGGTCTTGGTTAACCAACAGGTTGTAATGACATCTTACTGTGCTTTCAATTTGCATTTTTCTAATGTCTAATGGTGTCGAACATCTTTTCATTTCTTTGCTACCTGTGTGTCATAAGCAAAATAACTGTTCATGTCTTTTGTCCATTTTCTAAATGGATGGTTTTTCCTTTTTTTTTTTTTTTTTTTTTTTAATACTGTTGGGTTCAGAGATTATACATATTTTAGGTACAATTCTTTGCCAGATACGTTATTCCAGGCTGTAACTTGTCTTTTCATCCTTTTATAATATGGTCTTTCACAGAACAAATGTTTTTAATTTTGATGATGTCCAGCTTATCAGTATTTCCTTTTATGGATCACGCTTTGAGAGTCAGTCATGTCTAAAAACTCTTTCACCTAGCGGTTGCTGTCTTTAAATAGAAACCCTAGTTAGTACATCTTACATAAGAAAAAGAAAAGGACAATGCAATTAAAGTGTATGCACATTCAAAAGCAAATCAAAACAGTGTCTCATCAAATAAATGGCATTTTTTAAAAATGTTTCAATTTTTTAAACTGTTATCTAAAAGCAAGTTTGCTTTATAAGAGTAAAGTAAGCAGGGAGTAGTAGTACATGCCTATTAATCCCAGCAACTTCCAAGGCTGAGGCAGGAGAAACAGGAGTTCCAGGCCAGCCTCAGACTGCCTTAGTGAGACCCTGTCTCAAAATAAAAAATAACAAGGGATGAAGTGTGGGTCTTTGGTAAAGTGCCCCTGGGTTCACTTTCCAATACCCCACCCACCCAAAAAAAGTAAAGCAAAATCAGTTACCAGGTAGAAATATAAACGGATTGTCATTCATACTTATTAACCAATAGGATAGATAAGTAAAGCTAAGAAAAGCAGAGAAAGAGCAGTTTTTCTTAGATTTAGAAATGGATATGAAGTTTAAAAAGATAACATAATTCCATTTACAAAAACTTTCTTTTCGTGTTGACGATATAACCCATCCGGTAGGGTGCTGGCTTTGGAAGCAGAAAGGCAGGGGTTCGAATCCCTAGCACCAAGTGGAAGAATTGAAGAAAAACTTTCTTTTCATAAATTTTCTAGGTTATAACTTCATAAAGAGGTATATGCATCTCTACAACAACAGCAAATTATTTTTTTTCCAGAAGTTTCTCTAAGGGCCAAAACCTATCAATGAAGGAGCACTTATAAACACTTCTGATTTGTTCAAATGACTCTATCCTATAACAGGGGAAGAAAAATTTAAATTGCTATATTTTAACAAATATTCTTTTTTCTGAAAAAGAATTTTATACTTTTTTGTTGTTGTTGTTTTTCCTGGCAGTGTTGGGGATTTAACCCAGGGCCTTCCACATACATGAAAGTCCTCTACCAATGAGCTACCCAACCCTTTTAATATTTTTATTTTGAGACAGGGTCTTGCTAAATTACCCAGCCTGGTCTCAAACTTGTGATCCTTCTGCCTCAGCCTTCCGAGTAGCTGGGATTAAAGGTGTATATTCACACCAGTCTCATTTTATTCTTTTCTTTTTTGTACCAGGGATTGAACCCAGGGGTGCTTAACCTCCTAAACCAACGGATTATAGGAGTGTGCCACCATGCCCAGCCTCATTTTATTCTTTATTCTGTCATTTATGTGTTCATACAAATAATTCATGCTTACTACAAAATTTGGAAAACATTTGCTTTTTCTCCTTTGTACTTTTCTATATCTGAAATGCAATTAAACATGTATAACTCCACTACGTTTACCTTGTCAGATTACTTCCAAAAGCATATACTTTCTCTGAAAAGTTATTTCCTACAAACCAATGAAAAATGATATTAGAAGGACCCTTAAAGGTCATCTAGACTCTAACAAAAATCTAAATTCTAACAAAAGTATTGTAATAATTTGGAAATGCCAAAATAGTCATTCTAAATTGATCTGAGCACATTGAAATAAAAGAACACTTAACATTTTACTTGCTTGAGGCAAGGTCTCACCCACATCAGAGTTTACCTACCAGAAGATGGCATACCCTCCCTGCCACAGCACACTTATACTAAGTACCAAAGAACAAAATAAGCAAAGAACTGAAATTCATCTTAAAAGTACAACCACTCTTCACCTGGCAAAATGGAAGTCAAAGAGTTCCGGGTGTATTACAGTGGTAGAGTGCCTGCTTAGCCTGATGAACTCAATGTTTAACACAGTAAAATAAAGGGTTGGGGTCAAAAAGCAACAAGAGGACCACCAAGTTCCAGGCCAGTCTTAGAAACTTAGTGAGGAACCTCAGTAACTTAATGAGATCCTGTCCCTAGACAAAAAATAATGTAGCTCAATGGCAAAGCACCGCTGGGCTCAATCCCTAGTACCAAAAAAATAAATAAAAATATTCACTAAAAAGTTAAGGCTTTTTTAGATTCTATAACAACACATCAAATGAATAATTCCTTAATGTTTCTTCAACTTCAGGAGCTGCAAATTATACAATACCATTTCCCCAAAATGTTTGCTTCATTTATGCTTTTTCTGTGACAGGGTATTCAGTACAATATGCAGTATCTGCATTATTTCTGAATTACTGTAATGATTTCTGGATATAAAAAGTATCAACTTCTGTTAAATAATTAGTAATTTGATGCAATGTAAATTTACTTGTAGAAATTTCTTCCATTTCTTTTTTTTGGGGGGAGGGGGTACAGAGGGTTGAACTCAGGGGCTCTCCACCACTGAGTCACATCCCTAGTTCTATTTTGGATTTTATGTAGAGACAGGGTCTTACTGAGTATCTTAGCACCTTGCTTTTGCTGAGGCTGGCTATGAACTGGCAATCCTTCTGGCTCAGCCTTCTGAGCCACTAGGGTTACAGGTGTGTACCACTGTACCTGGCTCTCTTCCATTTCTAAATATGTAGATTATCAACTTTTTTTTTCTTTTTCAACTTTTTTTAAAACATATTTTTAGTTGTAGATGGGTGTTTTTTTTAAAACATATTTTTAGTTGTAGATGGGTTAGACTAGATCCTCGGCACCACATATAGATAAATAAAACAACACCTTTGTTTTATTTATCTATATGTGGTGCCGAGGATCTAGTCCAGTGCCTTACACATGCTAGGCAAGCACTCTACCATCGAGCTACAACCTCAGCTCAATTATTAACTTTTAATATTATATCCCCATCACACACATCCTCTACTTTAAATAGAGTAATAATCAATTACTCTGTTTCTGCTTAGTTAAGATTGTTACTGGGACCCTGTGTCAGGGTGCCACTGTAGTCTAGAAAGGCCAACAAGAATAAATCTTTCTAACCCTTCCTTTGAATGGCCTAGGAATGGCGGGGCTGCTGATGAAACCCTTTAACACAAAACTTGGAACTGGGGTCCCTGGAGGTGGTTCTCCAAGAGAGAAAATAGTTTAGGGCACCTTACAGTGTAACTCAGACCATCTGCTTCACAATCACCTCTGCCTAAATGCTACTTTAAAAACTAGATTCCAGTCACATACTGTAGCACATGTCTATAAACCAGACACTGTTTCAAAAAAAAAAAAAAAAAAAAGGCTGGAGATGCAATTCAGTAGTAAAAGCAACCTGGGTTCAATACCCAGTAAGGGGTGGGGGGGGAATAAACCTGAACTCTAGGGCCCCATCAAGATATACATAGTAATAATGTTTGGAGGTGAGGTCAGGAATCTATTTTTAAGGACTTCTCAAATAATTCTATTGTACACCAAGTCTAAGAAACACTTCATCACAACCTGCTTACTTGGGTGGCCAGGAAACTGCAGATTTTGAAATTTTCCAGATTACTTTTAAATGTACAATCAAAATTTCTACTGTTGGGCTGGGGCTATAGCTCAGTGTAGAATGCTTGCCTTGCATGCACAAAGCCCTGGGTTCAATCCCTAGCACCATCAAAAAAAAAAAAAAAAGTATCTATTTACAACTAAAGAATATATTAAAAGAAAAAGATTTCTACTGTAAAAGACATTATTTTACCATTAGTGCATAAAAGAATTCTTCCTAGTTTTAGAATGTCTATGAAAATGTGGAATGCCTATGCATGCCTATGAAAACATAACTAATGAAAATCTTAAAAAAAAAAAAATGATTAAAAAAAGTCTTCATATTGCTTAAAACTGCTCATCATATAATAAAATTTGTATGGTTAGTGTAGGGAATGAGTTGAACTAATTCCAAATTTCTTTTCCATTAACTATCAACACCAAGAAAGCTTGGTGCTACCTTCCTCCAGTCTATGACACAAATTCAAAGGCATCTTCCTTGATTCTGCAGAATGTTGGCTGTAAACTGGCAATGATTAACATATACCTATTGTGCTTACATTAAGAATCTCACGCTCAGAGTATAGGTCAGTGGTAGCATTTTTATCTAGCTTGTGCAAGGCCCTGTATCCCAATTCCCAATACCACAGGCACAAAAACACTCATGATTTTAATATGTATTATTTTGTACAATAAATTTTATTAAAATGAGAAAACCAATTTGGGTAGTTACTGGATAAATTAATTTTGAATAACTTTTTAAAATCTTTTTTCATGACTGTCTCACTTATTATTTCCTGAAGAGCAATATACCCAATTAAAAAACAACTCTAAAAATAGTCTCTAAAATAAGATCCTGGTTCTAGAAACATCACTAGCAGTACCTGTGACCTTAGGCAAGTTATTTAACCTCTCTAAGCCTCTATTTTATTTTGAGAGGATTAAATGAGAAAATATATGTTAAGGACTCAGCACCTGGTACATGTCAGTACTCAGTAAACATTAGCCCATATATACATATACAAGAAACCTCTCTGGAAGGCACACAAGGGTCAATGATGGTACCTTCCATCAAAAGAACCTGGGGAGAAAAGATTATAATTTTTTTGTACTCTGTATTTTAACCAGTGTTTATAATTTAGCAAAAAAAGAAAAAGAAAGAACTTTTTAAAAACTGGGCTCTTGTGCTGAGGAATTTCTTAGTGTTTAACTTATTGCATAGCAAAAGTTGAATTGCTATTAATGAATTTGCAAAGGAGTAAGTCATAATCTAATAATACTACAAAGAAATATACAACCTATCTTATTTCATGAACCTGTTTTCTTACTTGCTTCACAATTACCATAATGGTCTTCACTAAAACACCTCAACTCACTGGTTTTCAACCTGGGATGATTTTTATCCAGGGGGTATTTGGCAATAGAGACATTTCTGGTTTTCATAACTGGGAATGTACTACTGGCATCTAGTGGGTAGAGGCCAGGAATGCTGCTAAACCACTTATAATTCACAGTATAAGCCCCCACAACAATAATCAGCCCAAAATATAATGGGTACCAAACTTGATAAAGCTGTGCAAACCCAAGGAAACCATTTCGCTTGATTCTGAAAGTAACCATGTTTTTCCCTACAGTGACAACACATCTGATAATTTCTCTCAGGTAATTAATTAAAATCCTTACCACTGGCAGACTAAGGGCAAAATAAATGAAGCTATTGTTGACCACTGATGCTGAAAGTTTCTGGAATTCTAGTAGCTAGAATGGCTTACAGGTTTATGTTATCCACTCAATCCAATACATTTCAAGATTTTTAAAGTATTTATTATCAAACCTTTCAAAAATTCACTCTAAGTGATTTCAATAGATTACAGTTTTTTATTCACTCCTGTTTTCAAGTGAAGAACATATACCAGTCTTCATGCTACTAAAGTAAAACAAGAACTTTAAATAGTTATCAAGTCTTTCCAAATAAACTTGATGTTTCTACATTCCAATTACAGTATCTTGACCTTCTGTTCCATTCATTAACATCCTTCAAAAATTAAAGAAAGTATAAAGAACAGTTCTACTGTTTGAGAAAGCAAAAAAAGTTAATTAGCAGCTAAGTGACTTTACCATGGAGACTTGAAAAAAATTACAAATTAAATCATTCTCTCCTCTGCCTTAAAGTATATTTTAATTCACCCTACCAGAAAGTCAACCATTAAATAAAGAGCACTTTGAGAAGTGGTCTATCGATATCTGGAATATTGTTAAAAAAAAAAAATGAAACACAAAACTAAAGCAAGTTTTCACTAAAATCTGGAGCTGGTTCACAAACAGGAAAGTTTTGTTTTTTTTTTTAATATATTGCTACTGCTATTAGTCATATTTTACTTTCTTAGTAACTGCGAACTTCTTTTGCACCTTTTAAAATGTTTATCTTTTCCATTATGTAAGAGTTGAGCTACTCGGGAGCTTGAGGCATAAGATCACAAGTTCAAGGCCAGCCTCCCGAACTTGGCGAGACCACCCAAGTCTCACCTCCGTCTGAAAAAAAAAGTCTGGGTGGCTCAGTGGTAAAGCGCTCCTGGGTTCACTCCCTAGTTTGGGGTGGGGGAGCTGGGGAGTTGAGTACTGTTTTAATATTTAGTACTTTATATTAGTTCACCTCATAATAAAAAATTATTCTGGGGTCATAGCTCAGTGGTAGAGCGCTTGCCTAGTATGTGTGAGGCACTGGGTTCAATTCTCAGCCCCACATATAAATAAATAAATAAATACATACATACATACATACACACATAGATGTCCATTGACAACTAAAAAAAAAAATTTAAACAACTTATTCCGATTAAAGAATTCTTAGAGGACAACAGAAAACCTTAATCATTTTCTCAAAAAAAGACATAAAAGGAAAGTTTGCAAATGTAAGGTGCAATAAGGTTGCTATATTTCTATTGCTTTTCTAACACACTACTCCTAGTGGCTTTAGTATCATTAGAACTTCTCCATTCACTTCAAGCCAGTCCCGCTGATCATCTAGAACTTTAATACTTGTCCAAACCTGCTTGCTCATGGTCTAATAATAAACTTAATTATACAATCTGTAACAGCCCCCGAAAACCTTTTCCTTAAGAAGCCACAAAGGTGATTTAACTAACACCTCAAATTCACAATCCATTTCAAAGACAGATTTCTTCATTCCAGCCTTAGGTTTCTGCACCCAGTGCCAGCGGAGCCTGGCTGCAGGATACGTAGGGGGAAGATGGCTTGAACCAGGAATGACACTTGCGGGGCGTTGGACAGCAGGGGTAACTGCTGGTTCATCTCTCTTTAAATCTGGCAGCACGTGGGGCTGCATTGTGAAGCCACCAACCCGCCTCCCCCCTTCCACTCCGCACACGTACGCCTCCAGCGCGCATGCTCGGCTCACACAGTCCTAGCAGAGTAGGAGCCAACCCCCTAAAAAGTCAACCTGGAAGCCGCAAACGGCCGGGAGGCCGGGACAATGGGGGAGGGGGGCGCACTCCTCCGGAGAGGATGACCCGGCCGCCGCCCCTAGTCAAGAGCCTGCGGACGCAGTCCCGGGGGTCTGCTAGCCTGCACTGGAGCCTGAACTGCCGCGAGCACAAAGCCCGAGCCGGCCAGCGAGCCGCTGTCCTCAGTGCCCGCTCCTACCCTCCCCCAGTCGGGCGGCGCAGCCGGAGCCGGTGCCAGGCGGAGGCAGGCGAGGCGGCGTCCCGCACGCCGCCGGGTTCCCGGGCACTGCGCGCCAGCGCCCAGGCCGCCCCGGCCGCCGCTTTTGTTGTGGGCCGTAACTCCGCGGACCCGGCACTGCCCGGGGAGAAGTTTTGCTCGTCTCCCCTATCCCGCCCGGCTCCACTCCTTTCGCCCACTCTTGGCCCCCACTGCCCGGCACCGCTCGGACTCCGGAGCCAGGGACTCAGCCGCGCTGGGCCCAGACGCTCCTGCTGCTCGGAGGTCCGGCGGCCTCCGCCGCACCTGAGCCCCGGGAACCGCCCCTCAGAGAGGGTCAGCCTGGCAGGGGATCCACGGCCCCTCCCCCGCAACGCCCCACCGAATGGTGGGGGAGGGGGGCGACCACCCTCCCACTTCCCGGGAGCCAGGCCCCGTCCGAGGGCCGAGGAGGGACGCGTCCCCGCCCCCAAAACCCTCAGTGAGCCGGGCAAGAAGTGCTGGGCCCCGCTGGGACCCAAACCCGTGCTGCCCGCCCTCGCAGGCCTGGACCCCTCGCCGCCCGGCCTCTGGCCGAGAGGAGGGAGGAGGCAGCAGGCACGGCTGGCCGCGATCGCGGCCCGGCCAGGCGCCCCGCCGCCCGCCTGCTCACCTGCCAGCTGTCTTCGCAGTAGCAGTGCCGACTGCAGCTCCGTCATCCTCCCCGCCAAGGGCCCGGGCCGGCGCCGGGGCTTCCGAAGGGCTGGGGACAGGCTCTGGGGGCGGCTGGAGCTGGGTGTACTGAGGAACACGGGCCCCGCGACCGGATCGCGGAAGCCAAGGGACGCCGGGCTGGGGCAGCGAGAGCGGCGCCTCACTGCCGGTGCGGGTCCGCTCGGTTCGGCTCCTCTCACAGCGCCTCACGCCCGGAAGGGGAGGGTACCCGGGCCGCCGCGGCGCGCACTGGGACTTCGCTCGCCCGCTTCCCTCCTTCAACACGCCCGTCGGCCCCACCGGTGCCTTCCCCCGCCACTGCCTCACTGCGCGCAGGGCCTCTCCGCGCAAGCGCGCTGAGCTTGCCTACTTCGGAAGCTGCCCGTCCGCTAGCCCGACCCCCTGGCTCCCTGCCCCGCCTCCGGCGGTGGAGCTCCGCCCCCTGCGCGCTGTAAGCCTGGCTGCCGCCATCTTGGGAAGGTCCACGCCCCGCTGGCAGCCAAACCCTCAGCTGGTAGACGCCCCGCGGACGCCATGACAAAGAGGTCGCGAAGGGTCAGGACCCCGCCTCTAGTTTGAAGCAAGTGGTCTCGGAGGCTAAAAGAAGCAGTAGATGTAGAGTTGTTGGCGTATCCTGCAGCCGTCAAACTCGACTCACATGGTGTGCAAATTAATCATTGTTAGCCGAACTTAATGCTGGGTTCCCCGTTTTAAGCAACCATCAAAATAGAGAATATATACTGATAATTCACTTTTCATGAAGAATGCACAAATTCTTGAAATAAGGAAAATATTCTGTATTTCATAATATAAAACGTTTAAATAAATCAATAATAACACTCCATTGAGTAAGGTGAGTTAAGACTAGCAAAATCTGACATATGTAATTCAAACTGGCATCCAGAAAGGAACCTACTATGTAAAATCGAGGTTCGAGGGTCAAGGTTTAGAAAAAAATTCAGCTTTACTCCGCCCTATGTCCTCTTCCCCATTCTATCAGTGTTGTGCCTTTCGAACAGTCTCAATATATAGAACAGAAGAACAACCAACACCTAGTGACCGTTGAATTTCTGTTTTTTCAACAAATGTTTATTAAATGTTTATTAATAAACATTTAAACCATCTATATACTTGGACCTAGAAGACTCAGAGAAACTCAGTGTGGGAAGACAGCTCTCTTTCTACCCTCAAAGGCTCTAAGGTCTCTAAGCTCCAGATAAACAGAAGTAGATCCCACCAGTTTTTTCTTATAAAAATTACTGAACTAGCATATGCAAGACCCCAGGTTCAATCCCCTATACCACCAAAAAAAAAAAAAAAAAAAAAAAAAAAACTTTTATAATAATTTCCAATCCTAGGGTTGGGAATATAATAGCAGACTTGCCTAGCATGTGTGAACCCCTGAGTTAGAGTCCTAATTCTACAGATAATAATGACAATAACAATTCCAAATCCTTATCTCCATCCCAAATCTTTCAATAGAAGTTCAGAACTGCATATCCAACTTTCTCACCCTGTATTCCTTTAATTAGCATTTATTGAGTATCTGCTATGAAGTAGAGCTGATTCTAGGATCTGAGGTCCAAAGTAGAGCTGATTCTAGGATCTGAGGTCCAAGTGTAAACTAGACGGACCAGATCCTTAACCTCATAACACTGGCATTCAGGGCAAGAAGAACTCAGAAGACAGATGTAGATGAATATTTAAACAAGGCACTTTATCCAGGCACAGTAATCCCAGTGACTCAAGAGACTGAGGCAAGAGGGTCATAAATTCAAGGCCAGCCTCAGTAACTTAGATCCTCAGCAACTTAGCAAGAACCTGTCTCAAATTTAAAAATAATAGTAATAATAAAAAGCTGGGCAAGATGGCTCATACCTGTAATCCCAGCTGAGGAGGCTGAAGCAGGAGGATTGAAAATTCAGAAAAGACCGGACTCAACAAATTAGCAAGGCTCTAGGACTTAGTGAGAACCTGTCTAAAAAAAAAGAGGGCTGGAAAAGAGGCTCAGTGGTTAAGTGACCCTGGATTCAATCCCCAGTACAAATAAGAAGGAGGAGAAGAACATTAAGAGGGGGTGTTGCTCATTGGTAAGGCACCTCTGAATTCAATTCCCAGTTCCTAAATAAATAAATGACACTTTGGATTATAATAAGTGATATGGTGAAAATTAATAGGGTGAGTGAATAGCTGAAGAAAGGAGTTTTTTCTAGATAACATTTTCAGGGAAGGCATCTCCCAGAACATTATATTTGGGCTGAGATTACAAAGAAGAGGAGCCATTTGAAGAACATTTCAAGCAAAGGAAACACCCACTATGAAGACACTCAGTATCAAAGAGCTCAGCTTGTCCAAAGAGTAGAAGGGAGGCCCTAATGAACAAGGGGCTCTGAGTATAGATTGGAGAGATACATAGGGGAGGATTATCCCACAAAGGGCCCTATGGATCACAATAAGGAGTTTAGAATTTAGGTGGCTACGATGGAAGACTTGGGAGGGGAGTGAGCTGTCTTACTATATTATTTATTTAGCCTTGACACAGCTAGGCTACATCAAGAGCCTTTTTTATTTTATTCTGAGACAGGGTCCTACTTAACTAAGTAGGCTGGCCGCAAACTTGCAATCCCCCTGCCTCAGCCTCCCAAGTAGGTGGGATTAGAAGTGTGTATCACAGAGTCCAACTCTGATTTACATTTATATATATATATATATATGCATTTATATATATATGTGTGTTTATATATATACTTTTTTTACTTGTATATGGACACAATATCTTCATTTAATTTTACATGGTGCTGAGGATCAAACCCAGTGCCTCCCATGTGTGTGCAAGGCAATGCTCTACCACTGAGCTACAGCTACAGCCCCTGATTTACATTTTTTTTTTTTTTTTTTTTTTTTTTGGTGCTGGGGATCGAACCCAGGGCCTTGTGCTTACAAGGCAAGCACTCTACCGACTGAGCTATCTCCCCAGCCCCCTGATTTACATTTTTTAAAGCTCACTTTGGAGCTTATAGAAAAGAGAAGACATTGCTGAAAGATGCATTAGAAGGGTATTGCAGAAAATGATGCTAAAGTTAGTAATGTCTTGAATCAGGATGGGACAGTGACAAAAAATGTGAATGGATTAGAGATAAATTTTGGAGGTAAAACAAAGAATTTGCTAACAGATTGAATGTGGATGAAGGGGAAAAGAAAGAAAGGTTTATGACTCCTGGAATAACTGAATTGATTTCAAAATTGGGAAAGGGTTTGTTTGGAGAGGGGAATATCAAGAGATCTATTTTTGAATGAGTTGGGGTTTAGCTGTTTATTAGATATCCAAGCAGAGATGTCAAATTAGCATATGCATATATAAGACTGGAATGCTTGAAAGAGGTCATAGCTCCGGATATAAATTTGGAGAAGTAATCATCAGGTTTCCTATGAAGAGTATGTAACGAGATTTTTAAAAAAAGAAATAAAAAAGAAAAGAAAGTATTAAAAAGAACTGTGAAAGGGATAAGTGTAGCTTATTCATAGAGCACTTACCTAGCATGCATGAGGCCCTGGTTTCAATCCCCCCCCCCAAAAAAATTTTTTTTTAAATGAGCAATGAAGAACTCAATATATATATATATATATATATATATATATATATTTTTTTTTTTTTTTTTTTTTTTTTTTAATTGGCAGGGAGAATTAAACTCAGGACACTTTACTACTGATTGCAGGCATGTGCCACACAGATATTTGAAGGAGCCAGCATTGGAGGCTTGAAAAAGAATGGAAAAAGAGGAGAAAACCCAGCATGTGATATCACAAAAACCAAGATAGAAAAGGTTCCCAGGAGGAAGGGTCAACTGCCACATGCTGCTAAAAGATAAAAACAAGGATTGAGACGTATGCTCAGAGTTTTGAAACTAGGAAGTTTCATTGGCCTTGATAGAGGATTTTGATAGATCATTGCTTCTAGCTGGCAGACCAGAGTGGGCTAATGGTCAATTGTAAGGTGAGGAAGTAGAGATCTCAATGTTGAATACTTTTTTAAGGTTTGTGGTCATGAACTGAAAGTGCAAAAAGTAGAGCCAGTTGAGGTTTTTTGTTTTTGTTTTTGTTTTCAGTAATGTTCAGCTGTTCAGGTGCAGTTGTGACTAACAGCTGGGTTCATTTAGGATTGAGGGTTAGCCAGGCAAGCAAAATAGAGAGAGACAGAGACAGGCTAGTTTGTTGAGAGTCCATGAGAGAATTTAGTAATGAACTGTGCTCTAAGCTAGGGGGAGAACAAAGCAAAAACAAGAGAGACCAGTAGATAATGAAAAAGTGGCACAAATAATGGGACTTGACGAGGTTAGAGATTTATGTGTGTAGACACTAAAACAAATGAACTAGAAGGACAGGAAAAGGTGGTCAGGAAACTGACCTGAAACCGAGAATTCAAGTGTGGGATGGTTATAGACTGTCTCTTGGGGGTATGGGAAAGGCTGACTGGTGGGCTGAGGAGGAGAGGAAGTCCAGCAGGTGTCAAGGAGAAGTATTGGATGGTCACCTACACAGTCCCCCTAAAAGACAGGACTGGAGTAGGATGAAGAAAAGTTAATGTCATTGATGACTGTGTTTGCAGATAACAGCAATAAAGAGACTAACAAAGTAGTACAGCTGGATGGCATTGACCTCCAAAGAGTTAGGGTTAGAGGAGAAAAGATGGAGAATCAGCAATGGGAAACAAGGTAAAGGTGTGAAGCCTGCTGGCCCTGAGATTCATGGAATGTCAACTTTCCTTTGAGAGGACCAAGGAAGCTAAACCCTCAGAAAAGAGCCAGGTTCAGGTAAGGCTAGAAGGTAGAGAAAGCCTATGAGCACCTCAAACCATCCTAACCTACCCTGTCTTCTCTCCAGACCCACACTCTCGTATCCAGTGGTACCCAATCAGCTGGGGCACAAATGTAAGGGTCACTCTCAGTGTTCCTGCTCTCTCCCCCTATGGACACTCCTTAATCAACGCCTGGGTGACTGCTCCAACCTCCTAAAGAATCTCCTGGTCACCAATCTTGGCCCTCCCTCGCTTGTGTACCCTCTGCAGTCACAGTAAAACATTCAAAATACAAACCTGCTGTTGTCCCACCACTATTAAAAACTCTTGGGCTGGGGTTGTGGCTCAGTGGTAGAGTGCTTGCTTAGCACATGTGAGGCACTGGGTTCGATCCTCAGCACTGCACATAAA
The DNA here is from genome assembly GCF_902686445.1 of Sciurus carolinensis. NCBI lineage: Eukaryota > Metazoa > Chordata > Mammalia > Rodentia > Sciuridae > Sciurus > Sciurus carolinensis. The sequence goes on along the minus strand of NC_062215.1, from coordinate 56,749,821 downwards.
TAAATAAATAAAAGTATCGTGTCCAACTAAAAAAATTAATAAACAAAAAACTCTTCAGTGACTTTCCCCTGTTTTAGGTTGAAGTCCAAACTCCCCACTGTGGTCAATTGCCTGTCACCATGTATTGTTCAAGAACTGCTGACCTCATCTCAACTCTCTCATCTCATGGTTTTTCCCAACATTGCTCCTGACACAGTATATATCTTTTCCTTCCCTCAAAAGGTCAATCTTTCCAACTGTTGTTCCAATGGCTTGAAATACTCTTCTGCTAGATACATGTGGCAAATTCCTACTAATTCATCTTTCAGAGTCTTTCAGGAAGCAACTTCTCCCAGAATGCCTTTTCCATTCACAAAATTAATCTTATCCCATGCTTCCTATTTCCAGCATGTTTTATGTTTCTTATCCTAACATCATAATGCAGTATTGTAATTTCTTTTTTGCTTTTTCTATTGTGTATAAGCTTTCAATGGCAAGACTATTTCACTTCTCTGTTCTCAGCATTTAATATAATGAAGCTACATGTTAAGCACTCAACAAATACCTTTTGAATGAGTAGGTCAGCCCTATAAAACTAATAACAATCTCTCAAGACTAGTATAGGCCTATGTTTATTAAATTTGGGTTTGTGTACCTTGCTAAGGTTGGCACAGAATAGTATACCAAGGTGTTCTTTTTTTTTTTTCCCAGTGGTGCTGGGGATTGAACCCAGGGCCTTGTGCATACCAACTGAGCTATATCCTCAGTCCACTGAGGTATTCTTGAAGCCACAGAATAAACCCAGATTAGAAAGCAAAACATTCTTAAAATGTGCACCTAGTGGGCAAGGCAGCACACACCTGTAATCCCAGCTACCCAGGAGGCTGAGAAAGCAGGATTTCAAGTTTAAGGCCAACCTCAAAAACTTAGTGAGACCCTATCTCAGAATAAATACTAAAAAGGATTGGGGATATAGCTCAGTGGTATAACACTGCTGGGTTCAATACTTACTATCGAAAAAAGAAAATGTGTAATTTATGCCCATATTAGAAAAGAAGATTTATAATACTGCTGTGTGTGTGGTACATGTCTGTAATCCCAGCAATTTAGGAGGCTGTGGCAGGAGGATCATAAGTTCAAAGCCAGCCTTTGCAATTTAGTGAGACCCCCCCAAGCAACTTAGCAAGACCCTGTCTCAAAATAAAAAATAAAAGTGGCTGAGTGATTAAGGACCCCAGGCTTTAATCTCTGGTACTAAAATAAAAGAAAAGAAGGAAAACTGGGGCTGGTGGTATAGCTTAGTGGTAGAGCATGTGCTTAACATGCTTAAGTCCCTGGGTAACCCCCAGCATCAAAGGAAAAAAACTTAATAAGCTAAACATTTATTATAAAATGTTAGAAAAAGAATAGCTAGCAAGGCCCAAAGAATGTTACTAGGATAACTGGAGTACATGCATGTGAATTTGCATGTAAATACATGGGAAACAATAAAGTTGGATCCCCACCTCATAGTATGTGTGTGTGTGTGTGTGTGTGTGTGTGGATGTGTGTGTGTGTGTGTGTGTGTGTGTGTGTATACACACACATACATATAATATATATATTCAAAATGGATCAAAGACATAAATTTAAGAGCTAAGTCTATAATCCTCATAGAAAAAAACATAAGCATTAATCTTTGTGACCTTAGATTAAGTAATAGTTTCTTGAATACAACACCAAAAGTACAGGCCACAAAGAAAAAAATAAATTAGACATCATAAAAATTAAAAACTTCTGTGCTTCAAAAGATATCATCAAGAAAAACAACATGAGTAATGGGGAGGATTAAAATGATCAAAATATGTTGTATACATGTACAAATATGACACAATGAAAATCACTATTCTGTATAATTAATGTGCACTAATAATCGTAATAAAAAGATCTAGGGTCTGGGGTTGTGGCTCAGTGGTAGAGCGCTTGCCTGACACATGTGAGGCCCTGGGTTCAATATTCAGCACCACATAAAAATAAATAAATAAAATAAAGATATTGTGCCCATCTACAACTAAAAATAAATAACTAAAATCTAGGAAAATTAAAAAGAAAAAAAAGAAAGAAAAAAAAAAACAAAAAAAAACCTCTGAGCTTGGTGCAGTGGCACACTCCTGTATACCCAGCAACTCTGGAAGCTAAGTCAGGAGAAGAGCAAGTGCAAGGCTAGCTTGGGCAACACAGTAAGTCCCTGTCTCAAAATAAAAAGTGCTGGGAATGTAGCCCAGTGGTAGAGTGCATGTAAAACATGGGCAAGGGTCCTAGGTTCAATCCACAGACTCAAAAAAAAAAAAAGAGAGAGAGAGATAATGGGAGAAAAGTTTTACACATCATGTATCTGATAAAATATTTATATCTAGAATACCTAGACAATAGCTACAACTCAAATAAAAATATGCCAATACAGTGGTTCACAACTACTTAGGAGGCTGAGGCAGGAAGATCTCAAGTTCAAGGTTAACCTTGGCACCTTAGCAAGACCCTGTCTCAAAGTAAAAGAACTTGTAAGTAAGATGTAGAACTCTTCAGATAGGCAAGGTGGTACAGGTCTGTAATGCCAGCAACTCAGAAGACTGAGGCAGGAGAACTGAAGCCATCCTCAGCAATTTAGTGAGGTCCTAAGTAACTCAGCAAGACCCTGTCTCAAAATAAAATAAAATAAAAAGGACAGGGGATGTAGCTTAGTGATACAGTGCCCCTGGCTTAAATTCCCAATACCAAGGATGGAGGGAAGAACTCTTCTATGCTCGATCCTCAGTACTGCAATAATGATGACCACAATGATGATGATAATAATCATAATAATACAAATAACTCGATTTAAAAAAATGGGCGCAGGATCTGAATAAACACTTCTCCTAATATGATACACTAATGGCCAATATACACAGGAAAAGATCCTTATCATCATTAGCCATTAGGGAAATGCAAATCTAAACCACAATGAAATGCCATTTCATTCCACTAGGATGGATAGAATCAAAGCAAGAGATAACAACAACTATTATGGGATATAGGTAAATGGAAACCTTCACACATTGCTTGTGAAAGTGTAAAATGGTATGATCACTTTGCAAAACACTCTGGAAGGGTCTCAAAGACTTTTAACACGGGATGGGTGTGGAGCTCAGTGATAGAGCACTTGCCTAACATGGGAGAGGCCCTGGGTTCAACCTCCAGCATTGGTAGGGGGTGTGAGTGAGGGGGAATGAATTACCATATAACCCAGATATTCCACTTCTAGGTATATGTGCAATAGAATTAAAAACATAATCACAGAAAAACATAAACCTGAAATCCAAAAAATGGAAATAATCCAAATGTCCATCAACTGATGAATGGATAAGAAGTGGTATGTCCAGGACTGGGGTTGTAATTCAGTGGTACAGAGCTTACTTCACATGGGGCCCCGGGTTTGATCCCTAGCAACACACACAAACACACACACAAAGAAGTGGTATGTCCATATAATGGAATACTATTCAACCTTAAAAGGAATGAAGGATTCTTACACAGATGAACCTTGAAAACATTATTTGGGTAAAGGAAGTCGAGCAAAAAAGCCCATATATTGGGGCTTTTTGATGGTATAGCTCAATGGCAGAACTGTGCTTAAAATGCATGAGGCCCTGGGTTCAGTTCCCAGGGGAAAAAAAAATTACATATGACTTTATTTATATTAAATGCCCCAAATGGGCAAATCTATAGAAAGCAGATTTGATGTTGCCTAGGGATGGGGAAATAAGGAAATAAGGAAATAAGGAAAACAAGAACACAAGACAGAATATAAACAACAAACAGGAAAACCAGTGAAAAGCAATCATAAAGATAAAATATGGTACTTTGAAAAAAATCTAATGAAATTAACAGACTGGCAAACTTTATCAAGAAAACAGAAAGCACAAATAAAATTAAGATGAAAAGAAGCAAAACTAGAGATCAAAAAGATGAGTTTATGAACAACTTTAGGCCAAATATTTAAGTAGATTACTTCTTAGGAAAAATACAATTTACCAAAAGTGACTCAAGAGTAATAAAAAAATCCTAAATCTATTACTATTCAATAAATGAAAATGGCAAGTAAATGTTTTCCTAAAAAAAGGTGCAAAAATCTTAAAGGAAACTATAAGTGAACTGAATCTAACAATATATAAAAATAGTGCATCTTGCCCAAGCTGGATATGTCCAGGAATGTAAGGTTGGTTTATCATTAGGAAATCAATTTGCCCCATAATTAGATTAAAGACAGGGTACGGGGGCAGCATGTACGTATAAAAGAAACATACAACGACATTCAATATTCACTTTTTTAAAAATAACTTTATTTTTATTTATTTATTTTTTAATGTGGTGCAGAGGATCAAAATCAGTGCCCCATATGTATTAGGCAAGCACTCTACCACTGAGTCACAACCCCAGTCCCAGAATCCACTTTGTGTTGGGGGGGCAGGGGGTAATGGAGGATTGAACCCAGAGTTTCTTTACCTTGGAGCTACATCCCCAGAACCTTTTATTTTTTAATTTGAGACAGGATATTGCTAAGTTGTTTAGGACCTCACTAAGTTGTTTAAGGCCTTGCTGTGTTGCTGAGACTGGCCTTGAAACTGTGATTCTTCTGCCTCAGCCTCCTGAGTCACTGGGATTACAGGTGTGTGCTTCCATTTGTAGCCCCACATGTGTATTTTATAATGGGTCTTAACAGAGTGGGAATAAAGAAGGACTTTCCTAACCTATTAAATGGCAGCTACAAAAAAGAATCTTCAACATAAAGCTAAAGGGTAAAACTGGGTGTGGTGGTGCATGTCTGTAAATCCCAGGGACTCAGGAGGCTGAGGTAGGAGGATGGCAAGCTTGAGACCAGCCTCAGAAATTTACCGAGGCCCTAAGTAACTTAGTGAGACTCTGTTTCAAAATAAAAAGGTTTGGGGATGTGGGTCAGTGGTAAAGCACCTCTGTGTTCAATTTCCAGTACCGCCCCCCCTAGCCGCAAAAAAAGAGTAAAACTTGGAAAGTGTTTCCTTTAGGTATAGGAAGAAGAGTAGGTATCCACTATTATCTTTTCTATTCAGCTGTACTGGAGATCCTGGCCAGCACAGTAAGCAAGAAAGAAAAACTGTGTTTTAAATGAAAGCCCCTTGAATGATATTTAAATTGTTGAAGAAGAGGACGCCATGACTCAAGAAGGGTGTGACTATAAGAGGGCCTCAGTGAGACCCTGAAAGGCAGCAGGAGAGAAATCTGTAATAAAGAATTCAAGGGAAGCTGAAAAGGATGAAAGCAAGAGAATGGATGCTAGTAAAAGTAAGGGGGGAAAACAAAGTAAGAGAAAGTAGGGCACTGTAACACAAATCTATAATCCCAGCAGTTTGGGAGACTGAGGCAGGAGGATTGCAAGTTGGAGGTAAGCCTCAGCAACTTAGTGAGATCCTGTCTCAAAATAAAAAATAAAAAGGGCTGGGAATGTGGCTCAGTGATAAAGTACCCCTGGGTTCAATCACCAGTACCAAAACCAAAAATAGTAAAACAAACAAGAAAACCTGTGGGGTTAGGTGGCACACGCCTGTAATCCCAGTGGTTCCGGAGGCTGCGGCAGAAGGATCTCAAATTCAAAGTCAACCTCATCCAAGATGAGGTGTTAAGCAACTCAGTGAGACCCCATCTCTAAATAAAATGCAAAATAGGGCTGGGGATGTGACTCAGTGGTTGAGTGCCCCCAAGTTCCTTCCTGGGAACCAAAAAGAAGAAAAGAAAAAGAAAAACCTAAGGGACCAAGGAAGGAAGAAAAAGTCAACCTGGAAGGCCTCAACCAAAATCACTGATATCTTCTGTGTCCTTAACCCAAATAGTGACAGAGAAAATAGGAGATCGTGTTAAGAGGAGAGTCCAGGAGTGAGTCAGGCAACTCTGGAGGAACAAAAGTAGAAGTGACCTACTTAGTGCTGTTTAGGCACTGTAGGGTCAGTGATGAACAAAAGACAATGTAAAATCTTCAAAGAGAGTGGCTTGTATGGCTGGGGCAAAAGGCTATGACGTCAGGGAGATAGAAATGTCTCTATAATGGAGACATTATAGACAAAGGTGAGGAGTGGATTATTCTAGTTGTAGTGGGAAGGCATTATTGAGTTTGAAAGAGGAGTCTCCTCTTTTGGGAAATCTCACTATGAAAGAGAGAAATGGGGTAGGCCACTAGCTTGGGAAGACAGACTTGCTCACAAATTTTATTTATGTTCCACCTTTGCAGCCCCTCCACCCCCTCATCCCTGCTCTCTCAGTTGCAGGTTTGAGCAGCAAGCCTTCCTTTTTTGGATTATGGTGGAAGAGCCTGCATGCATGGACGCCTGTAATTCCCCCTAAATGCTAATTCACTTCTTTGTTCCATGGGATCTTAATTCTACCATCTATAGACATTTTTGTTGTTGTTTATTTGGTTTTGTTTTTGATAGGATCAAGTAATCCTCCTGCCTCTGCTGCCACATCCAGTGAATTCTGCTATTTATAAAAATGGGACTGAGCTGGCATGGTGGCACACGCCCGTAATCCCAGCAGATGGGGAGGATCTCGAGTTCACAACCAGCTTCAGCAACTTAGTGAGGTCCTAAGCAACTCAGTGAGACCCTGTCTCTAAATAAAATATGAGGGGCTGGGGAGATACCTCAGTTGGTAGAGTGCTTGCCTTGCAAGCATAAGGCCCTGGGTTCGATTCCCCAGCACCGCAAAAAAAATAAATAAATAAAATTAAAATACGAAAAAGGGCTGGGGATGTGGCCCAGTGGTTAAGTGCCCCTGAGTTCAATTCCTGGTACCAAAAAAATGGGATTGGATCAGTGTATCTTCAGAGGGTGTTCTGCATGAAAGGTCTTTGGTTACCTGGTAGAAAATACTTGCCAGGATCCCTAGCTTCCTGTAGGCTCTGGAGTAGCACACTGATTGTCACTTGTTGCTGGGCTCCTCGCAATAACCCTGGTGCTCAGAGAAGGGAAGGAGCCTGCCCAAGGTCCCCAAGAAGGCAGTGAACCACAAATTCAAAGGTATAAACCAGGCCTTGACTCTCAAGTCCTGTGTTCTCACAAACCACACTGTGGTCAGAACAGTGAATTTCAGTCTTAGAACCTGATAAGATCTATTTCCCTGAGAACCTGTCCTCTTCTCACCTATCCTAGGAATCCAGGAAGTTTTTACCTATCCCAGGTGCTACTCATTCCTGAGCTCTGGTCCTCTCACCTGTCCCAGGTATTAGCCAATCTTAGCAACAAGGAAGTTGTTGATTTTGTAAGTACACTGAGAATGGAGTTATGGGGTTAGAAATTGTACTAGAGAGTGGAGTGACTGACCATAGGGGAATTTCAAGAAATTCCACTCTCAAGGAATTGAAAAATACAGGTAGGGGCTGGAAAACATGGCCCAAAGAGACATTTTTGTTGTTAGGTTTGGGTTTGAGGGAGGTGAGACTAAGCTGGAGTACTGATGGTGGAGTCAGGGAAAAGAAGATCAAAGGGCTTGGGGGTAGCTCACTGGGGTAAAGTGTGGCAGGAGGGCATTTGCCTACTGTGTGGGAGGCCCTGGGTTTGATAAAGAGGATAAAGATTCAGGAGAAAAGGGAACAATAATTTCAACAAGAAGAGGAGGAAGTGTGCAAGAGCATAGGTGGAGAAGTAGAACATCAACAGGAAGAGGAATACTTCTTCCTTTGTAACTGGAGAGAAGGAAGGAACTGATGTGGATACAAGTAAGTTGGTAGGTGGTGTGGGATCAGGAGGCTGGGAGAGTTCTATCCTCTGTGCTCTGTGAAATAAGGAACAGGCCATTTACTGAACACAGAGACAAGGGGCAGAAGAATGGTTTAAGAAATAGTCACTTGCCTGGCTGGGGTTGTGGCTCTGTGGTAGAGCATATACTTGAAACACCAAAGGCCTAGTATGTGTGAGGCACTGTTTGATTGGGGTTGTGGCTCAGTGGTAGAGCATATACTTGAAACACCAAAGGCCTAGTATGTGTGAGGCACTGTGTTTGATTGGGGTTGTGGCTCAGTGGTAGAGCATATATTTGAAACACCAAAGGCCTAGTATGTGTGAGGCACTGTGTTTGATTGTCAGCACCACATATAAATAAATGAATAAACTAAAGGTCTATCAACATCTAAAAAAATTAAAAAAAAAAAAAAAAAAAAAGAAATGAGCCACTTGCCAAGCATGGTGATGCACAACTACAGTCCCAGTTGACTTGGGAAACTCAGGTAGGAGGACCCCAGGTTCAAGGCCAGCCTTCTTAATTTGGCAAGAACCTCTCTTCAAATAAAGTTTAAAAATGACTGGGTTTGTAGCTTAGTGGTAGTGTATCCCTCAGTTCAATCCTTGATAACACACACACACACACACACACACACACATACACACACACACACACACACACACACACACACACACCAGAAAAAGAAATAGAACAAAAAGAAAAGAAGAAAAAGGAATACTCCCTATAGTAGAGAGAGCTGACTGGAGAAACAAGATCATCAGGTACCCCTGAGAGCCTAGGTCATGTTGAAATAAATTTAGAGTGGCACCAATCTGCCCACATCTGGGGTTTTTTTCCCCAGCGGTGCTCACTTGCCTAAAGGCAGATACAGAGAAGATGGGCAGTTGGAATGATTCAGGTCTGGTTTGAAAGAAAGACAACTGACCAGGAGAGCTGAGGAATCTAGTGGAAGGGTTATAGGGATGGACCAGATACCTTCTGTTATTGAAGTAACAACTATGCTATAAATCAAAATAGTCTGTTTCATTCTGGTTGATGGAAAACCTCAAGAAAAAGCAATTTTTAATTGATGCATAACTGTGCATAATATGGGATATAGTATGATATGGCAATACATGTATACAAATGTATAAAGATCAAATCAGGGTAATTAACATTCCATTGCCTCAAACATTTTTAACAGGGGTTCACTTGATACTTTGACTATATCCATTGTCACTTTGAAACTTACATGTCTTTTTCTTTTTCCTGATCTTCTTCTTCCCTGACTGTCTCCTCTCTGATCTTTTCCTTAACCTTTTCCCTGATCTTCTCCTCTCTGATCTTCTTTTCCCTAACCTTCTCCTTCCTGATCTCTCCTCCCTAATATTTTCTCTGAATCACTTCTTTAAAAGCCCCCTGTTCCTGCTGATGGGCAGAGTCACAGCCTTTGGGACAGGAGTCCCCGGTGTTTCTCCTTTGCTAGCAAAACAATAAACCTTCTTTTTCCTTTTTATCAAATTCAACTCATTGTTGGGTTGGCACTGGGGACAAGCACTGAGATTTCAGCAATACATTTATCATATCCATGTATTGGAAAACTTTGTATTTTTCTTTTCTAGTTATTTTGAAATACATACTAAATTGTGTGGGTCTGGGGATGTAGCTCAGTGGTAAAGCATATACTTGAAACACCAAAGGCCCTGGGTTTGATTTCAGAATGCCCCCAAAATAATTGTTTTTTTTTTTTTAAATAGACCATAGTTACCCTACTATGCTGTAGAGTACTACAACTAATTCCTCCTCTCTAGTTGTATTTTCATTCCTGTAATCTGGTCTCTCTTTATTCCCTCTTTACCCCACCCTACCTAGCCTCTACTGACCTACCCTACTTCTATGGGATCAACCTTTTTAACTTCTACATATGAATGAGGATATGTGGTTATGCCTGGCTTATTTCACTTAACATGATGCTCTCTAGGTTCCTTCTGTGTTGACATGTACAAGGCCCTGGGTTCAATCCAAACTCTGCAAAAATATAAATAAATAAATAACTCTTCTACTTTAATGCATGAGAAGTGCTGTTGTTTGTAGCTGAAATTCATTCTGTAACGTTAACTACAATTGAGAATACAAATTCCATGAGTGCAGAGATAACTTTTTGTTTACCGTGTATCACCAAGACCTGGAACAAAGCCTCATTCTCACTATCTAAATCCTGATTGAAAGAATGAATGAGGAAAATATTCTTTCCCCCATATGACTTCTTTATTTTTTATTTTTTTGGTACAGGGGATTGAACATAGGGGGACTTTGCCACTAAGTCACATCCCTAGCTCCTTTACTAAATTTTTTATTTAAAGAAAGGGTCTCACTAAGTTGCTTAGGACCTCCCTAAGTTGCTGAGGCTGGTTATGAATTTGTAATTCTCCTGCCTCAGACTCCCAGTTACTGGGATTGCAGGCATGTGCTACTGCATCTGACTAAATTCATTATTTTTTCTCGTAAGATATAGGGTCTTGCTATGTTGCTCTGAACATAAGGCATCATATGCTGGGCTTGTCCTGAACTCTTGGGCTCAAGAGATTCTCCTGCCTCAGCCTCCTGAGTGACTGGGATTGCAGGTACATACTACTGTGTGGCCTTCTAATATGAGTTCTGTTTTCTTCTTTTTTTATTTTGGCACTACTGGGGATCAAACCTATTTTATTTTATTTTGAGATAGGATCTTGCTAAGTTGCCCAAGCTGGCCTTGAACTTCCAGTTTTCCTTGCTTCAAGTTCCTGAGTAGCTAGGAATAATAGGCATGAGGCACCACACCTGGCCCAATATAAATTCTTGACCAAAACTTCCTCTAACAAATTGCTTGGTTGTTACTATATCTCTTTATGTTTTTTTTTTTCATAATTAGAACCAACCTCAGAGCAGATGTGGTTTTTCAGAGTGGCCTTGTTGACAACAGTTCCTGGTGTGCTGTAGGTGACATGGGTAGGAAAATACAATTTCTCTGCAAAAGACAGCCTCTGTGAGCAGATGACTGAAGTCAATGACTCATAAAGGGCTTGGATTCCAACCTTGGAAGGCAAGAAGATGACTATAGTGATCATACAGCAGGAAAAGCACCTCCTGGCTTGGAATTTGCCAGGGTCCATGGCTCAGGGCATTGGCATTTGATGCCTCTCTTCCAGATCCATGAACATGCCATGGCAAAACAGCCCACAGATTCCAGGTCAGCATAGATCACAGAAGTCCACCAAATGGTGGTGTGATGATAACCAAGGCTTTGTCATCCTTCTGGCAGAGGAGGTTGACACCCTCCCTCCCCACCCCAACTCATCAAATAAAAGGAGAATACTGCCTCACAGATGACTGTGAAGATTAAGTGGGGAGCTGGAAGCATGCCTGCCATCCCAGCAACTCAGGAGACTGAGGCAGGAGGATCAAAAGTTCAAAGTCAGCCTCAACAACTTAGCGAGGCCCTAAACAATTGAGACCCTGTCTCAAAATAAGAAATAAAAAGGACTGGGGATGTAGCTGAATGGTAAAACACCATTGGGTTGAATTCACAGTAGTAGAAAGAAAAATTACCTTCTTGCTTTGTCCTTCAAGATCCAACTGAAGTATCCTCTTACACATTAGCTTTCTCTAATACATTACTCCTACCTGGACACAAAAATCAACTTGTCTCTGGAATCCCCCATAGTCATTTTTAACTGTGGCACATGCACATGTGTGTACATGTACTCACACACAGGAAGCATAATGGTGACTGTGGACAAGCTGTGAGTTGATTCCTTAATGGTTCAACTCCTGAGAACTGAACTTGACATTGTAGACAACAGGTATTCTCTTCTTAAGATTGTTTACTTCAAGGAGGTCAAATGAGGCTCAGATATAGATGGCTCTGTCATATTCCTGACCGAATTTAAAATTCAGTTATTCATTCCTGTAGACAATCATTTGCTTATTCATTCATTCACTCTGGTAGTTTTCATGTATTCATAAGGCAGGTGTGTGTGAATGAGAAAAGGTTGGCAGTGAAAGGCAATCTTGGAACATTCAGGACCTAATTCCTACCCTACCCACACTCATAAATCTTGCCCTTAAGAGGCTATCATTTTGTTTAAGAAAAATTAAAAGCACTTATCCCAGTGCCTTAGAGATTCTGAATGAGATAGGATTTGTACTTCAGTTCTTCGGTAGGATTCATCTCAAAGGACTTGGACCATACATGTGGAATTGCACATGAAGAACTAGTCCACGACCTTTTATGTTTGACAAATCCCCATAAATACTCAATGTACCACCCACACACACACAAAAATGCATAACTGCACCTGGTCACCTGCTTAGTTCTACTTTGGAAATATGTCTGCTGATACAACTCTAGGATCAAAACGAGAACAGTAATTCTTTTGAAGAAGCTGCAGTAGATGTCACAAGGCCCCCTGGGCTTACCAATCCCAGTGCCACCCTTTGCATCTCTGGAAGGAACTTTTTCTGAAGTTGGCTCTGCCAGCATTGTGGCTAAAATTGAGAGAGACTGGACACATCCTTCTTATAAGTATTGTGTGCTAACCAATTGCGTCACTGGAGCTCCATCAACATGTCCTTCTGCTCCCTAACCCTTACCTGGTGACTGAAAGGAGCTGGTTATTTACCCCAGCTCTTTGTCCTCAGGTGGGAAAGTTTTTCCACTCTTCTATAAAATGTTCCTGGGATCACCTTCCAAATAAATCTCTCATGCCCATCTTGTCTCAGGGCCTACATCTGAGGGAATCCACACTAACACAGGGATGCATTGCCAATAATCGGCAAAGGCCCATGACATCCAAATGATACTCATTCTATCAGAAGTAGTGTCTGCCTTACCACATAAAATAATTCAGCCTTGCGACAAACTCGTACTCATCATGTACATCTCAGGGGAAGGGGTGTCTATAAGGCAAACTTGGTGAATGTTTTATTACTTCTTCCATTTAATTTGACTCTTTTAGGTAGAGACAGAGACACTAAGGTTGGGGGTGAGGAGTGAGCACAACCTGGTAGTTGTGCTGTTCTCTACATCTGGATGTTCACTACTTATTTGTTTATGAAATTTGTTTTTAAAAATTTGTTCTAATTAGTTATACATGATAGTAGACTGCATTTTGATACATCATATATAGATGTAATATCTCATTCTTCTGGTTGTATATGATGTAGAACCCACCATTTGTATAGTCACATTTCCTTTACTCATTCATCTGTTGAAGGGCACTTATGTTGGTTCCACAGTTTGGCTATTGTGAGTTGAGTTGCTATGAACATTGATGTGATTGTATCATTGTAATATGCTGCTTTTAAGTCCTTTGGGTATAAACTGAGGAGTGGGTCAGTGGGTCAAATGGTGGTTCCATTCCAAGTTTTCTGAAGAATCTCCATACCACTTTCCATAATGGTTGCACCAATTTGCAGTCCCACCAGTAATGTATGAGTGAACCTTCCCCCCACGACCTTGCCAATATTTATTGTTGTCTGTATTCTTGATAATTGCCATTCTGACTAGAGTGAAATGAAATCTTAGTTTTGATTTGCATTTTTCTCTCTCTTTTTTTTTTTTTGTGGTAATGGGTCTTGTGCATGCTAGGCAATCACTCTACCAACTAAACTATATCCCCAACCCCTTGATTTACATTTCTCTAATTGCTAAAGATGTTAAACATTTTTTCATATATTTGTTGATCGATTGTATTTCTTCTGTAAAGTATCTGTTCAGTTCCCTAGCCCATTTATTGATTGGGTTATTTGTTTTTTTGGTGTTGTTTTTTGTGTTCTTTTTATATCCTGGAGATTAATGTTATCTCAAACAAATACAAAAGTGAAAGAAAAGAAAAATGAACCCTTGTGTACCCATCATAGACTTGACAACTATCACTTTACAACTAATATTCTTTTCTCTATAACCCCCACCCCTCCCCATTCCTGTTTTTTTTGGGGGGGTTGTGGTGCCAGGAAGTGAACCCAGGGCCTTGCACATGCTATCAAGTACTCAACCACTGAGCTACATTCCCAGTCCCACCTCTCCCTACATTACCCCAAATTATTATTATTGTGTGTGTGTGTGTGTGTGGTACCAGGGATGGAACCCAAGGCCTTGTGCTTGCAAGGCAAGCACTCTACCAACTGAGTTATCTCCCCAGCCCAAAATTATTATTATTTAAAAAAACATTTTTTTAGTTGTCAATGGACCTTTATTTTATTTATTTATATTCAGTGTTGATAATTGAATCAGGGCTTCACACACGCTATGCAAAACACTCTACCACTGAGCTAGAACCCTAGCCCCTACCCCAAATTATTTTAAAACAAAACCTAGATACAATATTATCTCGCCTATAAATATTTAATATCTCTAAAACAGATGGACATGGACTCTTTTTATAAGGATAAGGATAAATACCACTATCGTATCTAAAAAAAATACATTTTGTGGTGCTGGGGAATTGAACCCAGGGCCTCATGCAAGTCCAATAATTTCTTAATATCATCAAATGTCAGTGTTTAAATATACCCACAATCTGACTATCATCATCATTATCATTTATCATTATTTCATTAACAGTTTGTTTGAATTATGAACTAAATAAAGTCTGTGTGTGTTTTTTTTAAAATTATTATTATTTTAGTGGTACCGGTAATTCCAGGGGCACTTTACCACTGAGTGAAGTTGCCATGATTTGCCCCCATAACCTTTTTTTTGAAACAGCGCCTCATTAAGTTGCTGAGGCTGGTCTCAAACTTGCAATCCTCCTCCCTCAGCTTTATTTGTTGAAGAATGTTTGTCATGTACTCTTATGTAGTCTCCTATAATGTGGATTTTACTGACTGCATCCTCATGGTATCATTTGACACATTCTCCTTTTTCTTTCTTTTAGGTAAAGCACTAGTCAGATCAAGAACTTTGGTCATATTTGTGTTCAGTTTTGTTCCAAGGCTCCTTCACATGTAGTTTTGGTACTCCCTCAAGAGGTACAGCATTCTGATTTTTCTTTGAATTCTAGTTTCTATCTTGATGATAAAGCTGTGATTTTTACCCTGTCATGGGACCTTTTATAATTTGTGTGCTGATTTCTGAGGCTCTTTTGCAGTATGAACTAGACTGTTCCTGAAAGTTACAGGCAATGGATCAAAGGGACAACCACATCTTGATGTGAAAGGAGCCAGTGGGGCAGGCCTGTGCTTTCTCCCTCCTGGTACCTTCCAATGCTCCAGCTATGCAGGCAGGAAGACTGTCTAAATCCTAGGGCAGGGACCTGCTGGGTAACCAGGGATAATAGCTTGACTTCTTTAAGTATCAGTTTCCCTGTGGCAATAGATAATCATCTCTCCCCTGTAGGATATATAGTGACTTTTTTTTCACTGAGTATTGAACTAAGCTATAACCTTATTTATTTTCTTCCTTTTCTTCTTCTTCTTCTTCTTCTTCTTCGTCTTCTTCTTCTTCTTCTTCTTCTTCTTCTTCTTCTTTTCTCTCTCTCTCTCTCTCTCTCTCTCTCTCTCTCTCTCTCTCTCTTTCTTTCAAAGTAGGGTCTCATTAAGTTGCACAGGCTGGCCTCAAACTTGCAATCCTCCTGCTTCAGTCTCCTGAGTAGCTAGGATCATAAGTGGATGCCATGCCTTTTGTAGGTTGTGATTACCCAGTGTCTTTTAAAAACCCATTCTATATCAAGACAATGTCCCACAGAACAAGTTCTGCCTCCCCAGGTTAGAAAACAGACTCTTCGACCTAGACTCCTATGTGGCTGGGGCACAGGCGGATGTCAAGGCTTAACCAATCACAAGTATCTGATTTTGATTGGAGATTTGCGGGGCAGTGGGAGTGCAGGTCCTAGGAATAGAGACCTTCCTTCTGAGTGTGAACAGCAATGCATAGTGGTAGCAAAAAGCAGTCTTTATGCCAGTCATGGTGCCGCATCCTAGCAACTCAGGAGGCTGAGGCAGGAGTACCTTAAGTTCAGAGCCAGACTGAGTAACTTAGCCAGGCCCTGAGCAACTTAGTAAGACATTGTCTCAAAATAAAAAGGACTGCAGATATAGCTCAGTGGTATTGCACCCCTGGATTCAATCCCCAGTACAAACAAACAAAAAAATGTACACACATACAGTGTATAGTTTTAGCTTTTATGTTTGACCTATGATCCATTTTGAGTTAATTTTGGTATATGATGTGAGGTAAAGGTCAAAGTTCATTTTTACAACTAATATTTATTGAGAAGTATTTATTTAGTTTTTTTCCCCAGTACTGGGATTTGAACCCAGGGCCTTATATATGCTAGAAAAGGCTCTACCTCTGAGTTGTATCCCAATTCCCTCACTGAGCATTATTTGTTACTTGAGTTATCTGATTTAGTCTTGACAAGAATCTTTTGAAGTAGGTATTATTATACCCATTGTACAGATGAAGAAATACAAACTCAGAGATTAAATATTTTGTTGAAGCCCTGTCCTGTAAGCTGTTTTGATAGGAATTTGTATGCAATTCTTTGTACTATACTTATCTTCATCATCTTCCTCTTATTAAAAATGTAATTTAAAAAAATGTACTACAGCTACTTAGTGGTAGAGAGCTTGCTTAGTATGAGCAAGGCCCTGGGTTCCATCCCTAACACAGAAAAAAAAAGTAATAAATTGAATTGTGATCTCTTAGTAGTCTTTGGTTGCAAACCATCAGAATCACCCAACACTTAACCCTACTGTCTACAGCAAGCAGAGGATGTACTGGGTTTCCTGATCCCAAGAGTAGTGCTGGTTTGCCTTGTTTCCTAGTGGAATCAGACTCCTGATATCCCCAGGGCTTGGTAGCTCTGATCTCTGGCTGCTTGGTTCTGACCTCCTTTCATTGGCTTCTTTTTTGGCCTCAGGTAGAGACTGTATGAGTCAAGGCCCATCCAGAGGAACATTTGCTTCATTACTAGAAGTCCCAGCTTGCTCAATTCAGAACCTTGGCTTCTGGGTGGAATTCTCAGAAGGAATGGAAGACCAAATCCTCTCTCTGCAAATGTAGCAGGAGGCTGCTTCTTAAAACCTGTGCCTATAAACTGGTGTGGTGGCGTATACCTATAATCCCAGCGACCTGGGAGGCTGAGGCAGAAGGATCACAAGTTCCAGGCCAGCCTCAGCAATTTAGTAAGACCCTCAGCAACTGAGAACCTGTCTCAAAATAAAAAGGACTGGGGATGTAGTTCAGTGGTAAAGTGCCACTTGGTGCAATCCCTAGGACCCCCCCCCCCAAATAAAAATACAAACAAGAAGACAAATAAAAGAAGATAAATAAGTAAAGGCTGTGCATCGAACACTGCATTAGAACCACCTGGGGATACCTGTTCACATTCAGCTTCCTGGGTCCAGGCCTCTATTCTTGCAAATGAGGCACAAAGAAGCGGGGTGACTTTGTCAGGGAGCCAGGGCTAATCTAGGACAGGCACTCAAGTCCTCAGATTCAAAACCTAGGGAGAAAAGGCAAGGGACTGAGAAGTGGGAAATATAGCCAGCTTCCAGTCCTCCCATTCTCATGTATTTTTCCTTTGGCTTCAAATATTACCAGAAAAGCCCAGAACTGACCCTGGCAGAAACCTGTGTAAGGAGGTGGTTTCCTGCTGAGGTTGGGCCTTTGGGTGTTCTCTGGAGGCTCTGATGGCTGAGTCTCACCTCCCAGGGAGTTTCAAGGTAGCTGGCATCTCAATACTCCCAGCCTCCAGACAGACATCCTCTGTTAATAGAGACCTGACTCAGGCAAGTTGCTGGGTGGGCCTGGAGCTCTATTATGGTATGGGAGCTGCCTTCTTTGAATGGTCCCTGAAAAGTGGAGCATAGTCAGACAGACAGGTAAGCTAGGCAGAGCTTGACAGGGTAAGGAAGAAGAGAGGGAGGCCAGAATGTCAGCTAAAGAGGTGGTGTACCACCTCCTTCTGTCTGGTACCCCTTCCCTCTGCTCTGTAGAACCCTGCTCCCTGCCAGCTTCTGCTCCTCCCCTGGGCCACCCAAGGGCTTCAGTGGGCAGAGGCAGAGAGAAGTTGCCAAAGCCTGGGGAGCTGACATCTGCAGGAGCTGGCAGGGTTGTAGCAGGCTCCTCCAGTCCTGGCACATGCAACTTTGCACCTGCTCAGGAAGTGACCCTGTCAGGTGATGGACACTGCATTCTGGTTCCATCAATGTCATTTTATATTGTTCTCCCTTCTTCATGCCATCAAGTATTATTTTATGGCCACTACCCCAGTACTCAGTTGGTTAGCTGTAACTCTTTAGGAAGAGTGTAGAAGTACTTTTCTGATCCCAAACTACCATTGTATAGATGGAAAACTGAGGCCCAGGGAGAGGCAGGGCTTGACTCAGAGCCACACAACTGTTTAGTGTGTTCATCACAACTGGGCATGATGGCACACACCTGCCACCCAGCAATTCAGGAAGCTGAGGCAGGAGGATCACAAGTTGGAGGCCAGCCTCAGCAACTTGGCAAGACCCTATCTTAAAATAGAAAATAAAAAAGGCTGAGGTATAATTCAGTGATAGAACACCCCTGGGTTCAATCCCCATTACCACACACACACACACACACACACACACACACACATATCCACACACACACACACATCCACACACACACATACATCCACAAATGATGTTCATCACTTTCTCTCATGGAGCATTATGGTGGAAAAATTGCTTGCTTTTAAAACCACACACATACATGCATATATATGAAATTATTTTTAAACTTTTTCCAGTATTCTTTTGTTTTGTTTTAGTTGTCAATAGACATTTATTTACATGTGATGCTGAGAATAGAACCCAGTGCCTCACACTTGCTAGGTAAGTGCTCTACCGCTAAGCCATGAACCCAGCCCCTTATATATGAAATTATGAGTGAGTCTCTCTCACTGCTATCCCTGGTCCCCCATACCCTACCCTAGGACTCTAGGACACTCTAGAGTTAACTGTTTCTTTTTTATCTTTCTAGAGACATTTTATGTAAATTAAACTTTTACATTTTAAAAACATCATCCACTTTAGCTGGGTAGGTGGCACACACCTATAATCCCAGTGACTCTGGAGGCTGAGGCAGAAGGATTGCAAGTTCGAGGCCAAGCTCAGCAGCTTAGCGAGGCTCTGTCTCAAAATTAAAAATTTTAAAAAAGACTGGGGATGTGGCTTAGTGGTAAAGCATCCCTGAGTTCAATTCCTAGTACCAAACAAACAAACAAACAAAAAACCCCACCCACTTTATGTGCTATACTCACTGTTTCCGCTTAACTCTTTGCTTTTGCACATATTTAATAATATACCTTAATTAAGGTTACTTAATTTTAGTACCTAGCTGCCTCATTCTTTTTAATTATACATAATTCTTAATTGTATGGTCCTAGAATAATTTATGTAACTAGCTCCCATTTAGGTTCCAAACTTAAGCTAGGAAACAATGCTGCAGTGACTATCCTGGTGCATATTATATGTGGGATTAATAAATAAACACACATACTCTGGGACAAAGAGTACGTGTATTTATTTATTTATTTATTTATTTATTTATTTATTTTTCTGATATTGGGTCTTGAATTCAGGGGTGTTCTACCACTGAGCCACATCCTCATCCCTTTTTCTTTTTTGAGACAGGGTCTCACTAAGGTGCTGAGGTGGGTCTTGAAATTAAGATCCTCCTGCCTCAGGCTTCCAAATCACGGGATTATAAGCATGCACTACCATGCCTGGCTTCTCCTACTTTTGATTTTCATTTTTATTTTAATTTCTTTAAGAATAATAAAAACCCAGATGCCTCTTTGTAACTGGGTGGTGGCTGACCTCTCTACCCGAGGCTATGTCTGTGACCCACACTTTGCACCCCTACAGGCAAGAGATGGACAGGCAGCCTGGGCCTTCAGCCCTCCCAGAAGCTGTCTCCCCAACCCCCTCATCTGGGATGAGTAACAGTTTTTCCTGAGTGACTGGAAGAGGCATGTTTTATTCAGCCACCCTGGTTTATCCTGCTTTTCTGTTCCTGAGGGCTGGGACTTGGCCTCTGATGCAAAATGGGAGGATCTGCAGCTGGGGAGTGGCAAGATGGGACCTGTTTTTATTGGAAGTAGGGCTGGATAGAAGAGGAGTAGGGAGGAGACTAAATCAGCTTGTGTGAGTGAAAATAAGTCTAAGTGGAGGAGCGGGGATGGACCCTGAGATATGTCAGAAATGCTCCGCAGGGCTGACTGAGTGAGGTAGAAGAGGGAATAGGCAATGACCCTGGAAAAAGAGGGAGAAGTTAGGAGGGAAGATGTGGGGTGGGTTGGAAGTCACCTATGGGATGGACCAAGGAGAAATGTTTGTTGCATGATGTCCTCCCAGGGGCCACAGCAATGAAGTAGTCACATGTGAATGCAGCCAGTCTGGTCACAGCAGGTTAAACTGCCTCTGGGTGTCCTGCCCCTGGCTTTCTGTAATGACACAGCCTGATTCCTTCGAAGATTATTTGCACAGAGTTAGCTTTGCTCCTGATTAACCACATTGGCCTAGCTCCCTTCTTGCTGTCCCTCTGGCACAGGAATGGGTGACTTGGGAAGTGACTGTTGATCTGATGATGGGCAACAGAACCACTGTAACTAGAGGGAACACCAGGTAGGGTGGAGGTTGGGCAGCTGGGCCCAGTTGAGCCCAACCCTTATCTAGGCTTCTGGAATGTGTTTGCTGTTGGCCTGAGAGGAGAAGGTGGGCAATCCTGTCAGTAGGCCATTGCTCTTTCAAGGCTCAGTGTTCTAGACAGTTTTGCCCTGTCTCTCCCAGAGTTGCCAATGCCAAAGGAAGACTTCTGTCAAGTGGCACAAGAATAGTCTTTATAGAGCTGGGGATGTAGCAGCAGTAAAGTACTTGCCTAGCATTCACGAGACCTAGGTTTGCTCCTGCACTCTGCAAAAAACAAAAACAAAACATACTAGGTATTTTAGTTTCTTTCATTAGGATCGCCAGAAAAAAAAATAGCTATTTGAATTTTGGGTAATAAATTTTTTAAGTATTTCTCATGAATATTTGGATATACTTAGGCTAAAAAATTAGGGACTGCTGGTGTAGCTCAGTGATACAGCACATGCTTAGTAAGCACGAGGCCCTGGGTTCAATTCCCAGAGCAGCAAAAGTAGGCTTCAAATGCAACAACAACAAAAGTTGCTTATGTGAAATTAAAATTTAGCTGCACACTGTTTGTTTTTATTTGTTATACATGATAACCTTGCTAGTTCCCCCTAGCCAGTTCCAGACAGTCCTTCAGCCTGATGCACTCCTGCAGACTTGGATTCTTAACCCCTTAAGTCTCAAGTTTTCAATTCTGCTAATATTTCAATGAAATCAACACAGGAGCATTAGAATGGGTTGGAAATCATAACCAGAAGCTTGTTATGTAATTTATTATCATTAGTAATGTTATTTATTTACTTATTTTTTAGTACCAGGAATTAAACCCCAGGGTGATTAACCACTGAGTCATATCCCCAGTTTTTTAAATTTAGAAACAGGGTCTTGCTAAATTGCTTAGGGCCGAGCTATATTGTTGAAGCTGGCTTTGAACACTTGATCTTCCTGCCTCAGCCTCCTGAGTCGCTGGGATTATAGGTTTCCACCACCATGCCCAGCCAGTAACATTAATCAATCATATCATTAATAATATTAATATTATCATTAGTTATACACCTATTGTTTTTTCTTAAAAAAACAGAACTCTGAAAACATAAATATTTATTTCATTTGGGTGTGGTGCTGCATACCTGTAATCCCAGAGACTCAGGAAGCTGAGGATTGCAATTTCAAGGCCAGCCTCAGCAATTTAGGGAGACCCTAAGCAATTTAGCAAGACCTTGTCAAAAAAAAAAAAAAAAAAAAAAGGTGGAGGGGGGTCTAGAGATGTAGCAAGAAAAAAGTTATTTCAACGTTACAATAAGTGGTATATTTGTTGCAGAATTTAAATTTTTTTTTTAAAGATGATGGCACACAATGGATTATGAGCACCAGATTCTTTGTCTCCTTTACTCTGCACATGATCACCACGACTCTGATAACAGTGTTCACTTTCCTCTCACAGGTGAGAAAAGGGAGGCTCCAAGAAGCCCAGTGGTTTCTTAAGGGTAAACAGTAAACCAAAGCATAGAGAAGGATTCGGGCCTTTGCCAGCCTGACTTCAAAGTTCAAACTCTGCCGCAGCCCCAGCAGCTTGGCAAGCCACCCACTCTGAGCAGGAAGGCCTTGGTTGGGTTTCCACCCTGCAATTCACACGGGAGGGGAAAAGGCAAACTCTGTGGAGGCTCTCCTCTTCCGCACTCCCCCCATGACCCCCTCGCAACAGAGAGGATTTGGTGCTGAAATATTCAAGTGATTTTGAAACCAATCACCTCTTGGTAACAACAATACCAACCTCATTCATTTGCATAACTCTCTACAGTTGACAAAAGGTGTCCCCAGCAGTTAATTAGAATGACAAAGAAAGCAGATGGGAGAGAGAGAGAGGCCTGTAGGACCCCTCTGCAAGCCCTGGGACAATTCTTGTGCTCTCACTGGGCGCCGCAGAGTGTTGGGCAGACCCTCCCGGGCCAAATTCCAGGAACTTGTAGGTTAGCGATCTGGACCCACCGGCTGGATGCTCGAATCTGGACTGTGCCCAGAGCGCTGGTTCCCGGGTGGCCAGTTCCAGCTCTGTCTTGTAATACCCCAGTGGGTGTGAACTTGTGAACGGTTTACAGTTCCTGACACTTCCTGCTGGGCTGTATTCCCGACGGCGGTGACCAGTCTGCACTCGCAGCGAGTGAGTGTCTGAAAAGTGGTGGATCGGACTTTGATGGGAAGGAACTGGAAGTCAGGGCCCCAAGGTGGGTTAGGGACAGCTGGAGGGGCGGGGCCTGGGACACCTGCCAGCGGGGAAGACGTTGGAGAATGTACGATCAAAATGAGATTTATGTAAATCAAACTTTATATGATTTCGGATTCTTTATGTCAGCTTCTGCTTGAGTTTTGAGTTTTTCTTCCCCTTTTTGCCGCTGGGGGCAGGCGGGGTGTGCGGCCAGGGGCGGGCGGGGTGCTTTTTAGGCCACAGAAAAGTGCCAGGAAGCTGTTAAAGGAACTTCGGAATCTTTCAGAAAAGATTAAAACAGCAACAACAAAAAGTGATGTGGTTATGGGTATTCCAACCCCCTCACACATACTATTTCTTTATTAATAACTTTAGGATTTTTCGTATCCAATTTCCTTCTACAAGTGGTTTTGTTTAAAAGCATAGTCTTGTAAAAACTGCCTGTAATCCCAGTGGCTAGGAAGGCTGAGGCAGGAGGATGCGAGTTTAAATCCAGCCTCAACAACAGTGAGGCACAAAGAAACTCAGTGAGAATCTGTCTTTAAATAAAATAGAAAATAAGGCTGGGGAGGTGACTCAGTAGTGGAGTGCCCTTGAGTTCAATCCTGGTGCCTCCCCCCCAACAAAAATAAATAAATAAATAAATAAATAAATAAATAAATAATGGGAAGAGCCGGACGAGGTGGCACATTCCAGCGATTTGGAAGGCTGAGGCAGGAGGATTGCAAGCTCAAAGCCAGCCTCAGCAATTTGAGGCCCTAAGCTATTTGTGAGACTGTCTCAAAATAAAAAATAAAAAGGCTGGAGATGGGGCTAGGGTTGTGACTCAGTGGTAAGAGCACTTGCCTAGCTTGCATGAGGTCCTGGGTTCGATCCTAAGCACCACATAAAAGTAAAATAAAGGTATTGATTGTGTCCACCTACAACTAAAACATTATATACATACATATATGTATGTACTGGAGCTGTAGCTCAGTGTTGGAGCACTCCTGGTTTCAATCCCTAGTACCTAAATAAATATCTGGGTGAAGACTCTTTGCAAGATGGAAGGTTGGTTGTGTGCACAAATCTAATTTCCAGAGGTCTTAATCTCAATAAAATTCACTTAAAGCCAGGCACAGTGGCAAACGCCTGTAATCCCAGTGGCTCAGGAGGCTGTAGCAAGAGGATCCTGAGTTCAAGGTCAGCTTTAGCAATTTATCAAAGCCCTAAGCAATTTAGCGAGACCCTGTCTCAAAATAAAGTATAAAAAGGAGTGGGGATGTTGCTCAGTGGTTAAGCCCCCTTGGGTTCAATCCCTTGTACAAAATAAATAAATAAATAAATAATGCACTTAAAACTACCAACTACTTTTTAGCAGAATCCAAATTACTGAAAGCTTAAGGAATTACAGCAGGCAAACTAGGTCTGTCCTACATGAGGTGTGAGACAATTGACATAGTGAGGTCCCCATCAAGGCAGGCCCCAGCCCTGAGGTCTGATCTGTAAAAAGGCCCTTTGGAGGACTTGGAGCAGCTGGACGGCTGGGCAGGCAGTGGGGTGGGGAGTGCGTGGTTGGGAAGTGTTTGGGAGGTTTCTATTACAACTTTGCATAGCCCACTCTGTAAACCTTGGATTGTACTACTTAGGACATACACCAGAGACCAAGTGCACGTGCTCATCTAAAGATAGGCAGCGTGCATGCATCACCAGTTCCTCCCAGGCAACCCCCACCCTCACCCCTCATATTACATAGCATGTCAGTCACTGCAGGGTCCCATATTCCAGAGCTGAGCAGGGTTCCTTTAGTTTCAGTTTCTACCCAAATGCTCTTGCCCTCCTGGACAAAGCTAATGTCCCATTTTTGTCACAACCCATGCCTGCTGCTGCATCCTTACTCCTTTGGTAGTGGGGACATAGCTGTCTAAGGTGTTGGTTTGGGGGCTACTTCTGTTTCCCCTCTCTTCCTTGTTTCCCCACAAAAGGAACTATGAGGTCTCCTCTTAAAAGGAGCCCCAAAACCAGGCGTAGTAGCGCAAACCTGTAATCCCAGGAATTGGGAGGCTTAGAGGAGGAGTGCAAGTTTGAGGGCAGCCTGAGCAGTTAGTCAGACCCTGTCTCAAAACGAACAAAACAAAACAAAACAGTGGTAAAATCACCCCTGGGTTCAATACTCAATACAAAAAAAAAAAAAAAAAAAAAAAAAGAGAGAGAGAGACCGGAGCCGGGCATGGCGGCACACATCTCTAATCCCAGCTCCCAGCGATTCTGGAGGCTGAAGTAGGAGAATTTGAAATGCAAGGTCAACCTGGGCATTCAGCAAGACCCTGTTTCAAAATAAAATAAAAAGGGCTCCTGGGTTTTAGAGTGCTTCTCTGTTCAATCCTCAGTAACAAAACACTGAGAAATAGAAATCGGTTAGTCCATCTTCAAAATATAGTATTCAGCCTTAATTGGATCTAATTGTAGTAGACCTTCCCTTTTACCCGCTCTATTTCTAAGATTAGCCAATCGCGTACATTGTATTCCAGAGTTCTCCAATCAGGGCAAAGGGCAGTGCTGCCTTATGTAAATGAGCAGGCGGATTGGCACAAGTGCGCTTGCTAGCCAGGTTCAGGGCCTGCCCTTCTGGCAGAAGTAAATATTTGCTTTGCCTACCCACTTTTTAGCACGTGTTTGACCTTATTTCTTTTCAAAAAATTTTTAGTGAATCTTTTGTTTTATTTATTTATATGTAGTGCTGAGGATGTAACTCAGGGCCTCACACATGCCAGGCAATCGCTCTATGACTCAGCCACAACCCCAGCCCCCACCCCTTAGTTCTAACAACACACACAGGTAAAACAAATAAGGAGCCCCAACCCCATCTCATTTCGACATACCCCACTCTGCCAAAATGGCAGCAGCAGGTGTGGCTAATTGAAGGGGGTGCTTGACCCCAAAGATGTCCCCAATTAACCCATGTTCCTGTCACCCCTTAGGGTCCCTTCCTTCCTCCCCCATCTTTCCTAGTCCTTGTACTAGGTTGGACTTTGTTGCCTTTGTGGCACAGGAAGTAAGCCAGGAGGGATTTGAGTCCTCTGCTCTCTTCCAAGGGCCCAGGCTCACCTTGCACTCTTCCTGGCTTTGAGGATCTATTGCAATGATAGAGATGCAGAGTCACTTTCCATCCAGATGAGACCCAGGTTCCCTGAAGCAGCCACCTAAGATGTACTAGGGCCACTCACCAACCCTATGTGCTTTGGCTGTAGACCTAAGTTTCCCTTTCCCTCAGAGAGGGCACTAACAACATGGCTGCCCCTCTTGTTGCCCCAACCTGCCCCCAGTCTGTTCTATTTGTCCAGGGTTTATAAACTACCCCAAGACGCTTGTGTTTTGTGTTTTATTTCAACATTTCACTTTTTAGATATAGAAGGCTTTTTTTTTGTTGTTTGTTTGTTTTGGTAGTGCTGACCTTCTTATATGCTGGGTAAGTACTCTACCATTGAGTTATACAACCATCCCCTAATGAATGTATTAATGCCACTGCTAAAAGGGTTTGTGAAGTGGGTTGTGCCTTTATAACTGCCATGTGAAGACACAGTGTTCATCCCTATTGCCCTTTTATTATCCACCATGTGAGGATCAGAAAGTAAGCCCCCCACTAGATGCTTGCTGCTTGCCTTGGCCTTCCCAACCTCCAGGACTGTGAGAAATAAGTTTCTGTTGTTTATAGATTACTCAGTGTCAGGTATTCTGTTATAGTGGGGCAAATAGACTAAAATGCTATTCATATCTTATTTATTTATTAATTTTTTTGTACCAGGGATTGAACCCACAGGCATTTAAACACTCTGCTACATCCCCAGCACTTTTAATTTTTAATTTTGAGACAGGGTCTGGCTAAGTTACTTAGGGCCTTGCTAAATTGCTGAGGCTGGCTTTGAACTTGCAATCCTCCTGCCTCAGTCTCCTGAGTCTCTGGGATTACAGGTGTGTCCACTATGCCTTGTTCTTTTTTTATTTTTTAATTTAATTTTTATTTTTTGGTACTGGGGATTGAACCCAGGAGTGCTTTACCACTGAGCTACATCCTCAGCTCTTTTTATTTTTAAAAAAATTTTGATATAGGATCTGGCTATGTTGCTGAGGCTGTCCTTGAACTTGGGTTCCTCCTGCATCAGTCTCCTGAGTTGCTGGAAATATAGGCATGTGCCACTGTGCTAGTCTCAACACTGTTCATATCTTGAAGTATTTCTTAGAAATAGAAAAAAAGAGAGAAAACTACTGATACCTATAATAGCATGATACCTACTGATACATAGAGCAGATATGTTGAGAGAATGATATGTATATATATGTATACATATACATATAGCATGTGTTTTATATAAATGTATACCATATTCCATATTGTGTGAAATTCAAAAAGAATAAAACACCAAAATTTAAAAAGAGGCAAATTTAACTTATGGTGGTAGAAGTCATAACTGCAGTTACTTGGCAGTATGGGAGACTTTCTGTGATGTTGAGAATCTTTCTTATCAAGATAAGATCAAGTCTGAGGGGTGGTTATGTTTACCATAATCTTTAAAATCTGAAAATGTTACTCTATAAGGCAAAAGGGTCACTGCAAATGTGATAGTTAAGACTCTGGAGATAGAGAGATTATCCTGGATTACCCAGGTAGCTCTAAATACAATCACAAGTGTCCTTATAAGAGTGAGGCAGAGGAAAATTTGATAAGACAGAAGAGGAGAAGGCATGTCCATACACATATTAGAGAAAGCAAATAACCTGTTAACAGTTATTGAATCTAGATGGTGGAGGGGTAGAGAGAAGTGTGTGTGTGTGTGTGTGTGTGTGTGTGTTGATAACGGGAATTGAATTGAGGGATGTTTTTCCACTTAGCTATATGCCAAGTTGTTTGTATATTTTATTTGAGACAGGGTCTCACTATGTCACCCAGGTTGCCTTGACCTTGTGATCCTCTTGCCTCGGGCTTCTGAGTCTCTGGGACTTAGAGGTGATTCTTGTATTAATTTTCAACTTTTTGATGTTTGAAAATTGTCACAATGAAAAGTTAGAAAAAACAATTACGAAGATCCTAGCCTCACTCCTGGGGCCGGATGTGATTCATCCCCAAGTCAAGTAGTCTTTGGAGTGAGCACAAGGGGACGCTGCTCCTGGCTGTTCCTCCTTGCTTTCTCTAAGAAGCTGGGCATGGCAGCCTCTTGTTCTCTTGGTGGGTGCAGGGAGGGCTCTGCTGCTCCCTAACCCCAATGGGCTACCAACACAGGGGAACCCAGGGCAGCTAAGTCTGGCCTTGGAGGACTGGAAGGGGTAACTCACAGATGCCACTCTGCATCTCAGTTCCGAAGAGCTGAGTCAGAGAGAAGCCCTTTATAATTAATAGCTCAGGACAGAACTGTGGACATAATTAGCATATGGGTCCTTTTATTAAAGCATCATGTTTTAAAAATTACCACTTACCAGTCTATGCTCTGGTTCAACCTCTAAAACAGTCCCCAAAGCTCTATTTTGGTTGTTTCCAGACCACCCACACAGGCTTACACTGTGGTCTACATGCCCATGTTTCCATGTGCAGGGATGCACACGCATGATAGGCACATGTATGTACATAATTGCAAAGAGTTCCTCTGGGAAACTTGCACCAAAAAAAAAAAAACCCACAAACAAACAAACAACAACAAAAAAACAATGGACATAGTGAGGTGGCCAGGAGATTGGGAGAGAGAAAAGAGGGAAGCCGAAGGGAGTCCTGGGGACATAGTAGGTGGAGAGACTGGACTGCACTTGGGGATCGCAGGAATTGCAGTGGCCCCAGTTTCCTTTCTGAGAATTCAGTGTCTTCTCAGCTGGAAAAATCAAAGCCCCTTCCCATGCCCTCACCCCCACCAGAGCTCTGCCCACAAGCAAAGGCATTTGAAGTCAAGAAAATGCCATTCTTTGTGTGTGGGAGGATATTGGGGATTGAACTCTACCCCTGAGCCACATCCCTAACATTTTCTTTTTTTTTTTTGTTTTGAGACAGGATCTCGCAAGTTGCGGAGGCTGGCCTCGTACTTGTGATCCTCCTGCTTCAGTTTCCTAAGTTGCTTGGATTACAAGTGTGTACCACCATGCCCAGCAAAAAATGCCATGCTTCTTGAGTGATAGGGTCAGCTGATGCTTGGGGGCACTGGGCTGAGGTAGACTGGGATTCATCTACTTGAGCCAGACCCTACTGTGGCCTCCAATTAGTGTCTGTGCTGAAGGCTAACCAGCTCTGGCAGGCAGAGAGGTGCTAGCCCCTTCCATTGGTCTTGAGTGTCCGCTTCTTGATTCACTGTGCCTCTTGGGCTCCATGCCCAAATACCCTTACCTAACTCCTGCTGACCATTGCCTCTTGTCCTCTGTCTTCCTCCCATTTGCTTCCTGCTTGGCTAGGATTGCTGCTCATCTGAGGATTTGGTTGTATCCATAAACCTTCACCTGGCTAGCCCACCCTAGGATCTGGATTCGAGGTTGTATCAGATCACATGTAGGACAAAGTCTGTGCATGTGGGGACAGAAGTAGGGAAAGATTCCAGAAGAGCTGAATCAGAGAGAAGCCCTCCATAATTAATAGCTCAGGACTGTGGACATAATTAGTATATGGGTCATTTTATTAAATCACACGTTTAAGAAAAAAAAAAAAAAAAAAAAAAAAAAAAAGGACACATTTACTCCAGGCTCTAGTTCAACCTCAAAAACAGGCCCAAAATCTCTAGGCCAGTTGTGTCCAGAAATTCACTTGGCAAGTTCTCTCTTTCAGCCTCAGTTTCCCTAATATTGCCAGACTAAATCTTCTTAGCCTACTTAAGGTCTTTGTCCCACCTGAAGGGTAAAATTTATTTTTATTGCAGTAAAATCCATTCTTACCAAAGATATGGGGTCCAGGCTCTCAGAATCAAAGAGATTTCTTCCTTGCACAGAGGCACAGGAACCTGTTGACCACATTGTGTGTGTGTGTGCATGCACGCATATGCAAGTGTATATGTTTTATATGAAGGAAGAAAAGCGATGACCCTAGTAAGTCAAGGTCCTTCCTTGCAGCTCCTCTTTGAAATAGTATCTGAATCTCCAAGTGGGTTATCATGGGATTTTCCTTCTCTAAACCAGTGTTCTGCAAACTCTGGCCTGCTGGCAGCTTGGCCAGTGGATTCTTATTGGACCCTGAATTAATAATGGTTTTATGTTTGTTTAGGAAAATACATTTCCTCTCCTCTTCTGGTAGCTCCCAACTCCAGGAGTTGGGATTCTGTGAACTAGGATTGTTACTACCTCATCACAAGTATAGCTGGTGATGCTGCTCCCTGTTAGAAGCCAATTTCGTTGAACATGTGGGCACCAGGAGCACACCCAGGGACAGATATACCCCTGTCCCAAGGGAATGGTTCCTGAGAACAGAAACAGGAGGAAAGTTGTTGGGAGAAATCCTAAGTGTTGGCTAGCAGTTGTGAATGTCTCAAGTGTGTAAAAGGAAAACCTTCACACATTCACGCCCGTCAGGAATACCTATGGAGAGGGGCATTCTGCTCTGGCCACTTAGGGAAGTAAACAACTGCCCCCACATTTACCTAGTGTTACCAAGGGAACCTGTATAGGGGCCTGGTGGTCTGATCCCCTGTGGCACATTGTGATTGGGTTAAAAGTCTTTAAAATGTATGGTTTTTCCTGCAATAAATGAGTTTGCAGGTTGCTCGCCACAAGCCTGCTTTTACCCAACTCCCGGGGTCTGGGTTCTGACTCCGTGGCTCTTACCTGCGCCTGAGCTACCTCGGCACCCCCTACAGAACGTGGCACCTCTTTCCCTTTCCCTTACTTTCCTCCCACCCTGATTCTGCTCCACTGAGGGGTGGAGGGGTCTGAGATAGAGGAACCTGGGTAATGAGAGTGCATCCAAAGGGAAGATGGGAAAACAGGCCCAGAGACAACCTAGGGTCTAAACTTTGGCTCTGGATAGCTGGATCATTGGTGACCCATCACTTCAGGATTTCCCCCTAGAAGACGTGTTTATTCCAGTTCTCTGAGCCTCTCTTGGAAGAGCTGGCTCTGCCATGGAAGAACAGGTTAGTGAAGTTCTCTCCTTAGTTTTTGGCGACACCTGCTGGTCACTGACCATTATAGTACTGACTTGCTTTAAAGGCAGATCCTCAGACACAAAGAAAGCATCGTCTTTCATATGTTATCATTTCATCCAGAAGGCAGAGAGCTGTGATGCTTTGCACAAAGTCATACCACAATTTATTCCTTTTTTCTTTCATTATTTTTGTAGTGCTGGGGATTGAACCCAGGTCCTCCCACGTGCTAGACAAGCACTGAACTACATCCCCCCCCTTCCCAGTAAACACACCTCCCCCATTCCCTGTACTTAGGATAAAACCCAGAGGCTCTATAACACTGCTATATCCCAAACTCTTTTTACTTATTATTTATTTATTTTTTAAATTTTTTTTATACATTTTTAAGTTTTCTGTAGATCTTTATTTAATTTATTTATATGTGGTGCTAAGAATGGAACCCAGTGTCTCACACATGCAAATGCACCACTGAGCTACAAATTCAACCCTATTTTTTTTATTTTGAGACAGAGTCTCACTAAGTTGCTGAGTCTAGCCTTGAGCTTGGAATTCACCCCCCTCTGCCTCTCCAATCACTGGGAATGCAGGTGTGTGTCACTGCTCCTGGCCCCTCCTTTTTTATTTCTTAAAATGTGAATGAGCACAGCCCAAGTGCCAAGCACCATGGTGCTGGTAACAATAAGCCAAGACAGGCAAATGGGGAGAAGGGACAGACTAGCAAATCTGAGAAAATATTGGACAATCATAGGAATGATGTGGAGCTGGGACAGGGTCACTAGAAAACTACTGAAAATTGGGTGGCCGAGGAGGGCTCCTTGGAGGAAGCGGCATTTAAGATGCCTGGAAAGAAGAAGTGGCTGGTTATGCAAAAACCTGGAGGAATAGTGTTCCAGGCAGGGGTTGCTTAAGTCTCTGAAACAGGAAAGAGCTTTTGTGTTTGAGGAAGAGAGAAAGCAGTATGGTGGGGATAGAGTAAACTGGGGGAAGATGCTAAGAGATGTGAGGCCCGAGGGGCAGGATCAATCACTAGGGCCTGGAGCCAGGGTAAGAGTTTGATTTTACTCCAGGCATGTTGGAAAGCCTCCCCTGCCCTGAGTGTATTAAGGGAGGTGACTTCATCTGATGTTCATTTCACACAATTCTTCAGCTGCTGCACTAGTCGACTGAAGGGGAATGGGGGAAGCAGAGCAGCCAATTGGCATCCCATGGCAGTGGTCCAGGCAAGGGTGGTGGTGGCCTGAACTAGGTGGGTGCTGATGGAGAAGGAGCAAAAAGGATTCAAGATGTGTTTTAGGTGGACGTGGTGGTGCACACTTGTAATCCCAGAGACTGGAGAGGCTGAGGCAGGAGGATTACAAGTTTGAGGCCAGCTTGGACAATTTAGTGAGGCCCTATCTCAAAGTACATAATACACAAAAAGCACTGGAGATGTAGCTCAGTAGTAAAGCACCCCTGAGTTCAATCTCCAGTACCAGAAGGGAGAAAAATGTCTTAGAGGCAGAGTCAACAGCACTGGATATGGGAGGTGAGGGGACGAAGGGGACTCTTTAGATTGTTTACTTGAATATCTGGGCGGATGGTGTTGCACTGATGGGTGTGAGAAGACTGAGGAGGAATCACCAAGAAGTCTGTTTTGGCCACGACCGAGGTTGGGTGAGTTTGAGATCCTGTTGGATGTCTGGCAAGGATGCTGAAGAAAGAATAGGAAATGAGGGCTGAGGATATAGCTCAGTTGGTAGAGTAGTTGCCTTGCAAGCATAATTCCCTGGGTTCAATCCCCAGCACTGAAAAAAAAAAAAAAGATAGGAAATGGAAGTCTGAAGTCTGAAGCCTGTGAGAGGGTTTAGCCTAAGGATTCAGCTTTGAGAGCCACAGACATAAGCTTTGGCACCATGGTGCAGGTAAGTGAGGAGAGAGGAAGAAGGAGAGGGATAAAGATATCTGAGGTTCACTTAAAAAACAGCATTACTCTCAAGTTTTGGGGGCTGGGGTTGTAGCTCAATGGTAGAGCGCTTGCCTTGCACATGTGAGGCACTGGGTTTGATCTTCAGCACCACATAAAAATAAATAAGTAAATAAAATACAGATATTATGTCTGTCTACAACTAAAAATATTTTTATTTAGTGCTGGGAATTGAACCCCAGGATGTTTTACCACTGAACCACGTCCCCAGCCCTTTTTATTTTTCATTTTGAAACAGGGTCTCCCTAAGTTTCTGAGGCTGGCCTTGAACTTGTGATCCTCCTGCTTCAGCTGGGATTACATGTGTGTGTCACAGTGCCCAGCTAAACAGCAGTACTTCACCTGAGCTCTAGAGACCTAGAAAGAGGAGCCAGCCAGGCCCTGGAAAACCCAGAGAGCAGAAAGGTGTCAGGGGAAGAGGGACTGGAGGGAAGAGGGCTTCAGGAAGGGCAAGATCAGGTGGGCCCTTGTTGTCAAGAGGCCAAGAGCAATAGGATAGTGTGGCCATTTGGTTTGGGTGCAAGGAGGGCTTTTGGTGACTCTCTCAGCTGATCTACTGAGACGCTGAGTGGTGTCAGCCAAGAGGTGAGAACAAGCCAGAGGCCAACAGGGATTTTGAGGTGATGCTGTGAAGGGGAATAGAGTGAGCCTAGTGGTTAGAAGATGTAAGTTAGGGGAATTTTGTAGAAAGATAGATGACGAGGCATTCTGATCCTATGTGAGGGGAATGATTGAGTAGGGGAGGGAGACCGATGGAGCAGGAGCGATGGGATAATGATAGGAAATGAAGCCGCTGAGGAGAGAGAGGGAGGGACTGACTGCAGGATGGCGGAGGCAGGGTGGGTGCAGGGAGGATGATGGATGGGGTAGCAGGAAGGTGTGGGATTTCTTTAATATTTGCTGCTTCTTTTCCTCCCAGTGACATATGAAGTAGGGTCCCTGGTGGAGAGTGAAGGGGGAGCAGTATGGGGATTGGAGGAGTGAGGTGGCCGTGTGATTGAGATCTTCCTGGGCACTGCCCAGTGCCCTGTGGAGGTCTGTGGAATGGATTCAAAACTATTCCCTGGAACAGCAGGGTTTGCTCCCCTGCCCCACCCCCTGTCAGCAACATCCAGCTTTTGGGGTGCAGGTAGGAAAGGATTAAGCCAGGGTTGGGGCTTTGGTGGGTCAGTCAAGGGAGGGAGAAAGCAGTGGAGGAGTTAGGGGTGACGATGGTGAAGAGGGAGAGGATACGAGGAGGTGATGGTTGGTGAACATGGGGTGGGTTTGGGAAGCTGGGGGTCTCTGTGGACTGAAGAAGCTGATGAGAGGTTTGTGGGTGGGGAATAGAATGGGGGAGGCTGTGGTCCAAGAGGGAATGCTTAAGGCATGATTCCAAAGGTGGCGCTGATATCGGTGATGACCTGGGAGTGGTGGGCAGGAGAAAGAGCTTGTTGTAGGAGAAACGGAGGAGCCAGGGGCCCACGTGATGTAGGGACCATCCGTGTGGTCAGTGACATTACCCAGAGGACAGAAGAAGGAAGGAGGACAGAGGCATCTGAGTCTTGGGTGAATGAGAAGATAATCAGGGGTTCATTGAGGTCGTGGGCAATGAGACCAGGAAGGAGGAGGAAGAGGAAGGGAGGGGGAAGAAGACGGGGGAGGAGGAGGAGTGCATGGCTGAGTTTGTTGGCGTGAACTTCATAGGAAATGGAGTTTTAAGAGACAAGGAAGGAAAATGGTTTGGAGGTGGTAATAGGGAGCAAGAGAGACAGTGACCTTACTCAGGGTTCTGAGAAAAGGGGTGATGTGCTGCTACTGTGGGTGGAATGTTCTTAATCTCATTATCAGATGGTTCATTGCAAGTGTACAGAAATATGGTTCATTTTTGTGTGTTGATCTTGTAGTCTCTAACCTTGCTGAACTCATTTTAGCTCTATAGTTGTTTTCCTTAGGACTTCCTTCCTTCCTTCCTTTCTACCAGGGATTGAACTCAGGGGCACTTGACCACTGAGCTACATCCCTGGCCCTGTTTTGTATTTTACTTAGACACAGGGTCTCCCTGAGTTGCTTAGTGCCTTGCTTTTGCTAAGGCTGACTTTGAACTCACAATCCTGCTGCCTCAGTCTCCTGAGTTGCTGGGATTACAGTTGTGCACCACTGAGACCCTTGGATTCCTTATGATTTTCTATATGTAAGGTTATATCATCTGTGAATAGTTTTTTCTTTTTGGGTTGTGGGGATTTAACCTAGGGCAATTTATCACTGAGTTATATCCTCTGCCTTTTTAAAAAAAATTTTGAGATAGGGTCTCGTGAAGTTGCTAGAGCCTCACTAAGTTGCTGAGACTGGCCTCAAATTTGTGATCCTCCTGCCTCAGCCTCCCAGGTCTCTGGAATAACAGGCAGCACTGTGCCTGACTGGATTTTTATTTTATTGATGTGATATAATACATTAATTGATTTTCAGATATTAAAGCAACCTAGTAACCCTAGTATGCCTTGTACATGGCATATAATTGTTATTATAATACAATTATTATTATTGTTTTAATATTAAATTTTGGGGTAATTTGCTAAGCAGCAATAGACGACTGGTGGAAGCTGCCTATTATAGGGTCACAGGCTCCCGTTTGCTTCCTTAGCTGCCAGGATAGCACAGCCAAGAGACAGGGAGATGGTTTTTGTGGGGCCTGCCCTCTTAGGCAGCTGGGAGGGCCTCTTCTTTCCAGTGGGTTAGTGAGGATGAATCTCACTCAGAATTAAGGCCCAGGGACTCCCTCTTCTTTCTGGCATGGGTGTTACAGCTGGATCAAAGGCCACATGGACGCAGAGATGGGACTAGACCTTGAGTCTTGTGTCCTGTATGTTTCCAAATTCTTTCACCGAGAGTGAGGACTCAAGCTTGAGTCTCTGCTGTGGCTTCCAGTGATTTTCAGTTATGTGTAGGCACGTGTGGAAGACAGGTGGCGATTTGCATAGGGGTCTGGATTACCTCCTGGAAAATAATTCACCCTAAATAAGAAGAGGGTCAGGTGCCTGGGCTTGGTTGGAGGAGACCTCTGGTGTTGGAGGGCAGAGTGAGACTGTGTATGGCCCCTGCCCCTTGCTCTAGTTGTTCTCTGTTCCTTGTCTCCCAGTTTAAGCCAAGGGGGACACGACTAAACATAACTGTAGCAACAGTTTCCTCATATCCTTGAGAGACACTGGAGCCCCACAGAAGGATGCCCCTGTGCCCAGTGTGCCAAGGTGCCCTGTACTTGAGAGGGTATTCCCTGTACAAACAACCCCCTCTGTAGATACTCATCTTTTCCTCAAAGAGCTTGCTGATCAGGAGAGAAGACCGGAAACCCTAATAAGGAGCAGTGAGTATCATGATACATAAGCATTAGCCAAAGCTGGAGGTTTCCTGGAGGAAGGTAACATCAAGTAGGAGGTGGCATCAGGAAATCCATGGGAGCTAGGTGTGGAGGCACACACCTGTAATCTCAGCTACTTGGGAGGTTGAGGCAGGAGGATTGCAAGTTCGAGGCCAGCCTGGGCGACTTTTGTGAGGCACTATCTCAAAATAAAATCTAAAGGACTGGGGGTGTAGATCAGTGGTAGAGCCCTTACCCAGCACACACAAGACCCTGGGCTCAGTCCTCAGTACAATAACAACAAAAAACTCCTGGTGTGGGTGCAGTGAGAACTGGAGATGGAGGGGATTTGGAGCATTCTCTTCCTCCTTATTAATCTGTCTCTACCCACTTCTTCTTTCCCTTTCTTTTTCTTCATTTCCTTTCCCCATTTTCAGTTTGTCAGTCTCCCCTCCCTTGACCTCTGTACCTGGTCTAGTTCATCGCTCACCATTGCAATTAACTATGTTCTTTATATTTATAGTTCTCAAAGGAAAGGAGGAATTGCTAACAAATTAGGAGTGCCCGGGAAAAGAGGGAATGTGGTCCTATATAGGCATAAATTCTGATCTTCCTGGTGCTACACCCATGTGACATCTGCAGTTCTGACCCCTGCAGTCACATGATGACATGCAGGCATATGTATATTTTTTGTTCTGTTTTATAGTATTTATTCTTATTATAAAAGAGTATTATAAAAGTTTCTTATATTATTATTACTACATAAGCAATAGGATGCAGAAAAATCAGTATGTACAAATCAGACAGAGAAAGTAGTACAGAAGAAGGAAGCATGGAGTTCAGGGCCACATGGGGCAGTAACTTAGCTTCTGTGCCTCAGTTTCCTCATCTAAAAACTAAGTAAAGTTATTATACCCAAGTTATAGGTGCCTAGCATGTGGTATGTACTGTTAGTGTTTGCTATTATTATTATTGGGAAGCAAAGAAAAAATGGGGAAAATAAAGTAAAAATGTTTACTCAGTCTTGTGAGCCTGACACAAGTACTGTTAACCCTTTGGGATATATCCTGTCTTATGCTATAGGCATACCATAGAACTATGATCAGTTCCATAACTTGGCATAGCTCTTATCCAAATTAATGACTCATGCATGCATATGACTTATTAACAAGAAATTCAGGTGCTTGAGACCTCTGAATTATCCAGAAACTTTGGGAGTTTATACCATGCCTGGAATAGTTACACCATGCTGTTTCTTCTTATGACCACAGGGTGTCACTATTGAAGCCTGGTCCTGACTAATCAGTCCATGGGACTTGGTCAATTGTCCTTTTTGAAAACCTGTTAAACTCAGCTAGGAGGATCCTGGTCTTGAGATGCCAAGTCCTCAGTGTTTAGCAACTCTTTTTTGAGAGTGGTGGGTACTAGGGGTGGAACCCAGGGTATTGTACCACTGAGCTACATCCCCAGTCCTTTTTCAAATTTTATTTTGATGCAGGGTCTCAATAAATTGCCCAGGCCAGCCTTGAACTTGATATCATCCTGTGTATGGGATTACAGGCATGTGCCATCACACCTGGCCTCTTCTCCCTTCTTATATGTGAGAAGACAAGCCTCAAGATGGAGGATGTGGTAGAAGGTGCTCTTCAAAGAGTTTTGTCTCCTGGTATTCATGCTGTTGGTTAATCCCCTCACACAATAAATCAGGATGGATCTGTGTGACCAACAAAATACAGCAGAATGCAGAGCTTGGAAGACTTTGTCACTAAAGATGTTGCAGTTTCTGCCTTGGTCCCTACTGGATGCTCCCAGTGGAGGAAGCCAGCCACCATATTGTGAGGACACTTGAGCAGTCCTGTTGAGGGCCCATGTGGAGAGGAGCCAGTAGCCAGCACCCACTTTCCAACCATGTGATTGAGCCACCTTGGAATTGGAGCCTCCAGCCTCAGTCAGCCTCAGTCAGCCCTAAGTGCAAGCAAGGATGAGAGACCTTGAGCCATAGCGACCTATCCAAGACACTCCCAAATTTCTGACCCATATAAAGTATAAGAGACAATGAACAACTCCTAGTATTTAAATCTGCAAGTCAGGGCAGGGTCTGGTGGGGATTGTACAGCAACTAAAAGCCAACACTAAAGACTTCAGAGAGGGAAGATGAAGACACTGGAGTCTTTGATGACATCATGGCACCATTGCACTAACCAGCACTGATAGTGCCTACTTCTCTAATTCTCTCTATTGTTCCTTCTTCTTTTTTTTTTTTTTTTTTTTTGTATCAGGGATTGAACGCAGGGACACTTAACTACTAAGCTACATCCCCAGTCCATTTTTCAAAATTTTTATTTTGAGACAGGATCTTGTTAAGTTGCTCAGGACATTGGTAAGTTGCTGAGGCTGTCTTCGAACTTGTGATCCTCCTACCTTAGCCTCCTGAGCTGCTGGGATTACAGGTATGTGCCATCGCACCTGGCTGCCCAGTCCTTTTTATTTTATTTTGAGACAGGGTCTTTCTAAGTGCCCAGCCTGACCTTGAAAACTTGGGATCCTCCTGCCTCAGCCTCCCAAGTAGCTGGGATCATAGGCATGTGCCACTGTGCCCAGCTGCTCATTCTTTTTAATTATTTCAGAATATCCTATTATTTGGTTTCATTCATTCATTTAGCAAATATTTACTGGGTTCTTGCTCCAGACCAGGATTCAATGTAGACATCAGGGATGAGTGGTCTTTATCAGTCAGGAAGCTCATATCTTGTATTTTTGTAAGCCCTGTTCATGAACATTAAAATTATCACTTGTCTCTTGCACCATAGACAATGATGCTGTGATCCTTCTGTGCACTTATGAACATATACCTGAAACATGGTTCCTGGAATGGGTATTATTAGGCCAAAGAATTTGTGTGCCTTTAGAATCTTGATTTTTTTTTTCCTTTTTTTCTGCCATGCTGGTGATTGAACTCAGGGCCTCTAGCATGCTAAGCAGGTGCTCTACCATTGAGTTTTGGCTAAGTACTCTAGCCATAGCATTTTGACAGGTGGTACCCCTCCTCCATTCTCTTGCTGGTACTAAAGGGTGTGGTAAGGTGCGATTTTCTCTCTCAAGATGTGCTGGTCAACCCTGCTGCCAGGCCTGCCAGTGTTCAGAAGCTATTTTTAGTCTAGCCTTGCTAGACTAGCAAGTCCTTAAAGATCATCCCTCCCAGAATCTTTTGAAATCCTAAGTCCTCTCCAAACCATCCCAGGTAAGTGGGTGGAGAGTCTGAATGTGACTTCTTACAATGCCTTGCTTAGAAAGCTGGCATATGAGTGCCCACTATATAGGCAAAGAAACCTCTGAGAGCAAATGGGATCTTTGAGAGCAAATGACAGGGCCTGAATTCAAATCCTTATCTGTCTGTCAGCACTTTCTCTGTCCATCTCCTTATATTGCCATTCTAAGAACATCAGTAGAAGTAATTAGCACACGACTATCTATTGAAAACCTGTTCTATGCCAGGGAGGAAAAGTGCTTTACATGTATTGTCTCTTTCAATACCCTGCAAGGGTAGGTATAATTTTAGTCCCATTTTTAAAATGAGGAAATTGGAGATATAGCTCAGTGGTAGAGCACTTGCCTAGCATGTGTGAGGCCCTGGTTCAGTCTCTAACACCACCCCCAAAAAAAAAAGAAAAGAAAAGGAAATAGAGGTTCATGGAGGAGGTCAAGTCACTTGTGCAGAGGTCTTGTCCAAGGCCAGAGAGAAAGAATGTGAAAAAAAGCCTGCCTCATTCCAGAGCCCACATTCTTTCATTTTCTTGTCCCAGACTGAGAAGCTCCAGGCCTTTCAATATCTATTCATTTTACAAATTTCTTCCTTTCTTTCTCTTTATTGTTCCACTGCTGGGGATTGATTCCAGAACTTTGCCCATCCCATAACATCATCAAACAAATTTCCTTTTTTTTTTTGTATTGAGAGTTGAACCCAGGGCCTCACAGAGGTAGGCAAGCTCGGTATCATGGAGCTACATCCCTAGCCCTTAAAAAAATTTTTTTTTTTTTTTTTTTTTTTGATGCTGGGGATTAAACCCAGGGCATGGTGCATGCTGGGCAAACACTTTATCACTGAGCTACATTCCCAGTCCTTTTTATTTCTTCCTTTGAGTCGGGGTCTTGCTAGGTTGCCCAGAGTGGTCTCTAACTTGTGATCCTCCTACCTTTACTTTCCAAGCAGCTGGGATTACAAGCATGTGCCATCATGCCCATTCACTTGAACCATTTTGAAGTACAGTTCAGGGGCATCAAGTCCATTGTCATGCTGCCATCACCACTGTCCTTATCTAGAACTTTTTTATCTTCTGTAACTCTGTACCAATTAAACAATCACTCCCCAGCCCCATTCACTCCCACTCCACCGTCCAGCCCCTGGTCACCTTTGTTCTACTTTCAATTTCTATGAATTCACCTATCTACATACCTCATGCAAGTGGAGTCAGGTAAGATTTGTCCTTTTGCACCTGGCTTATTTTATTAGCATAATGTTTTTACAATTCATCCCCTTTGTAGCATATATCTGGAATTGACTGTGACAATCCATTGAGATAAATATCTTTTTTTTGGGGGGGTACTATGGATTGAACCCAGGAGTGCTTTACCACTGAGCCATATCCCTGACCCTTTTTAGTATTTTATTTTGAGATAGGGTCTTGTTGAGTTGCTTAGGGTCTTGTTAAGTTGCTGAGGCTGTGTTTGAACTCTTGATCCTCCTGTCTCAGCTTCCCAAACTGCTGGGATTACAGGCATATGCCACCACGTCTGGTGAGATAAATATCTTGGACCAACCTGTAGCATATATCAGGGACCTGAATTTTCTTCCTTTTTTTTTTTTTTTTTTTTTTTTTTAGATAGAGTCTCACTATCTAAGCTTGTCTTAAACTCACTGGGCTCAAGTGATCCACCACCTACCTCAGTGTCCTGGGTGCTGGGACTACAGGCACATGCCATTGTGTCTACCACTTCCCTTTTTAGGTTAAATGTATTCCATTGTATGTATACCACAATTTCTTTATTTATCAATCCACTGACTATTTATCCATTCACTTGAGTTGTTCCCACTTTTGACTAATGTGAGTTATGATGAACAAGGGCATTTGTTCAATGGGCTGGGGATGCAGCTCAGTAGTAGAGCACTTGTGTAGTATGCATGAGGTCCTGGGTTCAATTTCCAGTACTGGCAAATCTGTTCAAGTACATGCTTTCCATTCTTTTGGGTATGTACCAGAAGTGCATATTTACCTTTAAGGGAAAGTGACTTTGGAACATCTTATGACTCCATTTGCAAAAATTGCAGCACCAGACTGCTGGGTCTTGCTGAATCTGCCCTTTTTAGTGAAGGACTTGTAGCCAGCATGGGGAAGAGCCTTCTTCTTCCCTTCCCTCCTGTGTTGGATTCCAGATCCCATATAAATTTGTCTTTTCCAGCCTATATTTTTCTTTAAAAACAGTGTTCCCCAGCTGGGTGTGGTGGCACATGCCTGTAATCCCAGTGACTCAGGAGGCTGAGACAGGAGGATTGCATATTCAAGACCAGCTTCAGCAATTTAGCAAGGCCCTAAGCAACTTAGCAAGACCCTATCTCAAAATAAAAATAAAAAGGACTGTGGATGTGATTCAATGCTTAAGCATCCCTGGGTTCAATCTCCAGAATGCCCCTCTAAAATAAAACAAAAGTGTTTCCTGTCAGTCTCCATGTGGACATTTTTCTGTTCTCTGAAAAACAGGCCTTTTGGGTTTTAGCTCCCAAGTGTTAGGTGTGAAGGTGGCAGTAGCCATTTTCTCTTGCCTAGTGTTTTCTGGAGACATCCATGGGCTCTCCTTGCTGGTTCCTCTTGGAAGCTGGAGTAGAATGCCTGCCCTCAGGGAACCTCAGACATACACACAAACTGGAAGCTAACTGGACTTTCCGGGACCATCCAATCCCTCCGCCAGCATGACCACAGGGTTCGACTGGGGAAGCTGAGACCTGGGAGGGAAAACTTCCTGTTGGCCCCTCACCTGTTGGAATCCAGTTGTCCCTCCATGTTCATGGCTCTGTGAAACCCCCTGCTGGTCTCCTGCTCCTGGGGGTGCTCTTTAGCTTGATTTCCAAGATGCCTCTGTGGCAAAGCCTCTTCACCAAGTAACCCTTTGGGGCTGGAAGGAGTGGTACACACCTGTAATCCCAGTGACTCAGGAGGCTGAGGCAGAAGGATCACAAGTTGGAGGCTGGTCTCAGCAATTTAGCCAGGCCCTATGCAACTTAGTGAGACCCTGTCTGAAAATAAAAAATAAAAAGGACTGGGGATGTGGCTCAGTGGTTAAAGTACCAGTGGGTTCAATCCCCAGTACAAAAAAAAAGGAACCCTCTGGGGGCCAAATAATTGGAGGAACCCATGTTAGTGGTCATGCTCCAAGGCTGCCTTCCTGGACAATACCCACCTCCCCAATTTGACCAACTCCTGGGAGTTCTGTTCCCATGAGAATTCTGAGGGTAGAACTGGCTCTGCAAGCCACTGCAGGGTGGTGTACCGGTCTGGCAAAAATGAGGCCTGGACTCTGGAATTTGGGGATAGCCACCTCTAGGGTGGGGACAGCTCTGTTTTGGTGCTCACTAGCTGGGATACTGTTGTATAATCTGTTTGTGAGTGTGTGAGTGTGGGTCTGTGTGTTAGTGTGCCAGGGTACACTCATAGTCCTGGATGTAGCTCTGCCTGTTTCTCCTGGACTCTGAAGTCAGGGGCCAAAACCAGAGTCTCAGCTATGTGTGCAGGAAAAAAAAAAAAATCTCCATTTTACTTAATTAGCACATGGCACTTCCTCAATATCAAGCAGAGTTCCAGGCACTTTTTGAACATTATCTTTAAGCCACAACAATCCTATGACATATGTACTGTTGTTATCACATTTTATAGATGAGAAAACTGAGGTACAGAGAGATTAATTGATTTGCCCCAGAGCTTATGGCCAGTGTCTAACTTTGAAGTATAGAATCTAAGCCAGGATGCTGGACTGCCTGCACGTGGTCCTTTTGGAGACTCTGATTTTGAATTTTCCTTTGTTTCATCAAGATCCTCCATACATAGGACAGAAGGTTGAACTGAGTTTGTGAAACCAAGGACCTCTGATCATCATTATCACCAAAACAACAACAACTTAGTCAGACCCTATCTCAAATAAAACATTTAAAAGGGCTGGGGATGTAGCTCAGTGGAACACTTCCTACCATGCATGAGGCCCTTGGTTCAATCCCCAGCACTGTAAAGCAAAGACAAAAACGAAAAATACTGAA
The DNA here is from genome assembly GCF_902686445.1 of Sciurus carolinensis. Taxonomy (NCBI): domain Eukaryota; kingdom Metazoa; phylum Chordata; class Mammalia; order Rodentia; family Sciuridae; genus Sciurus; species Sciurus carolinensis. Next base: position 56,706,531 of record NC_062215.1, on the reverse strand, counting down.
GACTTCCTGTGCGTCAGGCTCTATGCTAGGAATGTCCCGTGTATTTATTTTAGTTCATCCTTATAATTAACCCCTGAAACCCATATTAATTATTCTCTATTACACATGAGAATGCCAAGGCTCAGAGAGGTTAGGGACATGCCCACAGTTCACAACTAGGAAGTTGCGAAATTGGAATTTGAACTCACACTATAAAGCTCACACTCTTGCCAGACCAGTTTTCACTTTGTTTGCTTTAACTTTTTTTTTTTTTAGTGCTGGAGAATGAACCCAGAGCCTTGAACATGCTAACTAAGCACATGATCTACTGTGCCCAGGCTGGAGTTTACTGGCTATTCACAGGCACTATTCCACTTAGAATCAGCACATGCAACCTGATTGATAGTCCCCACCTCCTGGGAGGTCACCATATTGATGCCAAACTTAGTGGAGGCACCTGATCAGTGTAGCGTGCAGAAGCCTCCCCACTAGCTGGTATTATAGGCATGCACCACCACATCAAGCCTACTTTCTAACCTCCTTAAAAAATTGAAGTGAAATTCACATAACAAAAATTGTAAACATTTCAGTCAGGTGTGGTGGCATGGGTCTATAGTTCCAACTCCTCCGGGGAGCCTGATGCAGGAGGATTACTTGAGCCAAGGAGTTCAGGGCCAGCCTGGGCAACATAGCCAGATCCTCCCTGTCTTTTAAAAAAATTGTAAATATTTTAAAAAACATACACTTCTGTGGCATTCGGTAATTCTCAATGACTTGCAACTGACACATCTACCTAGTTCCAAAATTCTTTCATTGTCCTCAAAGGAGACCTTATATCCATTAAGTATTCTTTCCTCCTCTCAGCCCTTGGCAACCATTAATTTGCTTTCTGTTTCTGTGGACATACCTACTTTGGATATTTCAAATAAATAGAATCATAAAATATGTGACCTTTTGCATTTGGCTTCTTTCACTTAGTTTGTTTTTGAGGTTCATCCACGATATAGCATGAATTGGTACTTCATTTTTCTTTCTTTTTTTTTTTTTTGTGGTACTGGGAAATGAACTCAGGGCTGCTCTAACACTGACCTATATCCTCAGTTCCTTTTTATTTTCATTTGGAGACAGGGTCTTTCTTTTTTATTTTTTTTATTTTTTTTATTTTTTTAATTTTTTACAGACTGCATTTTGATTCATTGTACACAAATGGGGTACATCATTTCATTTCCATGGCTTGGTTATACCCAAAGGACTTAAAATCAGCATACTGCAGTAACACAGCCACATCAATGTTTATATCAGCTCAGTTCACAATAACTAGATTGTGGAAGCAACCTAGATGCCCTTTGACAGATGAGTGGATAAAGAAACTGTGGTATATATACACAATGGAATATTATTGAACCATAAAGAAAAATAATATTATGACATTTGCAAATAAATGGATGGAATTGGGGAATATCATGCTAAGTGAAATAAGCCAATCAATCCCAAACAACCAAAGGCTGAATGTTTTCCCTGATAATTGCAGAATGATATATAATGGGAGTGGGGTGTGGGGAGTGAGAGAAGAATGGAGGAACTTGGGATTATGTAGAAGGAAATGAGAGGGAGGGGGGTTTGAAAAATGGTGGAATGAGAAATGCTGTTTTGACCAACCACGGAGAACGCTTTCTTTTAAAATCACAGAAGAAACCAGAGGAGAAAGAGAAGAGAAAGAAAATCAAGAAGGAAGGGGAGGAGAAAGCAGAGCAAGGGAGAGGGGAAAGTGGTGAGACCCTATAGAAAGTTTGGACTACAGCAACAGACTCCATCATGACTCCTGTTCAAACACCATTTTTGTTGTCGTTTTTTTTTTTTTTTTATTATTGTACACAAATGGGATACATGTCGTTTCTCTATTTGTACATGGCGTAAAGGCATACCATTTGTGTAATCATAAATTTACATAGGGTAATGTTTGATTCATTCTGTTATTTTTTACCCTTCCCCCCACCCCTCCCACCCCTCTTTTCCCTCTATACAGTCCTTCCTTCCTCCATTCTTGCCCCCCTCCTTAAACCTAACTCTAACCCTAACACTAACTTTTCCCACCACCCATTATGTGTCCTCATCCACTTATTAGCGATATCATTCTTCCTTTGGTTTTTTGAGATTGGCTTATCTCACTTAGCATGATATTCTCCAGTTTCATCCATTTGCCTGCAAATACCATAATTTTATCATTCTTTATGGCTGGGTAATATTCCATTGTATATATATACCACAGTTTCTTTATCCATTCATCAATTGAAGGACATCTAGGTTGGTTCCACAATCTGGCTATTGTGAACTGAGCAGCTATGAACATTGATGTGGCTGTATCTCTGTAGTATGCTGATTTTAAGTCCTTTGGGTATAGGCCAAGGAGTGGGATAGCTGGGTCAAATGGTGGTTCCATTCCAAGTTTTCTAAGGAGTCTCCATACTGCTTTCTAAAGTGGCTGCACTAATTTGCAGCCCCACCAGCAATGTATGAGTGTACCTTTGTCCCCACATCCTCGCCAACACCTGTTGTTGCTTGTATTCTTGATAATCGCCATTCTAATTGGGGTGAGATGGAATCTTAGGGTGGTTTTGATTTGCATTTCTCTTATTACTAGAGATGTTGAACATTTTTCCATATGTTTGTTGATTGCTTGTAGATCTTCTTCTGTGAAGTGTCTATTCATTTCCTTAGCCCATTTGTCGATTGGATTACTTGCATTCTTGGTGTAGAGTTTTTTGAGTTCTTTATAGATTCTGGAGATTAGTGCTCTATCTGAAGTATGATTGGCAAAGATTTTCTCCCACTCTGTAGGCTCTTTCTTCGCATTGCTGATAGTTTCCTTTGCTGAGAGAAAACTTTTTAGTTTGAATCTATCCCAGTTATTAATTCTTGCTTTTATTTCTTGTGCTATTGGAGTCCTGTTGAGGAAGTCTGGTCCTAAGCCGACATGTTGAAGCTCTGGACCTACTTTTTCTTCTATAAGATGCAAGGTCTCTGGTCTGATTCCGAGATCCTTAATCCATTTTGAGTTTAGTTTCGTGCATGGTGAGAGATATGGGTTTAGTTTCATTCTGTTGCATATGGATTTCCAATTCTCCCAGCACCATTTGTTGAAGAGGCTATCTTTTCTCCATTGCATATTTTTGGCCCCTTTGTCTAGTATGAGAAAATTGTATTTATTTGGGTTTGTGTCCGTGTCCTCTATTCTGTACCATTGATCCACCTTTCTATTTTGGTACCAATACCATGCCGTTTTTGTTACTATTGCTTTGTAGTAGAGTTGAAGATCTGGTATTGCGATACCCCCTGCTTCACTCTTTCTGCCAAGGATTGCTTTAGCTATTCTGGGTTTTTTATTCTTCCAGATGAATTTCATAATTGCTTGCTCTATTTCTGTAAGGTACATCATTGGGATTTTAATTGGAATTGCATTGAATCTGTATAGCACTTTTGGTAGTATGGCCATTTTGACAATATTAATTCTTCCTATCCAAGAACATGGGAGATCTTTCCATCTTCTGAGGTTTTCTTTAATTTCTTTCTTTAGTGTTCTGTAGTTCTCATTGTAGAGGTCTTTCACCTCTTTTGTGAGATTGATTCCCAAGTATTTTATTTTTTTTGAAGCTATTGTGAGTGGGGTAGTTTTCCTAATTTCTCTTTCTGAAGATTCATCGCTTATGTATAGAAATGCCTTAGATTTATGTGCATTGATCTTATATCCCGCTACTTTACTGAATTCACTTATGAGATCTAACAGTTTTCTGGTGGAATTTCCTGGTTCCTCTAAGTATACAATCATATCATCAGCAAATAGGGATAGTTTGAGTTCTTCTTTTCCTATTCGAATCCCTTTAATTTCTTTGGTCTGTCTAATTGCTCTGGCTAGAGTTTCAAGGACGATATTGAATAGAAGTGGTGAAAGAGGGCATCCCTGCCTTGTTCCAGTTTTTAGAGGGAATGCTTTCAGTTTTTCACTATTTAGAATAATATTAGCCTTGGGCTTAGCATAGATGGCCTTTACAATGTTAAGGAATGTTCCCACTACCCCTATTTTTTCTAGTGTTTTGAGCATGAAGGGATGCTGTATTTTATCAAATGCTTTTTCTGCATCTATCGAAATAATCATGTGATTCTTGACTTTAAGTCTATTGATATGGTGAATGACATTTATTGATTTCCTGATGTTGAACCAACCTTGCATCCCTGGGATGAAACCCACTTGATCATGGTGCATGATCTTTTTAATATGTTTTTGTATGTGATTTGCTAAAATTTTGTTGAGAATTTTTGCGTCAATGTTCATTAAGGATATTGGTCTGAAATTTTCTTTCCTCGATGTGTCTCTGTCTGGTTTAGGTATCAGGGTAATATTGGCTTCATAGAATGAGTTTGGGAGGGTTCCCTCCTCTTCTATTTTATGGAATACTTTGAGAAGTATAGGAATGAGCTCTTCTTTAAAAGTTTTGTAGAACTTGGCTGAGAACCCATCTGGTCCTGGACTTTTCTTTGTTGGTAGGCTTTTGATGACTTCTTCTATTTCATTACTTGAAATTGGTCTATTTAAATTGTATATGTCCTCCTCGTTGAATTTTGGCAATTCATATGTCTCTAGAAACCTGTTGATGTCTTCGAAATTTTCTATTTTGTTGGAGTATAGATTTTCAAAATAGCTTCTAATTTTGTTTTGTATTTCAGTCGTGTCTGTTGTGATATTTCCTTGTTCATTCCGAATTTTAGTGATTTGGGTTTTCTCTCCTCTTCTCTTTGTTAGTGTGGCTAAAGGTTTATCAATTTTGTTTATTTTTTCGAAGAACCAACTATTTATTTTGTCAATTTTTTGTATTGTTTCTTTTGTTTCAGTTTCGTTGGTTTCAGCTCTGAGTTTGACTATTTCCTGTCTTCTACTACTTTTGGTGTTGGTCTGTTCTTCTTTTTCTAGGGCTTTGAGCTGTAGTGTTAGGTCGTTTATTTTTTGAGTTTTACTTCTTTTATTAAATGTGCTGCATGAAATAAATCTTCCTCTAAGTACTGCTTTCATAGTGTCCCAGAGATTTTGATATGATGTTTCTTTGTTCTCATTTACCTCTAAGAATTTTTAAATTTCCTTCCTAATATCTTCTGTTATCCATTCATGATATAATAGCATATTGTTTAATCTCCAGGTGTTGGAGTAGTTTCTGTTTTTTACTCTTTCATTTATTTCTAACTTCAATCCATTATGATCTGATAGAATACAAGGTAGTGTCTCTATCTTCTTGTATTTGCTGACATTAGCTTTGTGGCATAATATATGGTCTATTTTAGAGAAGGATCCATGTGCTGCTGAGAAAAAAGTGTATTCGCTCTTGGTTGGATGGTATATTCTATAAATGTCTGTTAAGTCTAAATTATTGATTGTGTTATTGAGATGTATGGTTTCTTTGTTCAATTTTTGTTTGGAAGATCTGTCCAGTGGTGAGAGAGGCGTGTTAAAATCACCTAGTATTATTGTGTTATGGTCTATTTGGTTTCTAAAATTGAGAAGGATTTGTTTAACATACATGGATGAGCCACTGTTTGGGGCATAGATGTTTATGATTGTTATATCTTGCTGATTTATGCTTCCCTTAAGCAGTATGAAATGTCCTTCTTTATCCCTTCTGACTAACATTGGCTTGAAGTCCACATTATCTGAAATGAGGATGGATACTCCAGCTTTTTTGCTGAGTCCATGTGCATGGTATGTTTTTCCCCATCCTTTCACCTTTAGTCTATGGGTATGTCTTTCTATGAGGTGAGTCTCTTGCAGGCAACATATTGTTGGATCTTTCTTTTTAATCCAATCCGCCAGTCTATGTCTTTTTATTGATGAATTCAGGCCATTAACATTCAGGGTTATTATTGAGATATGATTTGTATTCCTGGTCATTTGGTTCATATTTAAAATTTTATTTATTTATTTATTTATTTTTTGACACATCTTGGTTCCTCCTTTATTTGACAGTTCCTTTAGGATAATTCCTCCCTTTGCTGATATGCTTCTTTGTTTTTTATCTCTTCCTCATGAAATATTTTGCTGAGAATGTTCTGTAATGCTGGCTTTCTTTTTGTAAATTCATTTAGCTTTTGTTTATCATGGAATGATTTTATTTCATCGTCAAATTTGAAGGTAAGTTTTGTTGGGTATAAGATTCTTGGTTGGCATCCATTTTCTTTCAGAGCTTGAAAAATGTTGTTCCACGCCCTTCTAGCTTTTAGGGTCTGGATTGAAAAATCTGCTGATATCCGTATTGGTTTCCCCCTGAATGTAATTTGATTCTTTTCTCTCACAGCCTTTAAAATTCTGTCTTTATTTTGTATGTTAGGTATTTTCATTATAATGTGCCTTGGTGTGGGTCGAGACAGGGTCTTTCTAAGTTGCCCAGACTGGGCTTAATCTTGTGATTCTTGTGCCTCAGCCTCCTGAGTTGCTGGGATGATAGGAGTGCATCACCATGCCTGGCTTTGTTTCTACCTTCCATCTTTTGTAAATAGTGCTCCCGTGAGCCAGGGCGTGGAGATATGTCTGAGTCCCCCTGCTTTCCGTTCTTTTGGGTATTCACCCAGTGGTGAGATTGCTGGATCAGATGGTAGTTCAATGTTGAACTTTTGAGGACCACCGTGTTGTCTTCTCCTGTGACTACATCACTTCACATTCCCCACAGCAATGTCTGAGGCTTCCGATTTCTCCACATTCTCAGCAACACTTGTTTCCTTTCTCTTTCTCTATTATAGCCATCTTAGTGGGTGTAAAGTGGCATCACATTTGGGTTTTGCCTTTCATTTCCCCAGTGACTAGTCATACTGAGCATCTTCTCATGTGCTTATTGGTTATTTGTATATCTTTGAAGAAATGTCTATTCAAATCCTTTGTCCATTTTTATTTTTATTTATTTATTTTTTTGGTACTAGGGATTGAACCCAGAGGAGTTTAACCACTTAGCCACATTTCCAGCCTTTTTTATGTTTTATTTTGTGACAGGATCTGACTAAGTTTCTTAGGGCCTCGCTCATTTGCAGAGGTTGGCTTTGAACACTAGATCCTCCTGCCTCAGCCTCCTGAGCTGCTGGGATTACAGGTATGTACCACCACACCTGGCCAATTTGCTTTCTTACCATATGTATCTATCTTTTTTTTCAGAACCACATGAGAGGTAAGTTGCATACATTACAATCCTCTATCCCTAGGAGCTTCAGAATAAGTATATTTACTTACATAACTGTACAGTGATCACCTTCAGTAAATTTGACACTGATATAAAATTCCTTCCTAATCTACTATCTCCATTCCTATTTTATTTTATTTATTTTTTGGCACTGGGGATTGAACCCGGGGGTGCTTTACCACTGAGCCACATCCCCAGCCCTTTCTATTTTTCATTTTGAGACAGGATCTCTCTAAGTTGCTTAGGGCCTTGCTAAGTTACTGAGGCTGACCTCGAATTTGTGATACTCCTACCTCAGCCTCTTGAGTGTACCACTGTACCTGGCTACATTCCAATTTGATTAATTGATTAAGTAATAGGTATTTCTCCTCAGTACAGAATCCAGCCTAGAATTCTGTGTCACACTTGTCATATCTGTTTTGTCTCTTTAATCTGAAATAGCACCTTAGTCTTTTATGACTTCGATTTTTTTCGTTGTTCTTATTTTTTCTTTTAGTTCTGGGGATCAAACCCAGGGCCTCTTGCGAGCCAAGCACACACTCTACCACTGAACTACTTTGACATTTTTGAATCATAGTCCCTTAAAAGAAAAAGAACGTTCCTCCATTTGGATCTGTCTGATGTTTCCTTGTAATTAGATTTGGGTTATGCATTTCTGGCTACAACACTGCACTGTGACATGTGCAGGGCTTTAGATGGGAGGCCCACTGCCATCTGCCCCCTTTGGCGGTTACTTTAATCCCTGGTCAAGATGTCTGCCCTTCTATTGTGTAGTTACTCTTTCCCCTGCTTGCTATTAGTGAGCAATCTACAGAGACACCTTGAAGCCTATACCATTATCTTGCTTCTCTCTGAAAATATCCCCTTAGCCTAAGCTCTATTGGTGTGTGTTGCCCACAGGTGTCTTACTGTAGGCTGCTTTCTCTGAGGTATTTTTTTCTTCACATAGGGCATTAGACACTGAACAGGAACCAAATTTCGCTGACTGTCTAGACCAATGTTGCTCTCCTGGCCAACACCCAACCTCCCTGGTCTGACTTGGGTCCTGGCTCACACTCCTTGTCTTGTGTGGGTGTTGGGTCAGTTTGCATGAGCAGGGCCCAGGGGAGACTTGTCTCATTTCCTGTCCTAGGAGTTTCCCTTCCTCACTGCAGCTGCAGGTTAGATTCAGGGGACCATAAAGTTATGCAGGCACACGGGTGGGGGTGCCAGCAGGCTTTGGAGGTTGAGGGTGGTGAAATTTTATCAGTGAGGTTTTGGTGGGCTCAGCAGGAACCTGTGATTAGATGCCTAACAGTTAGGACAGCTGCTTTGAGGTTGGAAGGCTGGGGGCCCTCAGGAAGTTACTTAGTGCTGAGCTGATGCATTTAACCCAGCACCCGTCCTGGGACAGGAGTTGCAGGTTGGCAACCACTGGAGATGTCTGCTGAGTGCCCTGATCCTGGGCCAGGAGGGCCACAGAGTCAGTCCTTGAGGCCAGGCAGGCACTATGGGACCTTGGTCTCAGGTCAGTGTCCCCCTCCCAGCACACCTGCCCCATGGAGCCTGCCTCGCTGGAGAGCATATGTGGCTGCTGCAGTTCTCTGCTACATCAACCTCCTGAACTACATGAACTGGTTCATCATCGCAGGTGAGGAAGGGATAAGCATCCTGGGGCTGCACCTGCTGGTCCATCCCAGCAGATGGTGGGTGCATATCTTGGCAACTTTCCACCCATCATCTTTTCTTGGAGCACATCTCTGTTGTTCTCAACCTTAGAGGTGGTTTCCAGTCATGGCTGAATGAAGACTACTTCCCAATCCAGCCCCAAACTAAGAGAAGTCACACTGGGTTTGAGGGCAGGGACAGGAGGAGGGCTGGTTGACTGAGAGCAGTAAGAAGGACAGTGCCTTGCAGATGATGTCCTCCAGGTTCTGGGAGGAACTGCAGGGGAGGTTCTAGAGGACAGGGTATTTTGGTTCAGCTCGCAGGTGAGAATAACTTTTATTTTTTGGTATTGGGGATTGAACCCAGGGGTGCTTTCTCAGTGAGCTACACCCCTAGTCCTTTTTATTTTTTATTTTGAGATAAGGTCTCACTAAATTGCTTAGGGTCTCACTTGCAGAGGCTGCCCTCAAAAGGGTGCTCCTCCTGCTTCAGCCTCCTGAGTTGAGGGAGTTACAGGCGTGCACCACCACGTCCATGAGAATAACTCTTACTGGGTCTGCTTCTGGGATAGCAGGCAGCAGGCAAAAGTTGCACATTCTGTCTTCCTTTCTTGTAGGTCCCAGGCACAGTCTGCTTCTGTCTTCTGTCATTCATTCATTCATTTATTCATTGAAGACTGACTGGGGCTCAACTTAGTTTTCTTGTCACTCATTCACTGATTCATTCATTCAGGAACCAACCTTTTCTGCCTCCCACCTCTCTCTTTATTTCTCCCTCTCTCTCTCCCTCTCTTTCTCATACTTGGAATTGAACCAAGGGGTGCTTTGCCACTGAGTTGCTGAGGGTCTTACCAAATTGCTGAGGCTGCCCTTGATCTTCCTGCCACAGCCTCCTCAGTTGCTGGGATTACAGGGATGCCCTTCCACATCCAGCAACCTTTTCTTTTTTCATTACCCATCCATTCAAGATCGATACTAACTGTGGGCAGGAGCCTTTAGTTGACCCTGGAGACCTGTGAGGAACTCGGACTTGTAATACCTGAATGCAGGAATGACTATTTTGGGCACAGGAGGAAGCTTGCCAAAAGTGATCCTGCAAAAAGCAGAGAGACGCAGTCAGATGAGGGAGGCACAGACCAGGCTCGGGAGCTCAGGAGAGGAGTCTCCAGCTTCTGGGCATCCCTGGGGCCAGGGCTTGATGCTCAGCACACTGTCATAGAATGAATGGGACTCAGACTGCAGACATCACCAGACCTGGTCTTTGTCTTTGAGTTGCTCAAAGGGACACAGAACACATGTATGAGTCACTCTAATAAAGAACTAGAGGGGATAAGTGCAAGCTGGGCAGCCACAAGGACAAATGACTGAGGGGTTCCATAGAACATGCAAACAAGGAGGTGTTTGGTTTGGGCCTTGAAGACTGAGAAGATTGGAAAGGCAATGAGGTCAGGGGAAGGTATTCAGAGAGGGGTGAGCATGGGAGGGTGAGAGCGCATGGACTGATCAGGCTTGACAAGAAGCAGAGAAAACAAAATATCTCTGAAAAGGGTGTTTGGGCTAAAATCATGGACTTCTTGGGTGCCATCCTGGGAGCTTGGACTTTCTACCTCAGGCAATGGGGAGCCATGGGACAATTTAAATTTTTTTTTTTTTTTTTTTTACAGACTGCATTTTGATTTATTGTACACAAATGGGGTACAACTTTTTGTTTCTATGGTTGTACACAATGTAGATTCACACCATTCATGTAATCATACATGTACATAGAGTAATGATGTCTGCATGAGACAATTTTTTAAATGGAAGAATATAATTGGATCTGATGCCTTGATGGAGGTGGGTGTGGGATGGGGTCAGTTCACAGTCTACTGCAGGGGATGAAGTCAAAGCTGAGGAGGCCTGAGTTTTTAGTGTGGGCTGGTGGCATGAAGAGGCATAAAGGGTGAGAGGCACAGGGGAGCCGGTACCATCGGGGAACATTGGCATGCAGATTATGAGCCTGGGAGACTGGGCTGCCTGCTCTCTTTTCACTTGCTCTGGGGGCCCCTGGCTGGGCCATCAGAGTCCACCTGATAGAATTCCTTCCCCATTAGGACATCCTTTGGCTGTGGTCATTGTGGGGATGAAGACTAGAAGTGAAACCATGATGAGCTCCTGGGGACTGTTGGGGACATGAGGTTCATGCAGCATTAACATTCTCTTGTGGGAAACAGCTCTTTGGGAGGCCAGGGTGTGGATAACAGGTTAAAGTGAAGTTGGGTTCACTTTTGGCCTTGGGCCACCCACAGAGCACCACGAGATCGAGAAGAGCCAAGGAGGAGACAAAACAAGAGGGAAGATGAGGGCAATTATAGTGGATTTTTATTTAGTTAGTTATTTTGCTCACTTGTGTTATCTAGTTTTTTCTCTTCAACGACTGTGTCTTCTTCGTGTCATTAAAAGGGGGAACAAGACATAACCGTTTGTATGCCTGGATGCTGTGGCAATCGGGCCCAAATTAGCTGTCTAAACGACATGCTCTTGCTTTGTTCCTGTCATCCTTTGATCTTTATTCCCCTGCTGGCAGGTCTTGGAGGTGTGGATGTGGGACTTTCCTGGTGTGGGTGTTTCTGCAGTGTCCCATTTGGGGGCTTCTGCTCCTTTTCTTGGCTGCTAGGTGTGAGGGCAGGCTTCTCAGCTAAAATTCATGTCCCAGCTCCTAGTTCCAGCCCTGCAAACTTGTGTGGATGGAGCCTGGTTCCTCATCTATGAAATGGGGACAGCAGTGGTCCCCGTTTCTTAAGCTAACAGCTGTGCATGTGCAACTCAGGGCCTGGTTTCAGCCATTTCATGATTCAATAAATTGAGAATGTTCTTTGCTATGCTTTGGATATAGTCTGTCCCCCAAAGTTTCATGTGCTAGAAACGTGGTCCCCAGTGCAGTGGTATGGAGGTGGTGGAACCTTTAAGAGCTTGAGCCTTCTGGAAGGTAATTAGGTCACATGGGCTCATGAATGGATTAATGCTGTCTCAAGGCAGTGGGTCAGATCTAGTGAAACTGGATTTGTTCCTGAGAGAATGGGTTGTCATAAACAAGGCTGGCACCTTCCCTGAATCTCTCTTCCACATATGCTACTTGCCATTCTCAAACATGCTCCTGCCATGTGAGACCATCTGCCATGAGGCCCTTACCAGAGTGGAGCAAAAGCTGGTGTCATGCTTTTGAACCTTGAGAACTGTGAGCTAAATAAACCACTTTTCTTTATAAACTACTGAGCCTCAGATATTTTGTGATAGCAATACAAAATAGTCTAGAACAATTTTCTTCATGATAATGATAAGGTCAGAGTCATATGGCTCACAAGAGCAGGTACCATAGACCCTGGTCCTTTCTGAGATACCACTGAGAGGATAAGGGAATTCCAGGGAAGAGACCACAGTGTCTGAAGGACTGCTTTTCACTGCATTGGGCTGAGCACCCACTGCCCCAGCCTATATCTTAGCAAGTTCTTGGAGGGGCTTAAGGGATCTAGTTAGCACAGCATAGGAGACTGCCAACCTCAGGGAGGTGGGACTGAGGGCAGACCCAAGTCTCCAAAACTCTATGTATGCATGCTCTTATATCTGTGCTTAACCCTCTGGAAGAACATGCTTGTGTGTAGATATATACAGGCCAGGGCACATATGTCTTTGTATGTCTATACCTATGTGTTTATATGCATTTTGCTGTTTGTGCATGAGCAGGGTTGCCGGGGCTCCAGGGACATCTATTTGCACAGTAGTCTAAATGAAGGGCTATGCACTGAATAACCACAGGGAACAGCCGAATGGCAGCCTAAGTGTGAGGATATGCATGTGTGTCTGTGGGTGTCTTTATGTGTACACATCAGTGGTGTATATGATTTTGTGTGTCTGGGCTTATGTGTCTGTGAGTGTAGGCTCCTGTGTATGTATACTGTGTCTCTGAAAGTGTGGGAATGCTCATTTTAGGAATATATGTGCATCTGCATGTCTGCAAGGACATGCTCATGTGCAAATGTGAACACACACATGTCTGGGGTGCTTGTTTCTGTGTTTGTTTGATGTGCATGAGTTTCTCTGGGTGTTTGCTGAATGTGTGGGAGAAAGGGGAAGAGGACAGTTACCATGCCCCATGCTGTTCTGGTCAGAAGTGGTCCTGTCCCAACTTTGGAGGAAGCTGAGCTTTAGAGACCTGGTGGGTTACTTCTATTTCTTGAATACGGTCCCTCTCCACAGGAGTGCTTTTGGATGTACAGAAGTTTTTTTGGATCAGTGACAGCAATGCTGGTTTGCTTCAGACAGGTAAGGATCCAGTTGCCAATCCTGGAACTGGGAACTTGGGCTCACAATGGGGTGGGGTCTTTTGGTGTGTGTGGGGTCCCATGCCCAGCTTCAGCCCTGCTGAGTCCCCTGCACAGAGGAGGGGTAGGACCTGGACTTAAAGGACAGTCATGGGAGAGGAGGAGAGGGCAGGGACTCAGGCCTGGGGCTAGTGCAGCCCCTGTAGGTTGGAGTGTTGGTGCTGCAGGATGAGCAGAGGGAGATGGACCTCTGCATCGTCACCACTGTGGAGTTGTCATTCATTCCTACATGTTTGGTAGCTCGGCTGTGGATCAGAGACTCACTGAGGTTTGAGAAATTCTGATGTGTGCTTTAATCTTGCAGTGGTGAAAAATCTGACCACTAGGACACAGACAGACAGATAGTACATACTCCCATGAGGGCTCGGAAGGGCTCTGGGTCACAGAGAGCTTAAAGTCAGGCAGCAGGGAGCACCCATGTGTCCCATTCCAAGGTGGAGGCATTTGCTGTCATGAGGCATGAATTAATCTTTCCCTAACCTGGATGGGGACACCCAGTCCCATATATGCACATATGCATACACAGTTGATTACAACACGACACCCATGTATTCATACCCTAACCAGCAACAGGCACACACTGTGGCTTCTCTCTGCAGGTCACTCCCTCTCCTAACTGTCCACTATCTCAGTGCTGTAGAACATGGCTCTCAAACCGGGTACAGGGACCCCTAGTGATACACAAGAACTTCCCAGAAGCTACATAAACATACAGACTTTTGCGAGATCTGATTCCAGTTCTTCAAGCCTGTACATCTCTTTCCTAACATGGATATGCCTGAGAGCAAGCCTGTGCCCCACCTCTGGGTCTCCTTTCTCATCTCCCCTTTAGGAGCGTTTTCCATTTGAAGCAGAAAGAGACGACCCCATCCTGGATGCACTCTGTTTAGTGCTCTAGGAGTAAAAACTCCAGGGCGCCAAGCAGAGGAACCTCTGTGGCTTCTGCAGAGAGGCCCAGAGCACTAAACAGTGAGCATCAATAGAAACACACTGGGGATGTTTTCACCAGGCCACACGTCCATGGCAAGGAGCCAAACAAACCTCTTATCTAGCCAGCCCGCTGTGCGTGACTGTCTGCTATTTATCTACAAATTAGAATTCAGAAGTGAGATAGTGGTTTCAGGGATGGGTGTCAACATATTTATTTCCATTAAAAGAGTGAATCCAGCATTTTTTCTCACAATCAGTGAGATTTGTGGGATTGGTTTGGCAGGGAGGGCTGGCTTTACCACTTGGGCTTTATGGGGAACAATTGCCATAAACTGAATGAACTCTATCTGCAGCCATGAGGATTTGAATGAAAATAAAGTTTACAAAGATACAGTTGTTCTTGAGTATCTGAAAGGGATTGGTTCCCTGTGGATACCCAAATCCATGGATGCTCAATTTCCTTATATAAAATGGTGTAGTATTTGCTGAGAACCTAGGCACATCCTCCTGTATACTTTAAATCATCTCTAGATTACTTATAATACCTATTACAATGGAAATGCTAAGTAAATAATTATTATATTGCATTATTTATGGAACACTGAGGAGAAAAAGTCTTTTTGTGTTCACTGCAGATGCAATTATTGTTTTCAAACATTTTTGATCCATGGTTGGTTGAATCTGAGGAGGTGGGACTTGTGGATACAGGGGTCAACTGTACATAGGGATTCTGGAAATCACATCTTCTGCAACTAATGCTAAAGCTTATGATAAAAATCTTTGAAATAGGGGCTGGGATTGTAGCTCAGTGGTAGAGTGCTTGTCTAGCATGTGTGAGGCACTGGGTTTGATTCTCAGCACCGCATATAAATAAATAAATAAAATAAATAAAGGTAGGTCGACAACCAAAAAAATTAAAGAAATGTTTGAAATACCAGCTGAAAACGTGTGAAGGAGTACACTGTTCTATAAACTTCTTTCAGAGTCATGTGAGGCCACACTGTAGACTGGGGATTTCTAATTGCCCCTTACTCTTGGGGCTGAGAGACTGAGCAGTGGGTGCTGACCCTTCAGTCACATTGTAGCAAAGTGAGACCTTCTTGGCTTGACACCCACAATTTTTTGATTCAACAGATAATGGCCATTGAGTCAACATTTGCCTTCTCTGATTCTTACTGTGGGGATCAGAATTATTATTACAAAGTCTCTGATAAGGGAGGTGCTGTGGAGGGAGGTGTGTGTGTGTGTGTGTGTGTGTGTGTGTGTGAATGGTTGAGGGAAGGACACTCTTCGGAGAAGCAGGCCAAATAGGTGAGTGGAAAGGGCAGTGGGCTTGGAGGTCCAATGTCCAGGCTGGTCTTTGGTGGTCTCAGGTAAGTCTCTTCACCTCTCTAGGTCACCAGCAATGTCCCTAAAACAACCTGGTGTCTCTGAAATGTTGTGTGTCTCTAACTGCAGAAAAGTGAAACAGATGATTGAAAGAGAGCTTAATGGAGCTGTGAGTGGGGAGGGAGGTGGGGGAGGCAGTGGTCAGTTCCCCTCTACCTGCCATGGGACAGAGAAGCTACTGGAGTTAGTCCATTCAACATATTTAAAACTAACCCTGAGCTGGGTGCAGTGGTATAGGCATTACAAGCCTGTAATGCCAGTGTCTCAGGAGGCTGAAGCAGGAAAATTGCAAGTTTGAGGTCAGCCTCAGCAATTTAGTAAGACCCTAGGCAACTTAGTGAGATCCTATATCAAAATAAAAAAAAAAAACAAAAAGGACTGGGGATGTAGCTCAGTGGTAAAATGCCCCTGGATTCAATCCAGACAAACAAAACAAAACAAACAAATAAACAACCCAACTAACAGAGTTGGCCCTTACCACATGTCAGGCCCTATTACAAGTGCTTTGTATTTTTTATAGTTCTGGGTATCAAACCCAGGGTCTTGTGCATGCTAAACAAGCTCTCTACCACTGAACTACAGTCCCAGTTCCACCAAGTCCTTTAAATACAGACTCATTTAACCTTCACAACAGTATTGTGGGAAGGTATTGTTTTTATTATGCCTGTTATACAGATAATGAAACTGAGGCTCAGAGAAGCTATGGCTCTTACTGAAGCTGGGATTCAATCCAGGGAATATGATTCTAGAGTCTATCATTAATTCCTCCCACCTTATAAAAGTAATGATTTGAATTTGGAGATGCTAGGAATGAGGACCTGCCTTCTCCTTGGGAAGGGTACTTGCAGATGTACCAGAGCATCTGTAGATTGAAGGCATTTATATACTGCAAATGATCCCTGCCCCAAACCCCATGAAAGTACTAAAAGATTTGGGGAGATATTTCAATAACTTCTGGTAAAGAAGAGATGCATAAACAAGACAAGGCACAACCTTCTCCCACCAGAGGAAGACTGATAAAATTGTCTCCATAATAGCTAAACACTTAAGTGTGGTAGTGAATGAAACTATGCAATTAGCAATAATTATAGATAACACTATTGGGCATTTACATAAAACCATTCAGGTTTATTTTATATGCTTTATTTAGTCAATCCTTTCAATAATCTTATAAAGGAAGTACTACTACTATAGAGCAGTTGATGAAAGTGGAACAAAGAGAGATAAGGGATCTGCCTAAGGTCAGAATAGCTTGAAAGTGGTGAGCCAGCATTTGAACCCCAAAAATCTAGTCCTAGATTTTGTTTTTATTTACTTATTATATATTTATTTATTTTTGGTACTAGTGATTGAATCTACCACTGAACTGATCCTTTTTATTTTTATTTTTTTATTTTGAGATGGGTCTGGCTAAGTGGCTGAGGACCTCCCTTGCTTGTAGAGGCTGGCCTCAAGATCCTTCTGTTTCAGCTTCTGAGTAGTTAGGATTACAGACATGCACCACCATGCCTGGCTATTTTTTTTTTTTTTTTTTGAGATGCAGTCATGGGGTATTGAACTTGTGGGCTCAAGCAATCCTCCCACATCAGCCTCTCGAGTAGCTAGGACTACAGGCATGTACCATTACAGCCTTGAGCTTACATTTTTAAATCCTTAAGACTTAATATAAAAGACTAGAAAAATTATTTCCAAAAGATGTTAAATACAAACAACAGTCCAATAGGAAAATGGCAGAGGATGTAAACATAGAAAGTGTTGCTTGACCTCACCAGGAATAAGGACAATGCAGAAAATCAGTGAGATACCATTTGTTTTGCATTAGATGGACAAAAATAAAATGATCTGTCATATCAAGTGTCAGCAAGGATGCTGGCTATACTTCTATGTTAGTGTAAACTGATATAGACTTTTTGGAGCCCTAGTTTGGCAGTAGTATTAAAATGTTAAATGCCATTGACACCAAAGATCACTCTCTGTGGAATATTAGGTTGAACCATATTAAATTGCCTGTTTTGTAGGTCAAAACTGGCCTAAATTCCACAACTGCATGTGGCTTAACCCAGTACTAGAGTAGGTCATGGGAGAGTGGGAGTGACTGGAATATGAACTGGGAAGAACCTGAATATTCATTGGGTATAGGAAATGTCAATCATCTGTGTTCAGGAATGGAGACCCAAGTGCTGGACATTGACTTCCAAAGCCTAAGGCTCTTGAATGGTGAGACTGAGTGGAGGAGACTGTCCAAACCTCCTTTTCTCCACCTGCTAGCTTTTCCAACTTGGAGGCAGGGATTCACCATCTTCCAAGGGTGAAGGTGATTTTATTTATGATACAGAAGTAGTGCATGTACTTATCCACGTGATATGTAGCCAAGCAAAATCATGGCAGTTTTCTTCTCCCAGAATAGCAAACACATTCATTAATGATATAGGTGACATACACCTGTAATTCCAGTGACTCAGGATATTGAGGCAGGAGGACCATAAGTTCAAAGCCAACCTTAGCAACTTAGTGAGACACTGTCTCAAAATAAAAAAGAAAAATTTAAAAAGGCTAGATTCAGTGGTTGGGAGGTGGTCAATGTCTGGGGAATATTGTACCTATTTAGGAAAACAAACTCTTTCTTTCTTAGCCTCCTGGAATCATCACTGGTTTATAGTCAGTGTGCTCATTCTAAGCCATCCTCATCTCCTAATTGAAACAGACCCCAGGCTGACCTCACTTTCCTCCTGCCAGCAGCAGGTGTAAGAGTGACAAATCAGATGGGTTCTGATACTGATAGAGGTCACATGTTCCTGTAAATATAGGAAACTAGCATCCACTCCATGTTGGGGCTCCACGATCACTTCTTGTCTCACCTTACACAGCCTGGGAGGGCCATGTCTGCTTCTGCAAGGTGGTGGTGATGCTCAGAGAGGACACATGGCAAGCAAGTGGCAGAGCGGGGATTTGGCCCAGGCCTGGTGCCACATGCTCTGGGTTATGGGTTGTCTGTTAGGGATTGTGAGATTCACCTTATCTTTTCCTCTTCATGCCCGGGGCCCACTGCCAAGATGCCAGCTTGTGGGCCGTCTGCCCACCCACCATTATGGGGTAGGGATCCAAGCTACCACTTGTGTGTCTCCTCCAGTCTTCATTGGCTGCTTGCTGCTTTCTGCACCCTTGTTTGGCTACCTGGGTGACCGCCACAGCCGCAAAGCCACACTGAGCTTTGGGATCCTGCTCTGGTCAGGGGCTGGCCTCTCCAGTTCCTTCATCTCCCCTAAGGTAGGTGTCCACACCCCTGCCCACACCCCTGCCCAGACCCTTGGGACCTTCCTTCCCACTGTGCTTCCTCCGTGACACAGCCCCATCAGAGCACTGTGGGACGAGTTTTTCTGTTTCTGGCCCAGTCTGACACAGAAACTAGCAGCAGGGCTGGGAGAGGAGATGGAGCACAGCTGGGTAGACTTTCCTAACAGGAGGCTTCCTCTTTTGCACCTCCCTCTGTCACCCTCTGCTTCACTTCTGTCCAGCTCTGCTGGAGGTGGGGTTGGGGGTAATAGCTTCTGCCTTGGGGAACTGACCTGCTTAGCAAAGATACCCAGGAGAAGGGCTCCCCTGGGTGGTGGCTGTAGGTACTAGCAGGGGACACGTGTGTAATTATGAGAACTTGAGGGTGCAGGGCGGGGCTGGGGAGAGTAAGTTATCTGTAGCCCTGGTGCCCTTCACCTTGGACCTATGTCACAAGGTGCCTTTAGCCCCTTGTACACATTTTCCTGTCCCTCACCCCATGGATGATTTCTGGAACTCACCTTGGTCCTGTACCTGACTTGCCCAGTACCCCTGGCTCTTCTTCCTGTCCCGAGGAGTTGTGGGCACAGGCACAGCCAGCTACTCCACCATCGCACCCACTGTCCTGGGTGACCTCTTCGTGAGGGAGCAGCGGACCCGTGTGCTGGCCATTTTCTACATCTTCATCCCTGTTGGGAGGTTGGTATTACCCCTGGATCCACTTCAGGTAACCTGAGGTCTGAAAGAGTCAGAATGGGGGCTGGGCTGGGGATAGGAGAGATCAAACCAGGAGGACTGGGATCGGAGTCCCAGGGCTGCCCATTCCTCGCCATGTCACTTAATTTATCTGAGTCTCAGTTTTCTCATCTGAGAAAGGGGGGAGTAACACCAATTGATGGGACTGTGGGGAGAATTGGAGATGATAAGGGAGTACCCTACTGGTTAATCTGATCAGGAAGGAGTGAGGAAAAGCCCTGTGGCTGCTCAGGGAGGGGCCAACCCTGGAGGGTGAGGTGAGGAAGTGTGTTTGGGCCACACCCTGTACCCGTAGTGTGTGTGGGGGGCGGGAAGAGTGGAATTTGCTGTCAGGCCCCAGAGCTGTGACCCAGGTTTCCTGAACTTTCCTGACTCAAGCAGAGCTGAGCCTTGGGCATGAGGGGTGGGGTTGGGGTGTGTGTGTCCTCATATGGGGAGAGAGTGGCACTGGGGGATGGGCCAGGAGCCAGAGGTCACTGGTGACCTGAGCAAGGGCAGTGGACATCTGGGCCTCATGTGACTCACGTTTTTCAGAGAAATAACTCAGAACCTGCAGGGTGTGGGTCACCCTGGTTCAGACTGGCCTGGGGCCTGTTCCCTGCCTTACTTCTCATCTCCCCTCCCCCTCTGTTGCAGTGGTCTGGGCTACGTGCTGGGGTCAGCTGTGGCGGAGCTAACAGGGAACTGGCGCTGGGCCCTCCGAGTGAGTCCAGCTTCCTTTTCTTTCCTCTACTTTCCCCCTGGGTGGGCAGGGACTTTCCAGCCTTCCATGGCCTTAGCCACTTGGCACAGTACCCGGCGCCATGGTGGGTGTCAGATGTCGGCAGCTTTGGATGCTTGGGGCCTCACGTGGAACATGGACTATGGAAATCTCAACCTTGGGTTCAAATCCCAGCTGCTATTTATTCGTTATGTGATCTTCGGCAAGTTGCCTCCCTCTTTGGAGCCCCGGTTTGCCTATCTATAAAGTAGGGGGAGTGAATACTACCTAGAGAATCTTGAGGATTGTTGAGACAAGGACTGGAAAGTTCCTAGTCCAGGCCCAGGCACATAGTAGGCCCTCAAAGACTGGCAGCTAGGGTTACTCAAGTAGTGGAGACATGATATCTGAGAACGTACCTAATAGGCCCTGTTGGGCTGTAGCCATCATCAACTCAGTCTTGGACAGGGATGTGGACCAGTCAGAAGAGGAAGGAACTCAGTGGTGGAAGGAGGTGGGGGCAGCTTGATCCTGCATGAAGGTCTGCGGAGTTGGCATGAGAAGTCATGGAAAGCAGCCAGGATGGGTGGGCTTCAAGGAAGCTGGTCTGACTTGGCTTGAATAAGAATCTTCTCATGGTCTGAGGCATGTAGTGAGATCCTCTCTTTGGGGTATGGGCAAGAAGGTCTTCAGGAGACAAAACTAGGGTAGGACTGACATGGCATATGGAGGCTTGGGCCAGGAAAGGGGCTGGTCCTTGAGGAAGCAAGCACTAAGTGGTCAGAGTTCCCATTTCCTTCCTTCCTTCTCTCTTTCCTTTCCTCATATTTTTTTATTGGCATATTATAATCATATATAATAGTGGGATTCATTGTGCCATATTTGTATATGTACATAATTCCTTCCTTCCTTCCTCCCTCCCTTCCTTCCTTCTTTCCTCCCTTCCTTCCTTTTTTCCATCCTTCCTTCTTTTTTGCAGTGCTGGGGATTAAACCCAGGACCTTGCACATACTAGGCAAGTTTTCTGCCACTGAGCTGCATCTCCACCCCTTTTTAAAACTTTTTTTTTTTTTTTTTTTTTTTTTTTTGTGGTGCTGGGGATTGAACCCAGGGCCTTGTGCTTACAAGGCAAGCACTCTACCAACTGAGCTATCTCCCCAGCCCAACACTTTTCTATTTTGAGACAGAGTCCCACTAAATTGCTGAAGTTGGCCTCCAACTAATGATCCTCCTGCTTTGGCCTCCAAGGTACCTGGGATTATAGGTGTGTGCCACTGTGCCAGGCCTCAGAGTTCCCATTTTCAACCATCTCGGACCCACTGACCCCAAGTAAAGTAGCATCTGCACTGAAGAGATGGATATTAATCAGGTCCCAAGGGGACCCTGTTCCCCAGAGAAGCTTACCTTTGGAGTTGAGGGGTGAGGAGCAGTGGTGTGTGCAACTCTGTGTATAACCAGGACCCTAGGACCCAGGATCTGGTCCCCAGAGTTCAGGCACTGTGGCTGATCCTCCTCAGGTCTCCTGGACCATGGTAATATGTACCTCTGAGCTTCCTGGGCCCTCTGTCCCCAGATCATGCCCTGTCTGGAGGCTGTTGCCTTGATCCTGCTTATCCTGCTGGTTCCAGACCCTCCCCGAGGAGCAACTGAGAAGCAAGGGGAGGAGGCCACAGGGACCCTGAGGAGCAGCTGGTGTGAGGACATCAGATACCTGGGAAGAAAGTGAGTGTTCCTGTTGCCTGCTGCAAGCCACAAAAACCCAGTCTGTCTGCTCTAGCAGACAGACTCCTTTTGCCTCCAGGGAGCCCTCCCTGGTATAGGCCTCTTCCTCCTCTGAGTTTCACTTACCTACTGAGATGCCCCTTTATCACTCGGGTCTCATCCCTCCTGGCCTCCCCATGCTACAGAAGTGTGGGGCTAAAAGAGGGGCAGGTAGGTTGAGCTCCAGCCTTGCCTCCGTTGCCAACCCGAGTGACCCTGAGACTCCGAGTTCCACTTTCCTAACTGACTCAATGGATAATTTTTTCCACGCTTGCCCACTCCTCAGGGCGGCTGGGTGCTCATTGCTCATTTCTCCCACCTGCATGGGGATGCATCTTCCTCTCTCCCAGGCGCTGTGGGGGAGGCAGAAGAGAGCCCACTGCAATTGCAGGCCTCACGATCCACTGCAACATCAACATTCATTCCAGAGCCATGAGACCCATTGAGGGGACTCCAAGGAAGATGGGGGCAGGCGGGGCCAGCTTCCTGGAGAATGTGATGTTGGATTGGGGCCTCTCAGGAAGGAGATGTGATCTGCAGAGGAGTGGGAGACATGGCACGAGCCAGAGTGTGGAGGGGGGCTGAGTAGGGAAGCTCAGGAATGTTGGGGAGGCGAGAGCACAGGGTGCTTCTGGGAAGAATCTGGAAGCCAGAGCCTACATACCTGGGCTGCAGGAAGTGGAGAGGCCCTTTTGGCCCCAGTCCTCTCCCAACTTCAGTCAGGTTATCTTCTCTTGCAGCTGGAGTTTTATGTGGTCCACCCTTGGAGTAACATCCATGGCTTTTGTGACTGGAGCCCTGGGCTTCTGGGCCCCCAAGTTTCTGTTTGAGGCTCGTGTGGTCCACGGGTTGCAGCTTCCTGATTTCCAGGAACCAGGAAGCAGCCAGGACAGGTGAGGGGCCTCTGGGGGTTGGGACACTGGACCCAGCTCAGGATGATCTTGCTGGGGAAGTTCTCAGGAGGTTATAAACCCCAGACTCAGTCTTTCTGGGTAAACAGTGAAGAGGGGAGGGCTTGGGGATCAGCTGGTAGGCAGGAGGCCTGGGGTCTCACTCTGCGGGTTCAGCTCTGCTACCCTGTGTGCTGCAGGCAGCTCCCTTGTCCCTCCTGGGCTGAAATCCATATCTTCCCCCTCTAGGGGTTGCTGTGGGACTCCTAGAGGCACTTGCAGGGGAGGGGAATGAGACTTTTGTGGGGAGTCTTGGGTACCCATCCTTTCGAGGGGCTTCTATGGTCTTCTATGAAGTCACCCCATTATACAGATTGCAAATTGAGGCAGTAGAAGGCCTCTTTACAGCTCTGGCTTAGGGATTTCACCTATACATTTGTTCATTTTCTGGCTCATTTGAGACACCTAGAGCCCTGTGAAAGCTACTAGGAGAGTGGGAGGGGCTGTACTCTGCCCTCAGGGGATGCCCTCCCCACTTCCTGCCTAGCCATCCCTCCTACTTGGCTGCCCCTACCACCTCTGAGCCCATCCTCCAAGGAATCATCCTCTTTGACACCCTCATTCCTAGTTCCTCCTCCTCTCTGGCTAATGCTTTTCTGCCTCCTTGTGATCCTTTTTTCTCTTGGATCCTTGGAGTTCCTCAGGGCTCTGTGTCCTTTCATGGAGCTCCAACTTCTACAAAATGTGTTTTTCCATAGAATGTTTTAGAAATTAGGACATTTTTGGAGGACATCATCCAGCCTACCAGAGTGGGCAGAAGGTCCTGGTGCTGGGGTTCTACGTGGACCCCAGATGTTCCTCAGTTAGAATAGGTCCTAGGATGAAGCTGGGACAGGGGCAGGAAGCTTCGGGATGCAGGGTTCTAGCTTGCCTCAGGGACAACTTCCAACATTCAGAGCTGAAGTGGTCCAATGGAAGGGGCTGCAGGGGGAGGTAGTGAGTTTCCCATCCCTGGGGTTGTATAAATGGAACTTGGACAGCTGCTTGCTAGGGCCACAGGGGAGCAGTATAGAACTTGGCTCTGAGAGTCAGTGATCCTGGGAAGTTCTTGTGTGTGGCAGGGGCAGCTCAAAGGGCTTGATGTGGCTGGGGCATGTGCTTTGGTTGCTGTTCAAGGGCAGGTGGAGGGCCCTGGTCATACTGCCCATTTGAATAATCAGTCCCAAGTCTCTCAAAGGCATTGAGAACCAGAAGAGGCCAGCTCAGAGCAAGACTCAGAGGTGGGTGACATTCATCCGGGATTTGGGGTCACTTGACTTGGCTGAGCTGGAGCTCTGCTCAGTTTCTGAGCCTGGGAAGGTTTTGATGAGGACCTTTAAGCTTTTCCAGGAACCCACATGCTTCTGTCCAGTAGGCAGAAGGCTAGAAGAGTCTGGCTCTGCCTTGAGAGGCTGTGTGACCTCAGGCAAGTTCCTGCCCTCTATGGGCGCCACACTCTCTCCCATACACAGAGGGGATGGGGATAATCATTTGTTCTCAGCCTGTGGAATGGACATTTCACAGAATATGTGTAGGGGGGAGGTGCTTTTTGTGGCACTCATGCATGGATCACATTCTTATATCCTGGTGGCAGTTCTGGAGTACCAGGGCCCCTGGCCATCCCACATAATTCTGTAATTGTTTGGGTATGGGAAGGATATGTGGCCAGGGGGAGAAAGGGAAGTAGGGACAACGGACCTCCGGGCCAAGGAAACAGTGTGGGCCAAGGCAGGGAAGCCAGAAAGTGTAGGGTTAGTTTAGAGAATTCTGTCATTTGTGCAAAATGAGGGAGGGAGATGAGAAGGGAAGTTACACAGCTCAGTAGGGACCAGTCCCACAGGGACATCAGTGCCTGTCAGGAACTTGCACAGAGGAGAGCAGAGAACCACAAGGGACTGGAAAGATCCTGGCTAGATTTGGGTTTCCAAGCATTCATGCTGGTCACAGTCTCAGCTATGCCTTTTTTTGGGGGATGGGGGCATACTTGAGACTGAACCTAGGAGTGCTCTACCACTGAGCTATACTCCAGACCTTTGCATTTTGAAGCAGGATCTTGCTAAGTTGTTGAGAATGGTCTTGAACTTGCGATCCTCTTGCGTCAGCCTCCCAAATATCAGGGAATTATAGACATGTGACACTGTGTCTGGCTCAGCTATGACTTTGAGCTCCTTTAAAAAGTGGTTTGATGAGCATGGTGGTGCACGTCTATAATCCCAGTGGCCCAGGAGGCTGAGTTAGGAGAATCGTGAGTTCAAAGCCAGGCTCAGCAACTTAAAGAGGTCCTAATCAATTCAGTGAGACCCTGTCTATAAATAAAATATTAAAAAGGTCTGGGGATGTGGCTCAGTGGTAAAGTGCCCCTGGGTTCAATCCCTGATATCAAATAAATAAGTAAAATAAATAAATAAATAAAAATGGTGGTTTGACTGGAGCAGGAAGGTGAAGGTGGATGCTCAACCCCTGGCTCTGCTGTTTACTACCTGGGTAATCTTGACCTTGACCTTTCTCAGCCCTGCCTTTCTCATTGTTCACCTTAGAATTCTGGCAGGGAATCAGTGAGTTCATTTGCTCAATGTATGTTTCTTGTGTTCTAGTCTTTGTGCTTTTAGCATAGAGTCAAGGAAGTAAACCAAACCTTATCACTGTTATCCAGGAATTCACAGGCAAGGAGATGACCTTGGAAATAGAGATATATAAAGTGCTAATGGGAACTGATGGTGAAGGAATCAGCAAGGGAACAGGGAAAGGTATCCCGAAAGAGGGGGCATTTGTGATGGGTCTTGAAAGATGAATAGGAGTTCACTCTAGTGAAAGGTGTTCCAGATGAAGAAATGAAAGTACAAGGTGCAAATTGGAGTGCAAATGGCAACTAGTTTGGAGGAAGAGGAAAACAGAACTGAACCTTTGGTCTAAGTGGGCTGAAGTTAGACCAGGAAGGACAGCATATGCCGCTCAGAGTTGGGACCAAGTCTTTTTGGTGTTTGAGAACTGGTGGGGAATTTCTGGCAGGAGGTGGGCAGAACACAGTCAATCTGTGTTTTAGGAAGCACCCTCTGGGAGTCTGTATGGAGGTTACTGGGAAGGGACAGATCTCCATAGTAGGGATGTGCTGGGGTGGGGAGGCAACTGGAGTGGACGTGGGTCCAGGAGTAGGAGGGAAAGGCAGTGGGGTCAGAAGGGGCTGCTTGATAGGTGTTCAGACAGTGAGTGGGAAGGTGGTGTCAAGGAGGGAATGTGTGTAATGCCTGGACAAGGGCTGGGTACATCTTAGGAGCTCAATACAGAAATGTACACTTACCTTTGTTCCTTCTATTATTGGGGCCAGAGAAAAGTTTGGGCCACAGTGAGACTCTAGAATTAAGATTTCTGAGTGGGGCTCTTTTGGGTGGCGAGAGGGTAGAGAAGCTCGCTGGAAATAAGTCAGGCTCGGATCTAAGGTGCTGGGGTGCTGGGCAGATCATCCCTATGGCCAGTGGCATCCCCAGGGTAAGACAGGAAAGTGGGTAGGGGAAGGCAGGGGAGTACATGGATCTTTGATCAGGGTCCTGAGGTCCTAAGAGCATCAGTTAGGAGAGAAAGGAAGGGGGAGGTCTGGTCAAGGACCCATAACCACATTCCCTGTAGGTGCCAGGCAGCTAGGTCAGGAAGTAAGGCAGAATGAAGTGCTAACTAAGCCCTTTCTGCTCTTTTCCATCAGCCTGATCTTTGGAATACTGACTGTTGTGACTGGTATCATCGGTGTCATCCTGGGGGCAGAGGCTGCAAGGAGGTACAAGAAAGTCAATCCAAGGGCTGAACCCCTCATCTGTGCCTCCAGCCTTCTTGCCGCAGCCCCTTGCCTCTACCTGGCTCTCATACTGGCTCCAACCACCCTCCTGGCCTCCTATGTAAGTGAGGGCCCTTCAGAGGTGGGTAGAGAACCCCTGTGGGTACAGGTGCACACTTTCTCTTTCTAGGTAGGTCTTGTTATTCCCATTTTACAGATGAGTAAATGGAGGCTTACCATGAGTTGCTCAGCTAGGAAGGGGCAGAACTGGCATTTTAACTGAAAGCTAGTGGACTTTGGTATTACCTCTGAGTTCCTGCTGAATGCTTTGATTTGAGATAATGCTCCCAGAGGGCATGTTGTGAGCCCAAGGAGATAGAGGGTACAGAAGAGGGAAGGAAGGTCTGGGTTGCTCATGATCATTGGGAACCTATTTGAAGGGCAAGAATCATGATGTCAGCAAGTTTCCAAGTTCCTAATTGTCCCTCCCAGCCTTTGCTTGTGTCTGTTCCTTCCACTAAAGGCTCCATCCCCTCTTCTGTGTATCCCCAAATCCTTTCTTCTGCAAGACCCAACTTAAAGGTCACTTTCTCCAAAAGCATCCCCATTCTGCCCTACCCACATGTCAGAATTCATCATTCCTGCTTAGACTTAGCCTATGTTTGAGTTCCATCTGGCACTCAGTGTGTGGGGCTATATCCACAGACAGGAAACCCAAAGGGCAGGGAGTAGATCCTGAGAATACCTGTGTGCAGCAGGCTCCCTTGCTCCCTGCAGCCCTAACCTTGCCTGTCCTCCCAAATGGGAAGGGATCTCTGATTGTGGGAAGATGGCACCAGTCCAGCTGCAACCAGGCTTCCTTCCTCTCCCCCAGTTCCACAGCTCTGGATTCTGTCTGTGGGCCCAGTGGTCCCAAGCCCAGACAAGGGAGCTCACTATGGAAGTGTTCACTTACCTCTGTTCCTCTTAGTAAGGGGGCCTAGCAAAAGAGAAGGTTAGGAGCCAGGTGTGGTGGTGCATGCCTGTAATCCCAGCAACTTAGGAGACTGAGGCAGGATGATTGCAAGTTCAAAGCAGCCTCAGCAAAGGTGAGGTGCTAAGCAACTCAGTGAGACCCTGTCTCTAAATAAAATATAAGGGCTGGAGATGTGGCTTGGTGGTCGAGTGCCCCTGAGTTCAATCCCTGGTCTGCCCCCACCAAAAATGAGAAGGTTTGGGCTAGAGTGAGATCCTAAAATTAAGATATCTAAGGGTGGAGAAGATCTCTGGAGATGAGGCAGGCTGAACCTGAGGTGTTGGGGTGCTGGGCAGTGACATCACCAGGGTGAGGCAGGAAAGGGGGTAGGGGAGGGCAGGGAAGTACATGGGTCTTTGATCAGGGTCATGAGGCCATAGGAGCATCAGTTAGGAGAGAGGGGAGGGGGGAGATCTGGTCCAGGACCCATAGTCACATTCCCTGCAGGTGCCAGATCACACACCTGATCCAGGCAGCTAGACATCAAGCCCTTGCATTTGGATACTGAGTTCACAGAGCACGCTGGACTTGGATAGTGAATTCACAATGGCTTTAGTGATTTCCCACCAGCTTGGGTGAATCTCTCATCCACAACAAGGTCTCATATTATTTCCAGTCAGTCATGAACCGGTTCCATTTAAATCACAACTTTGGTTCTACTTCCAAATACGGAGGCTATCCAGGCCCAGAAAATTGCACTGGGAAGAAGGGGAGCTACAGTCTACTGTCTTGTTCCTGTCTCATCTTCTGTCCCTCATCCCCACAATTGAGCCCCTCTAGGGCTCAGTAGGCATGAAAGGTTGACCAGAAATGGTCAAGGATTAATGACCATTTGCTGTCAGTGCCCTCTGTGTAGCAGATGCCTGTTCTCTGGGCTTGGGGACACATTTTGTTTCTTGGGGGCACCTTTGGTGCTGACTTTAGCATTGCCCAATTCCTTGGTGCAGGTGTGGTCTTTCCATCCTGTTGCCAGAGGCAGCCATGGAAAATCAGGGAAAGAAACTGAGCCTGGTGCAGTGGGCACTAATAAATGACTTCATGCTTATTGATGGGGGTAGGGAGGGGAAGAGCCACTGGCACCATCGTTTTTGACCAGTGGGAGCAGTAGGAGTTGAGGGGGTCTGACCTCGCAGACTGAGGCCCAGGCAGATGGAGGGCCTGTCAAAAGCCTGTCCCTGATCAGCCAGCTGGAGCTATGGACCCCCTGCCAGCTCTGCTTCTGCCACTGTCTTGGTTGGCTCTGAGAATTTGCTCCTTGGCTATGTATCGGGGACACAGCTGTCCCCCACCCTGCAGCCTGGCGCATCTCCAGAACTGGATGGCTCATCTAGAAATGACATTGAGTCTTGGCCGACAAAGCCAGCTGGACAAACTCTTCTCCAGTCCTTCCCAGGGATGAGGGGTTGAGGGCAGAAAGGTGGCAAGGCCAGGAGGTGCACATCCTCTAGCACCAGGAAGCTGCTCAACCTGCAGGACACCCACTGGCACTGAGGCCCTGTGGCCAGAGCTCTAGCCTCCACTGACCTGTGACTCTGTGTCTCTGCTATCCAGCTAGATCTTCTGATTTGAGATTCAGGCTCCGGCTCCTCCCCCGACCAGCCATCATTCATAAAGCCCTTAACATCTGCCAGTTCCACTGTCTCCTGCCCAAGCCCTGCACCCTTTCTGGGCTCATGCCTTGTGATCTTTCTCCAGGACTGCCCCGAGGCTACATTTTCACTTTCCTTCCCTTCCTGCTCACCTACCACAATCTGTTCTTCCCACATGGCCAGGATGAGCTTTCTAACAACCGTGGACCTTTCCTGCTCCCAAGCCTTGTATGACTCCCTAGTGCCTTTGAAATTAGATCCAGCTCCGTCAAACTCCCTCATGAACTATCCTGACATCCTTTCTGGTCTTCTCCCTCTATGGCAGTCCTGCCATGCAGGACCCCTCCTGATTCCCAAGACGTGTCCCATGCTTCCTCCTCCCACTGTTCCCCTCTTCATAAACCCAGATTTCCTTGGGCCTTTGAGGGTTTAGTGCCATCTTTCCATGAAGGCTTCCCTGAGTGCTGACCTGACCCTCTGCCCTGATCCTTAGCACCATCTTCCTTGCACCACTGTTCCTGGGCTCTGACTCCTCTCTCAGCCCCAGCCTATGAACTTTAGGAGGGTCCAGATCTGGGTCTAGGTCTGGTTCAGCTCTTTCTCAGCACTCCAGCCCAAAGCACAGTGTCAGGAATGTGGGTGTAGGGGCAAATCACTGCTGGTTGAGTAACAAGCTATTTGCATCCAACAGACATTTATTGATGGTTAATTCAGAGATATCCTAGTTTAAATGCTGCAGATATAGCAGTGAGTACAACAGATCAAAAAAAATCTCTGTCCTAAGAGAACTTACATTCTAATTGGGGGAAGTAAATGAACAAGATGTGTAAGTAAAATTTACAATATTTCAGGTGATAACATATGCATAGGAGAAAAGTACGGTAGAGAAGGGAAATAGGGAGTGTGTGAATGTTAGGGGCAGAGGGCCAAAATTTTATATATTGTGGCCATAAAGGGCTCATTGAGAAGGTGATTTTTTATTTATATATTTTTTATTTTTTTCATTTTTGGTACCAGGGATTGAACCAAGGGGTGCTTAACCACTGAGACACATTTTTAGCCCTTTTATATTTTATTTAGAGACATGGTCTTACTGAGTTGCTTAGGAACTCACTAAGTTGCTGAGGCTGGCTTCGAAATTGTGATCCTCCTGCCTCAGCCTCCTGAGCCACAGACGTGAGTCACTGTGCCTGGCTAAGAAGGTGATTATTATTGTTATTTTTGCTGTGCTAGCGATCAGACCCTTATATGTGCTAGGCAAGCACTCTACTACTGGGCTCAGCAAGGAGGAAACTGTGGTTAGTGTGGAAAGAGAAGGAAGAGAGTGAGGTGAGGACTGATAGGAACCATATCATGTTGGGCCATGTGGACATTGATTGATATATGTTTAACCAACCTTGCATCACATGTGGGATATATTCTTTCCTTGATCATGGTGTATACTTGTTTTTATGTGTTGTTGTACCTGGCTTAGTAGTCTTTTATTCAAAAATTTTGCATCTACATTCAAGAGGGCTAGGGGGCTATTGGGAGATATATTTATATTTGCATCTATATTCTTGTATCTTTTTCTGGTTTTGGTATCAGGGTAATGGCCTCAGAATGAGTTGGCAAGTGTCCCTTCCTTTTCTGTTTTTTGGAAGAGTTTATGAAGGATTTGTGTTAATTCATCTTTAAACATTTGGTAGAATTCACCAGTGAAGCCATCTGGTTCTGGGCTTTTGTTTGGGGGAAGTTTTTTGATTATGAACTCAATATTTACTTGTTATAGGTCAATTCAGATTTTCTATTTCTTCTTGAGTCTGTCTCAGTAATTTGCATCTTTCTGGGAATTTGCACATTTAATCTAGGTTAATATAATTTCTTGGCACACAATTGTTCATAATATTTCCTTATAATTCTTTTGATTTCTATAAGGTCAATAGTTATGTCCCTTCTTCCATTAAAAAAATTTTTTTTAGTTATAGATGAACACAATACCTTTATTCTATTTATTTATTTTTATGTGGTGCTGAGGATCGAACCCAGTGTCTCATGTATGCTAGACAAATACTCTACCACTGAGCCACAACCCCATCCCACCTCTTTCATTCTTGATTTTAGTAATTTGACTCTTCTCTCTCTTTTTTTTAAGGTGTCAGTTTAACTAATGGTTTGTCAGTTTTTCTGATCTTTTATAAAAACCAATGTTCGGTTTCATGAATTTTCAATTTTTTTTCAAATTTTAGTTGCTGATGGACCTTTATTTACTTATTTGTATGTGGTGCTGAGAATTGAACCCAGTGCCTCACACATGCTAGGCAAGCACTCTACCACTGAGCTACAATTCCAGTCCCTCAATTTTTTTTCTACTGTTGGCTTCTGTTAATAGAATCACCCTAGCTACTCTGTTGAGAGTACACTGGAGTCAGGGATGAGGGCAGAAGCAGAGAGAAGGTCAGGAGGCTATTGCTATACTGCAGATGAGAGTTGATGGGACTTGGACCAGAGTGGCAGCAGTGGAGGGGGTGAGAGGGGTTGGAGTATGCTGGTATGTTTTGAAGGTAGAGCTATCAGAATTTCCTGATTTTTTTTTTTATTGTGGTTGTTATTATTGTTGGGCTTTGCACATACAAAACAAGCAATTCCTGATGGTTTTGATGTGGGGTATGAGAGAGAGAGAAGAGTCAAAGATAAGTTCTGAAATATTGCTAAGCTGCTGACAGGGAGAGGCCATTAACTAAGATTGGAAAGCAAGTTGGAACAGCAGGTTTTGGGAAGATTAGCAGCTTGGTTTGTATGTTCTGAGTGTGTGTTAGAGGTTGACAGCTCCGTGGAGGTGTTGGTACAGAGTTATACATATCCAGGCACAGTGGTGCATACCCATAATTCCAGTGACTTGGGAGGTTGAGGGAGGAGGATCACAAGTTAGAGGCCAGCCTCAGCAACTTAGCAAGACCCTGTCTCAAAAACGAAACAAAACAAAACAAAAACAAAACAAAACAAAACAAAAAAAAACAAAAAAAGGCCTGGGGATGTAGCTCTGTGGTAGAATGACCTTGGGTTTAATCCCTAGTATCTGCCCCAACACAAGAGTTAGATGAAGGAGCCTGAGATCCATAGGAGATGCCATCATCTCTAAAATTTCAATGTGTAGGAATTGGCTGCAGGTCACTATGATGGATGTAATTAGGTTTTGGAGAGTTATGGGGGTCAGAATTAGAGAGGGTGTCCAAAAGGGACTGAGGATTTGGCTTTTGTCAGGCTTCAAAATAGTAAGAGTCATGTTAAACTCTTGTATTCATCCATTCATTCCATTCATTCATTTATCCATCCATCCATCCATCCATCCATCCATCCATCCATCCTTCCATCCTTCCATCCCATCCATCCTCTCAGATTGTAGGAACCAAGGACCTGCACCATCTCAGCTGCTGCAGGAGCCAGTTAGGGGGAATAGTCTCCAAGACCTTCTTGGGAAAGGTGCATAGAAAGGTGGGCAGGTGTGCCAGTGTGTGCATGCATCTAAGTGTGAAAATATTCAATTTCATGAATAGAACTGGGTACCTGTGTGCTCTTGTGTGTTTATATTGCCAAGTATGTGTATATTTATGTTAACTATATAGTGTGTACATGTATTTACCTTAATTTGTGCACAGGTATCTACACAGTGTGTATGGATGTGTTTACATGTGTTGTTTTGTATACATGTCGTGCATGAGTGTGCCCATACATGTGTAATCAGGTTTTGCAGATAATGACATGGGATGAGTGTACACTTGTTTGTCTACAACTGAAAACAGCTTTTCTCTGGCTAGTTTTGTGGCTGTAACTGCCTTGTGTGGGAAGGAGGGGTTTTTGTTGGCACAGTATGTTTTCTCCCAAATTTCCTAAAGTAGGTATCAAATTGTGGGGTGTGTCTCATGGAAATGAAGTTTTCTGAACATTATGAAGTCTGGTTTGAGGCCTTCCCTGGGGGAGCCCAGGCCCTGTGGCCCACCTGCAGGTGTGGAGGGTTCTGTCTCTTCCATCCTTCCAGTCCTCTTGGCAAGGGAAGTGGACTTCCCGGCTGTTAATTAGGATCCAGACACATGCGCAGCAGGTCTTGGCTCACACCCTTCTCCTTGGCCTTCTTCCCAGAGCTGCTGCCCTTCAGAGAGAAGGGGTTTGCATTTAGAGGAGGGACTGAGTCCAAGGCAGGGGCTACACACTGTTGCCGGCCCAGTGACTGGAGGATGTGGCTGAATGTTGGTTGGTAGTCCCCCCTCTGGTGGGCTTTGTGTTCAAGATGGAGTGACCAGAGTTGGGACATGTGAGAGCATTCATAAGGAGACTAAAAGACCCAGATGTCATTTCTGCTTCTTCATTTTCTAACTGTGTAACCTAGAACAAGATCTTGACCTTGCTGAGCCTAATTTTCTCAGCAATAAAATGGGAGGCTACTTGG
Source organism: Sciurus carolinensis (assembly GCF_902686445.1). NCBI lineage: Eukaryota > Metazoa > Chordata > Mammalia > Rodentia > Sciuridae > Sciurus > Sciurus carolinensis. The sequence continues at coordinate 56,672,800 of NC_062215.1, read as the reverse complement.
TTTCATTGAGGAGATAAATAAACTTTCAAATCTGTTCTAGTTACTATGGTTATGTAAGAAAACTTGATGGTTCAAATCAACAAAAACATTTGTTCTGCTCACAGATTTTCAGTTTGGGCAAGGCTCAGTTGGAGGCAGGAGGGGATGACATCTTTATTCCACTTGATGTTATCTAGGCAGGTTGGGGGTCAAGGTTGGATCATCAAAGGCTGGGGATGTCTGGCAGTTGATGCTGACTACTTGCTGGGAACTTAGCTGGAGTTGTTGGCTGGAACACCTAGCCTGGCCTCTCCATGTGGCTTGAGCTTCCTCACAACATGGTGGCCAGATTCCAAGGACTAGCATCCTGAGATAGAGAGCCAGGTGAAGCTATATTGCCTTATATGACCTACCCAGGAAAGTTGCTCTTAAAAGTGACATTTTCACTATATTCTATTCTTTGCTTGAGTCACAATTTCCTGCTGAGGTTAACAGGGTGAGGAAATGGACTCTATCTTTTAAAATTTTTTTTGGTACTGGGGATTGAACCCAGGGGTGCTTTACCACTGAGCTATATATCCAGCCCTTGTTTTTTTTTTTTTTTTTTTTTTTTTTTTGAGACAGGGTCTTACTAAGTTACTAAGGTTGGCCTCAAACACATATCCTTCTATCTCAGCCTCTGAGTTGCTGGAATTACAGGTGTATAGCCTGGCTTGGACTCCATATTTTTATAGGAAGATTGGTGATCTGAAAAAGCATGCAGAACTCAAAATATTAGAGTGGCCATCTTTGGAAAACAAAGTCTGACAAATGCCACAGGGGCTCCTTGTCTCTCCATGCTCTGGTTCCTGTTGAGGTTTGACCTCACAGAGAAGTGTATCTTTCTTGGGACCAGGAAGCCCACCAGGTATGGGCTTTAGTTTTATGCTGCTCCCCAGGTCAGCTGGAGGTTAAGTGCTCGCCTTCAAACTTCAGCTTGGCCTCTTGGGCAGAGGAAGTGGACAAAGACCTCAAGGGGCAGAGCTGGAGCCATGGCAAGGTGTCAGGAAAGCAGTTCTCTATCAGGAGGAGCAGCAACATTCACTCTTTTGTCAAATATGTCCAAAGTACCTCCTGTGTGTTAGGCACAGTTCCAGGCACTGGGAGGATGGCACTGAACAACACAGGCAAAAATATATACAAAATAAGCTGGGCAGGGTGGTGCACGCCTGTAATCCCAGCAGCTTGGAAGGCTGAGGCAGGAGGATCACAAGTTCAGAGCCAGCCTCAGCAAGAGTGAGGTGCTAAGCATCTCAGTGAGACCCTGTCTCTGAATAAAATACAAAACAGGGCTGGGAATGTGCCTCAGTAGTTGAGTGCCCCTGAGTTCAATCCCTGATACCCCCACAAAATGCACAAAATAAAATAAATGTGTAAAATAAATAGTATATGGGGTGAGGATGAGCTCTGTGGAGAATAGAGCAAGGAAAGGGAAAAGAAGAGTGATGGGCAACAGGTCAGGGAGGCCTCGGTGTGACAATGACCCTTCAGTGGTAACCAGAAGCACATCAAGGAAGGAGTCATTAGGATGTGGGATTGGAGTTGGGACGAGCCCTCCATGGACAGGGAACAGTAGGTGCAAAGGCACTGAGGAAAAAAGCTTGACTGGTGGGTATGAGGAAGTGTGGTCCGGATGGGCTGAGCCAGGGAGGAGCACAGGCAATGAAAGCAGAGGAGATGGTAGTTGGGGAGAGAGGACGCAGATTGTGAAGGGCCCGTTGTGTGTGTATAATGACACTGAATGGCTTCAAATGTGAGTGAAGTCAGGTGCAGTGGTGCAATCCTGTAATCCCGGTGGCTCGGGAGGCTGAGCCAGGAGGATCTCAAGTACAAAGTCAGGCTCAGCAACTTAGCAAGGCCCTAAGTAACTTTGCAACACCCTGTCTCAAAATAAAAAATACAAAGGACTGTGGATGTGGCTCAGTGCTTAAGTGCCTCTGGGTTCAATCCCTGGTATCAAGAAAAAGTGAGTAACATGGGAGATCATTGATCATTGATGGTATAGAGCACAGAAGTGAAATTATTTGATTTATGACTGTATCAGGGATCTATTGCTAAATAACAAATTGCCCCAAAGTGTGGTGGTTTAAAACAACTACTTATTATTTCCTTTGATTCTGTGGTTGGCAGAACACTTCTGCTGGTTCTGCTCACTTGTCCTGGATCGTTTGGGCTGAAGTGTCCAGGCTGGCTTGCCTCAGGTCTGTCTGTTGGTTGGGGCTCCTTGGTTCTTCTCCATGGGGTGTCTCATCCTCCAGGAGGCTAGACTGGCCTCCTCACATGTCCTTCTCAGAGCAGCATTGTAAGAAGGCAAAGTGGAAGCTGTAGTCTCTCAGGCCCAGACCAGGAGTGGAACAGCATCACTTCTACCTTATTTTATGGGCCAAGGCAAGGTGTAGACCAGTACAGGTTCACCAGGGGAGGGGACAACCCAAGGTGTGAACATTAGGTGGCCTGATTAATTGGGACCATTTTGTAAGTAGGGGCTGTGTGGTTTAATGGGATCTCTCTGGTTGCTGTTTTGAGAATAGAATGAAAAGTAATAAATGTAGAAGCAGGAAAACCAGTTAGGAGGTTTTCTAATAATATAGGCCAGAAATGGCTGTGGTTTGGACCAGGGTTGTTACAGAGAAAGTATGGAGAAGTAGTCAGATTCTTGGTATATTTTGGAAGTGGAATGGACAGGATTTCCTGACAGATTAGGTGTGGAGTGTGAAAGAAAGGGAGGGTGGAGGGTGACTCCATGGCTTTTGACCTGAGCAACTAGAAACATGGAGCTGCCATTTACTAAGATGGGGAAGACTATGGGAAGGGTAGGTTTGTTATTTAAAAAAATTTTTTTTGGAAGGGGTGGATTTGGAGTTCCATTTTAGACAGGTTAAATTTGGGATTCCTAGGTCATCTGACTGGAGATGTTAAGAAACAACTGGATGTGTAGGAGAGAGGTCTATGTTGACTATTTAAACTCTGGGCATTCACAAGTGAAGGATGTGAACACGCAGTGTCATCAAAGTGAAGAGGGTTGGGACCAACAACTCAGGCTATCACACTGTATCAAATGATCTTTATATATATTTTTGATTTGGGGGCAACTAAAAAATAAAAAAGGAAAAGAAAAAACCAATTGTCCATATTTCTGTCTCCTATACTTAACTATGTTTAATGTCTTCACCTATTTGCTTCTATGTATATTATTTAATTAGGAGACAATCATCTTATATGTATCTTTCTATATAAAACACAGGTTTGTGGTTAATTAGAAATACCTTTACTAAGAGGGTCATATGGTAATGTAATTTTAAAGAACAGATTTATTGAGACTAGGTGTGGTGATGCACACCTGTAATCCCAGCAACTCAGGAGGCTGAGGTGGGAGGATCGCAAGTATGAGGCCAGCCTGGGCAATTTAGTGAGACCCTGTTTCAAAATTTTAAAAAGGGTTGGGGGTGTGGTTCAATGGTAGAGCACTTACTTAGCATGTGTGAGGCCCTGGGTTCAATCCTCAGTACTGAAAAAAAAATGAACAGATTTATCAAGATATAATTCATATACCATGCAATTCATCCATTTAAAGTGTACAGTTCAATGGCTGTTAGTATATTTGAAGAGTTGTGTAGCCGTTGCCACATCAATTTTGTTTCATTTTGTGATAGGGTCTTACTATGTTTCCCAGGCTGGCCTTGCACTCCTGGGCTTAAGTGGTCCTCCTGCATTAGCCTCCTGAGTAGCTGGGACTGCAGGTGTGTGCATGCCACTGTACCAACTACCGCATCAGTTTTAGAACTTTCACCGCCCCAGAGAGAAACTTCATCCCCATTAGCAGTCACTCCCCATCTCTACCTAATCTCCTCTCCACCCCACCCCTAGGCAACCACTAATCTACTTCTGGTCTTTATAGGCTTGCCTATTTGAGACATTCATATAAATAGGATCATATCATATGTTTAATTAATTCATATGTATCTACTGAAAGAGATCAAAAGAATTAAAAGCAAATGAATTTGGACTTAGGTATCCTAGCTATGAAAGAGAATACTATACCTCTGTCCTTCCTTCTGTCCCCAAGCTCCTGATTTTGTTAGTTATATTTTTATTTTTGCATTTTCTACAGTTTTAACATTCACAATCTGTTCTCTATATATAATCCTTAGAGTTGTTTGACAGTGGTCCCATATTTAGATTCAATGCTCATTATCAGTCTGTTACACATTCTCCATTCCCAAGTTTATTTTGCTTCAACCTTTAACTGGGTAGATTTTGTGGCTAAATGGTTTAAGGTAGTCTTTGACTCCTTACTTGAACATTTAACTGGGTATAATATTCTCATGTCACCTTTTATTTTTTTCATTAATTCGTAAATATTTACTTTGCTATCTTTTGGTGTAGAGAATAAAGTTAGCCTGATTTTTAAAAATCCTTCATGTTGATTCACTTTCTCCTTCTGCATACAGGAAGATTTCATTATTTATTCTTGAAGTTCAATAGCTTAGCTAGTGTATTAGTCATCTGCTGCTGTATAACAAATCACCCCAAAACCTAGCAATATAAAATACGGCTCATTCATTATCTTACAGTTTCTGTGGGTCACAAATCCAGGGTGGAGGGTACAACTATGATCCTCCTCAAGCCCACAATTGAGGTGTTGACTCTGCGTCTGTGGTTTCACCTGAAATCCCACCTGGGGAAGGATCTGCTCCCACCCTCACTCTGTTTGTTGGCAGCATTTGGATATTTGGGTAGAGGCTCAGTTCCTTGTTGGTTGTTGGCTGGATTCTGCTCTTAGTTCCTTGTCACTTGGGCCTTTTTTCATGGTGGTGGTGTGCTGAGATTGAACCCAGGGCCTCTGCATGCTGTGCAATACTCTACTACTGAGCTACAACCCCTTCCTGGGCCTTTGTCACATGGCATGCAGGCTGAAAAGACTGTAAAGGGGTCTATTAAGAAGGAAGTCACAGTCTTTCTTATAACCCAACCACTGAAGTGATTTCCCCTCACTTTTGCTGGATTCTACTTATTCAAAGCAAGTTACTAGGTCCAGCTAAGTCTCAAGGGAAGGGGGTTACATGGATAAGAAAACCAGGAATTGGGTCTGAAGCTACTCAATATAGCCAGGAGGTGTCTCCATGTTAAATATCCCATATCATGTAAAATTTCCTCATTACAGGGTTCTTTCTATCTGTTGAATCAGAATCGAGTACCCCCTTCCCTATTTTCTCTTTGAATATTTCTTAGGTTTATTTGTCATGTTTTACCTATGTTGGATCGTGTTCAGGGCTGGGACTAGGGTGAGGCAAGCAGACATCTAGGGAGCAAAATTTAAGGAGGCACTCCCAGACGCTGACCCTGCCCTGTGTTCCCCTGAGAGTGAGCACATCCTCAGTTTTGTGCCCTGATGCCTAGCTTGTCTGACCCCGAGTCCCAGTCCTGGTCATCCTTGTCTTTCCTCCATATTACCCACTTCTCTCTTTGTCTTTTTAAAAACTTCCAGTCAGTGAGATTATTTCCAGCCTTTTCTCTCTGTCAGTCATTCTACTTTGATTGGTATCTATTCCATTTCTGGCTATTTTAATTGATGAGTTTTGTAATGATGTTGTTCACTGTTTTGCTCCTCCATTTATTTCCTTAGGCCTGCAATCTCCCTTTATGACTCATCCTATTGAATGTTTGTTTTATCTTGGAGCGCTTTCTTCATTGTGTTAATATTCCTATTAGTGTTCTATAGTTTGAAGCAATTATAATGCGTTTTTCTCTGCTCCTTCTCCTATCCTCTCTCTTCTAGACTGGGTTCTGTCCATCTCCCTCCTTCTTCCTCTCTCCTTCCCTCCTTCCCTCTCTCCTCCCTCCCTCCCCTCCTTTACTCTCTGCATACCTCACATGCCCAGTGTTTTCCCCTGACCTGGGTGTCGGCATCTCTGCTCAGACCCTGCATTGGCTTTGCTGTAGCATGAGTCACTTTTGTTCCTGACAGTCATCCAGGCTTCTCCATGATCATTCTCTTCTGTGAAGGGCTATAGTTTGAGAATTGAACATTAGGATCTGCAGACTTTTCTGTCGCCTGAGGGAATTGCAGGGCTCGGGCAGGCAGCAAGGAGTCTTTGTTAGAACACCTGGGCTCTGCTCTCTCTTCTGGGATTTAGGTAAATGCTGTGTATAACAAGGTTCATTCTGCTTAATTGCTGGGTGCATCCCCTTCTGGGATGGGGGCTGCCCTCGGGCCTGGAGTGGAGGTAGTGACTGGGGTCATTGTTTGCTTTCTCCATTTTTACCCCTTTCTCCCCAGCAATTTTTCCTGCTGCTTCTCTATTAAGAACACCTACTCAGTTTATTTCCCTCCAGATAGGAGAGTTTTGTTGAGAGACTTTGGGGAGGGGAATCTAAGAAGGGCTATCCTGCAGAATCATCTGCCTTTTTGCCTGCATGCTAATATTTAATATTTATTTCATTAGATTTAATTCTTTGGTGAAAAACTTCTTTTCCCCCTAACTTACTGTTTTTTGCCTCTGTAGAGAAGGAAAATTTATGATGCAATTTCTATTTTCCATTTTTATCCACCAGTTGCCCCAGATGACATTTAAGACCCTTTCTAGCTCAAACTTGATCATGACTCTGAGTTCTCTCCTTGCCCAAGGTGGTGTGGCCATCAGTGAGGTCTTTACATTTGGGAGCAAAGACTTGGGATCTGCTCCCAGGAGAGCTTATGAGGTGGTTGTCAGGGATCAATCAGGATGTGTGTCTGCTATAGCTATAGTTAACAATCAGCTGAGGATTCAGGGGATGACTCTGGGTTCTGCTCCCTGGTCCCTGCAGTGGGACCTATAACAGGTTGTGTGAGTGCCCCAGCTCTGGTGAGCTCTCTTATCCCCATGTGTGGGCCTTGGTGGGGTTGTCGTAGATAAGCTCTTTTTCTCTTGCTTTTTGGATGGGAATAAGCAGGCCTTACCAGGGACTGCCTCAGAGGTGCTGAGAGAGGCCCTCCTGTCCTTCTGGTGAAGGTGCCATCTCCCTACCAGGATCTAGTGAGTGCCTCTTCTTGCATGGGCAACAGGGTCCACCAGCCCATGATTACCAGCCCATGATCCTAACTAAAGTCCCCATAGCTGTTCTCCCTTCACTCCCCACCTGCCTGTCTTCCAGACTGTCGGGCTGCTGCCCCTGGAAACCAGGCAGTGCCCTTGTGCCCTGATGCCAGTCCCTGCAATTACAGGTTGGCAGGTATCAGGGCCAGGCGTGCCAGCCTGCATAGCAGCTTGCTGGCAGCCAGTCTATGCCTTGGGGCCTGTGTTCTGACTGGTCCTTAGGAGGGGAGAATCCAGTCTCAGGTTTGTCCCAGACACCATAAATTCATGCGGGACATTGACCATCTCCCTTTCCAACAGGTCTAGAATCCACTCTTTGTGGTTCAGAGGTCAGTTACTGCCCAGTTGGAAGACTTGAGATGGACCAAGGTTGGAGAAACTGGCCCTCCGCCTCCCAGAGGCTGACTCTTCTCTGGGGCAAGTGCTCCATTTTCCCTCCATGCTCCCTCCCCATGCCTTCCTCTGTGTGTAGATGTGCAGTGAACTGTGTATGTGTGCAGGTCTGATGTGTGTATGATCATGTGCACGAGTGTGCATGATTATGCGGTCATGAGTATGTTTTTCTGTGCCTTGCTATGCCTCTCATGAGAACACAAGGATGCATGGGGACATGTGAGAGGCTGTGTGCTTTAATATTAGTATTTAATAATGTCACTGTCCATTTGATTTGTGCCCTTGTTGTGTGGATGAGTGTGTGTGTGTTTGCCCAGATTGGTATTCTTATGTTGCACAAACTGGTATTGAACTGTGGTACTCAAGTGATCCTCCTGCCTCAGACTCCTGAGTATCTGAGATTACTGGTGTGTGCCACTACACCCAACCTCTGTTTTGATATTTTAAATGTCATTCCTGTTACCTGCATACATGCATACTTGTGTTGTGTGAGTTTTGTGCCTATCTCACAGGTTATGGGTATTGGTGTGTGTGCAGGTGTGAGTGGGCATGTGCGCTAAAGCTTTTGTGCACCTGTGCGAGGTCTTGCATATATTTGCAAGTGTCAGTGCATGCTGGTGTAGATGTGTGCATGAGAGTGCATGCACATGTGATGTGTGAGCATGGATGTGTGCGCATGCATCTCTGGCAGGGAATGACTAGGCCAGGGATATTCGTCATCGCTGACCCAGCTGGAGGGGGACGTCCTCTGAATCTGAACCGGCAAAGGCCAGGGGCTCTGGGGCTCAGCCTGTTTCTCAGGCCCCAGGCTGTGTTCCCAGGCCCTATTGCCCAGGGGGGACTAAGTCAGGGTGCAGGGAAGCCATACAGGCTCAGAGGAGATGAGAGCAGAGTTAGATTTCCCTTTTGGAAGTCCCCTCCAGAGCTGGTGTCCAGAGGGACGGTGGGGTCTGGGAAACTGGAGAGGAGGCCTCCGCAGGGCCAACAGCAGTGGATTGGAGGAGGAGTCAGGTCCAAGGCACATCTAGGATGTCAAATGGCCAGGGATCTGTGACTGCAGGCGTGTGATGGGGAATGAGGCACACAGGATCACCCTGGTATCTGTCCTGGACCCACCCTGCCCATTCTGCCCCCGTCCTGCCCCCCGAGCCAGAGAAGAAGCACTTTAGAAGTTTGCTGGCAGCCATCTGTGTCTGTGTCTGTGTCCTGGCTAGCTCAGCCATGCTGGGCAGGGACGGTGAAGTGGTGGGTTGCAGGGAGGGGTGGTACAGAGAGAAAAACTTTGGGGACCTGGTCAGTGTGAAGTGCCCATGCTTTCCAGGAGAAGCCTGGGATTGAGGAGCTGAGATGCCTATGTAGAAATAGCTTTGAACGGTCAGCTAAATTCTTCGTACTGGGGCTCTTTTTGTTTGTTTTGTTTGTTAATTGAGGAACCCAAGTCTGAATCAGTCATGGAAGCCAGTGAACCAGAACCCGATTTGCACCCTGCCTGTAGGGACCACAGACATGCACAGCAAAGTTACCAGTGTCAGGAGCATAGTCCTTTGGTGCCTAGGAGCCTGGCTAGGCATCTGGAACCCCCATCTTTGTTCAGTCAGGGAAACCAGGGCCCAGAGGGTCTCTCAGAAGTCAGGGTGGGGCTGAGGCCCATCCACCCCAGAGGTCACACCCCTTTGTTGGAGAGCCCCTCCTCCAGCTGAGGTGGCCTGCCTCAGGAGCCTCTGTAATTATGGGATTAGAAGGCCGCCTCTCCCTGGCCGGCCCTTTGCCCCTCAAAGCTGCAGAGTTGAGCCGAGGATTTGGTGGCTTGGTGCCGGTTTCCAGGTGTGTCTGAAGAAACCTGGCATCCTTGTGCGGCTTGTTCAGCCTGAAAGGCCCCATTGTGGCTACAGCCTCCCTCTGATCAGCTCTATTTTGGGGTCAGGATCCACCCTGCTCCAGCTGGAGGAAGGAAAAGGTGTATTTCAGTATGTCCTGTGGGTGTGGAGGGGGCAAGGAAGAGACAAAACGCGAGGCTGCATGGCCACCCAGTGTGGGGAGGCTGGTGTCTGGCTTGTGTGGAGGGAGAGGATGCAGAGGCAGGCTGGGGCATGAGGAGAAGAGAGCTCTGGTGGCCTCAGCAGAGGTGGCCCAGATGATATTGCAGGGAGGCTGGGTGTGAGGAGGGCCAGGCTTTCATGTGGCCCCAGGAGGCAGGGTTGGCAGACCCTGTCAAGCTGGAATGCTGGCCTGCGGCCTGCCTGGGCCCCACCTGAGACCCGCCCTCTAGCAACTTCCTGATTCCCACCACTGTGGGTGCCCAGCCCATGTCCTAGGCCCAGAGGGAGAATCATTCTGCCTTCAAGGGCCTCCTGTTTTGGGTGCCAAGGGCCAGAGGCTGCAACCACAGAGTTGGTTAGATGGAAAGAACACACAGACCACTTGGCCTACTTGGTCTGTCCCACCCTCCCTCCATCAGAAATCTAGCCCCACCCAGAGTGGTGGGCACATTCCAGCCTCTTGCCTCTGCTCACATGGTTTCCCTGCCTGGCATGGTCTTGTAGCTCTTCTCAGCTCATCCTGATCCTGATGCCTCTTGGGACTCTGTTCAGGATCATCTCCAACCAGGTGTTCTCTTCCTGTCTGATTCGCTGGTACTAACTTTGCCAAACACTGTGGCCACTGGAAGTCCCTCGGAGCTCTTTATGCCAAAGGCCTCCTCATCCTATCTCACAAGGGCCAGACACAGGGGTAAAGAACTCTTGAGGAAGTGGCTTGGGATTTGGGTTCCCTGGTCTGTGACGTGGGTGTAATTATAATGACATTATTATGTTACTTGACCTGAGAGGTTAGATGGGTAACAAGGGTGGACATGCCTAGTGCATAGTAGGTATTCATGCAGCGGTCCTTTGTCCTTCTGCCCTGGTGCTTGCAGGCCTCAGAATGTCAAGTATTTTGAGTGTCTGAGCCTGGGCTGCCTTGGGTTCAGCCCCGTGACTCCAGGAATGACTAATACCTCCCCAGCAATGAGCTCTTGGGAATTCTTAGAAATGAGATATTTTCCCCCTCCCTTTTTCTTCTTGCTGCTTCATTAAACTCTTCTTGAGTGAGGGGAATGAGGATTGTCCTAATCCCTTGGCATGAGGTGGGGGTGGGGTCAGGGAGCTGCAGTGGCCTATGGTCACCAGAAGACACTGGGAGCTGGGAAGGGGGTAGGTTCTGGACAGAGACTGGAAGCCTCATGTTGAAGACTGCCTTTGCCTTGGACCAGTGACCACACATAGGTCTTGACCTTGACTGAATTCAGTTCCATGTAGTCTGCACAATGGGTATACTAGGCCTTCCCTGAGCTGCTCTAAGAGTCTGAGAAATAAAAGTTCTAGGAGAGACCACTCATGGGGTGTGAGGGGCCAGGCCAGTTGGCTACCACATAGCAGGTGCCTTATCAGTGTATGCAGAACGTAGGAGGAAACAGAAAGTCTGAGCAGACCTTTGATTTCTCTAGGAGTCTGTTTCCTCACATTTGAGAGTGGCCTGGGAGTTCTGGCTACCTCCTCCTGGGATCCCATGGGTGGCCCCAAGGGCTGGGTCCCAGGAGCTATCCATTAGGGGGGAGTTTGGTTCTCAGACCTAGGGCCTGGCACTCAACTCTGGATCATGGTCCACCTGGGACTGTCTTTTCACCCTTGAGGCTACCAGAACTGGAAAAATGGTTCCAGGTCTCACTCATCCCATTCTGTCTTGGCAATGCCTTCCTCTGTGGAGCCTCAGTTTCTCCTCTTCACAGTTGGGAAGAGACACTGTAGGGAGGCAATAGTAACTGAGGCTGGGGGAACATCAACCAGGTCACCCTCTGTCCACAGGTGTTCCTGGCCCTTGGGGAGCTGCTTCTGTCCTGCAACTGGGCCGTGGTAGCTGACATCCTGCTGGTAGGTATAGGGGCTCCCTCTTGAGCAGGGGGAACTGGTTCTGTCCAGCTCAGGGTTGGTCCTTTGTTGTTAAGGACTGGAAGTGGCTTCAGAGACCTCGGGTCCTGGGGAGGAGGAACCAAAACCACTGCTGAGTTACCTTGGACCCCAGGTCCCTGGACACTCTCAAACATTTCCTCTGATTGTCACCCTCATTTTGCAGATGAGCAAATGGAAGCAGGTGTAATTACACTGAGGTGCTGTATGGACCAAGGTCATACAGCACCAAGGCTCTGAGTCAGGACTGGAACCTAGGCATTTTTTTTTTTTTTTTTTGTACCAAGGATTGAACTCCCTGTAGTATTTAACCACTGAGCTACATCCTCAGCCCTTTTTCATATTTTATTTAGAGACAGAGTCTTACTGAGTTGTTAGGGCCTTGCTAATTTGTTGAGGCTGGCTTTGAACTCTTGATCCTCCTGCCTCAGCCTCCTGAGTCACTAGGATTACAGACATACACCATGCCCAAAGAGCCTGGACTTTTTGACCAGCTTCCTCTTTCCCTTTCTTTACCAACTTACTTCTCATCAAGCCTGCAGTCAGGCCTGTGCAGATGGATGCTGGACCTCAGGGCAATTATCACTGAGCCCAGTTGTGTTCAGCCCACCCCAGTGGTGTATCATGGGCTGTCACACATGGGGATGACTTGGGCTATAATGAGGCCTAACACTGTCCTGACCACATGACTCTGTAATGTCCAGAGTCCAGCTCAGTCCCTCCCCAAGCCTTACACTCTATTCAGTCTCTCTGCCTCCTTCTTGGTCACAGGCAGGGAAGTACTTTGAACACCTTGAAGGGTTGTGCCCTTGTTGATAGCAGTCTCCCAGGCCTTGGGGCACCCCAAGAACCTTCCTGCTGCCACCCGGCAGGCTGGGCCCGAGGAGCCAGGGCCCTAGGGCTGCCTAGTGCAGGAGCATGGGCCTGGTCTCAGGAAACTGACCTGGGTTCCAGCCCTGCTTCTGCCACTGGCTGTGTGACTAGGCAAGTCACTTTGCGTCTCTGAGCCTCAGTTTCCCTAGATGTAAAATGGGATGGTATTAGTCCCTGCCTTATGGGTTGTTTTGAAGGTGAAGTGAGATTGCTCATGGGAAACTTTTGCTGGTGCCTGGCACAGAGAATGCTGGCCAGGATTCTCACAGTGATTCTGAGGTTTCCACCGGCTCATCTTCTATTCTGCAAAGGAATCCTGGCATCCTAGAATCAGAGTCTGAAAGGGTCATGAGGATGTGTAGTCATTTACTTAGCCAACAAAGCCTGCTTGAATACTACTGTTGACAAGGTACTCACTCCCTGCTGAGATGTTCTGCCCCCTGTCCTGGGCAGCTCCTGTCATCCCATCCCTGGAGGGCTGCCCTGTCTTGGGCTCCCAGGAAGTATATCAGCTGCAGGGCTGGGGGTCTTCTCTGTCCTTCCCTTCAGACAGGAAACTTGGGTTCCAGCCCAAACTCCACGATAGACCTGCTGAATGACCCTGGGTCTCAGTTTCCTTGTCTATGAAGAGAGGCAATCATAACCTACTGCTGGGATGAGGAGCCAGCCTGCAGGGAAGTGCTTAGGACACCGGGAGGTGAACACCCGCCCCCCAACCTAGCTTGTAATCTCTTGGGTGGTTCAAAGGGAGCTGAATGTACCCCCTGCAGCTTCCTCTGCTGGTCCCCCACTGCGGCTCCCTTTTTCCACATGACAGCTCCCCAGTTATGTGAAGACTGCATGGTGTCGCCTGGTGTCTGTGTTTGCAGGAATGATTAACCTGGCAGAGGCTCTTTAGAGAGCTAAGAGGCAGTAAGAGGCAGTGTGTGTGCATGAGGGGGAGCGGTTAGGGGTGGGGGGGGGAGTCCGGGGCCAGCTGTAGTTTGGCTGAACATGATCCAACTCCCCAGGTCTCCCTGTGGTCCTTCCCTGGTTTAGAGACCTCCAGCTCCCACATCTTAGCAAGGCCCATGGCCCCAGCAGCATCTTGCCCTCTTTCCCTCTCCTAGGGACCCCTTGGCCAAGGACCACCTTCCTGCACTTTGGTTCTGGGAGCTAGAAAAATTCTTGCAGCCCCCAGAGTTGAGCTCCCCCACACTGCTGATTCCCTGGCCGAGAAGAGGCTGAGGAGGGAGAGACCTCAGGGCCTACGCAGGCAAGGGGCAGCTAAGGGAACCCCATGTGTGCAGCGGAAGGGCACACGTTGACAAGGGAGGAGAGGGAGGACAGTGCCTAGACATGGTAGAAGGTTCCAGGAAGTTAACCTTTTCAGAGGCAGCCAGAGCAACCTCCAGGGGACAGGCAGGGGCTAATGCCTGGAGAGAGGAGGCTTGTGTGTGGGGGTGGATGGTGAGAAAGGGGTGGGGTCCAGGACAGGGGCAGGAGAGGCAGGGGACATATACATGGCAGGAGGTAAAGGAAGGCCTTGTCAGCTTGAACTCACTCCTAAGATGGGAGGTGAGCTTCTCTTTGGGCAGAGCCTAAGAGAGCCAGGAGGCCCCAGGGTGTGTGTGTGCATCCAGTACAGAACTAACAGGCAGGGCACTGAGGAGAGGGAGTGATTCAGGTGGATAGCTCTGGGTTGGAGAGGAAGCCCCATGGGCTAAGGGGAAAACAGGGGTGGAGAGACTGGGTTTCTGGAGGGTGGGAGCCTATGGGAGGGTCAGAGGGGAGAGGACAGCAGAGCCCAGGCTTGAGGACTCTGCAGCACTTCATTTGCTTTCGCATCCAGCCTTGCCACTCACCAGCTGTGTGACCTTGGCCAAGTGGTTTAACCTTTCTGGGCCTGTTTTGCTCATTGTACAATAGATAGACTGGTACTACCTGCTATTTACATTATAGGCTATAAGGAGGAAGTGAACTGCATCAGGCATACTCTTGATTGCTGGTGTGGGCCCCACTGCTCTCTTTGATTCCTAATCCACAAAGGGGAGAATCTTGTTTCTCTCTGGAGAAGGAAGGGGCCTCTGGGACTTTCTGGTGTAGTGACTCTCCAACTTCATTAAGCATAAGAATCAGGTTTGGGGGAGTTTGTTACCAAGTCCAGGCCCTCTGTTCTGAGTCTGATTCAGTGAGTCCATGGTAGTTCCAGGAATCAGCATATCTAATGAACTTCCTGAGTGATCCAGATCCAGTGTTCCCCAGAGCACACCTGCAGGGTACTGATCCAGTGCACTCTGCGCAATTCCCACCAGGCCCCTGTTCACAGGCTCTTCAAAGAGGAGCTCACTTTCTGCACCCCTGAGCAACCCCTGCCTCCTCTGGGGCTTTGCATTTATGAAAATGACACAGTTGTCACAGCCAAGGTCCACTGCTGGCAACTTCCCCTAGACCAGCTGGGTCTTGGAGGATCCTGCTCCCAGGAAGGCTGAGGTAGTGTCATGTCTTTTTTGATCCTGCATCTCCCTGGGCTGAGCTCTCTGTCTCCCCAAACCTGCTCTTGGAGTCTCTAACCCCCTCCCAATCTTGCATTCTATCTGGTCTCTGTCAGGATTGCCCACAGCCAGCTCACCTTACCTCCCAGTGAGGGGAGCAGACCAGAGGGGAGCTCACTGCCTCTTTCCCAGGTCTGTCTGATGGGGTTCTGGAATCCAAGCACCAGGCTCCCCTCTGACCTCCTCAGCAGATTTCCCCTCAGAGGTTACAGTCCTCCCTCCTCCCCCTCTGCCCTACATTTCAATGCTTCCCTGCTCCGCCTCTGCCTTCCAGGTAGCCGTCTGCTCACATGTCTGTCTCACTCTCCCAGGGGTGTCTGGGCCTAAGGGCCGAGCAAGCAGCACAGGAGGCAGGCTGCCAGGGAGGCTGCACCTGGTGGTTGTGGATCTGACTTTCTGTGAGCCCCTGGCTGGAGCTGATTTCGCCCTGGGCTATAAAGGGAACAGCTCTTCTGAGAAGGGCGAGACGACAACAGAGGTGTTTTTGTCTCAGAATAGAGTAAGCCTAGATTTTTGGGAACCGAAAAGCCTCTCATTTAAAAAATTATCTCCTGGGCTCTCCAGATGCTGTGGGCCCAGCCTTGAGCCCTGGCTGTATAGGAGACAATGGGGACCCACAATAGGCCTCCCTCTCCCACTGCTGGCAGCAGTAGCTGGTCTGGGCCTAGCAGGTTGGGGTTCTTGGGAGGGAAGAAAGGGGCCAGCCTGCCTGGACTTTATTCTGAGGATCCAAGCAGCCTCAGCACCCCCATGGATCTTTTTGGACATTTAAATCCCTCCCTCTAGGAAGCCCTGCCTGTCCCCAGAACCTTTGATGAGTAATCACATAATTATGGGGTGAGAGGAAAGTTCTGTGGAAGGTGCAAAGCTGTGGTCAGTTCCTTCTCAAGCTTGCTGGCAGGTCCCAGAGATGGCAAGGGGCCCAGTTTGTCTCACCACCTGGATGGAGTGGCTCAGTGCCAGTGACCCCAGGACTGGCCCATCACCCACGGCGATATGTGCCACTCCACCCTGCCCACCCACGAGGCCTCTTTCTACCAGACCCCCTATGTCTGTCCTCTGGAGCTCTGGAATCCAGAGACTGTGCCTCTGGGCTCTGACCTCCAAGTTTTTCCTGCCACTGACCCTGCCTGGATGACCTTTGCCTGTCTTCCTGCTGGTTTGCAGGGCTACTGAGGGACTTGTCCTCTTCATCTTTCTCTTCATTTTCTAAACATTCTGTAACAAATGCATAAATATTACTGGAAATGCAGATTCCTCGTTGCCCATAATGGCAGAGTGGTCAAAAGACAGGCCCTGGAGGGAGAAGGCCTGGGATCCAATCTCAGCCCTCTTTTTTTTTTTTTTTTTTCATGGCGTAAAGGCATACCATTTGTGTAATCATAAATTTACATAGGGTAATGTTGTTTGATTCATTCTGTTATTTTTTCCCTTCCCCCCTACCCCTCAGCCCTCTTATTCCTGGCTGGGTGGCCCTGGGCATCTGTGGAAGTTTTCTCATCTATAAAATGCAGGTAACAATCATATCTCCCTCATGGGTCGTTCAAGTTGATATATAAAATGCAAGCAGGAAGTATTCAATAAATGTTAGCAATTATTATCCTTGTTATGTTCTTTATGGTATGGGTGTGTGTGTGTTTAACCCAGGGGCACTCTATCACTAAGCTGCACTCCTAGCCCTTTGGATTTTTTATTTTTTGAGACAGGGTCTCACTAAGTTGCTGAGGCTGGCCTCAAACTTGCCATCCTCCTGCCTCACCCGAGTCACTGCACAGGGCTATCATTATTATTCTCTGAAGGACTCAGATTATGAACACTAAGATCTTGGGGACAAGGCTCCAGGGTAGGAAGTTTCCCTGTGGTTATCCTAGTGGGCAGAAGCCCTAGGTTTAGTAGGGTTTCTTCTGGGACCAGTCTTCCAGAAGGTTCTACCTTATTTGTTTGGCAAACCTTCACTAGTCTGTTCTGTGCCTCATGTCTTACTATACTGACCCCAAGAGAAATTAGAGGTTTGCTGCCTACACAGTGTGAGGAATAAGGGGAGGTGAATAAAGAAAGGACACTCCCAGCCCTGGGTGGCATGCGTTCACTTAGGGTGTGTATGGTGGCTGTGGGAACTCAGAGAAAGCACCTAAACTCTGAGAAGACTTCACAGAGGTGATGCAAAGGTAAGTCCTAAATGACCAATAGAGATGCTCCAACTGGACCAGAGATGGGGAGGCTTGCCAGGGAGAAGGCACAGCATGTACCAGAAGCATTCTGCTTACAGGGCAGGTGTCCACATGAAATATCAGTTGAGTAATGATAATGAATGCAACCCTTGAGGTAGTTTCTATTATAATTCCCATTTGGGGAATGAGACACAGAAAGGTGAAGTGACTTGCCCAAAGTCACCCAGTCATTGGGTGGGGGGAATACAGGACTGGAACCCAGACAAGTTGACTCCAGAATTTATATTTTTAACTTTCTTGCCCTCTTCCACAGAGCTGTGTGGGCCTCCCCAGCATGGCTGCTTTTGGTCTCTGCACAGTGGGACTTGAGTATCCCCCCTGCCCTAACTGCCTGCACATGCAGACCCGTGGCTGTTCACCCTGCCAGTATGCACTAATGCCTCATGGTCCCTAAGCTGGGACACCCCAGTGTCCTCACTGCTGTCACAACTGTGCTCAGTCCCTTTTCACTTCAAGAGCAAACTCTGGAGGGGGGTGACCCCAATCAGGGGCCTCAGCACCCTCATCCCTGGGCACTAGGGAGGCCCTAGAGGGCCTTAGAGGGGCCTGATGTGCCAGTGCAGTGCTCTAGCCTTGGGGGTCATTGATTCCCTCCCCTCCCACTCACCTGGCCAGCCCCACAGGTCCCTGGCAGGTAGGAACAGGAAGTGGGTGTGAGGGGATCCCTACTCTATGACCTTGCTGGGGGAGCTCCCATGGTATTCCCGTGTTTTGCAGTCTGTGGTGGTGCCCAGGTGCCGGGGGACAGCAGAGGCGCTTCAGATCACAGTGGGCCATGTCCTAGGAGACGCAGGCAGCCCCTATCTCACTGGACTTGTAAGGCGTGTCTGAGTGTGTGGGTGGGGAGGGTCTGGGGGAGGTTCCACACTTCCGTGGCAACAGTCCTCTCTCCTTGGCAGATCTCTAGTGCCCTGCGGGCCAGGCGCCTGGACTCCTACCTGCAGCGCTTCCTCAGCCTGCAGCAGAGTTTCCTGTGCTGTGCCTTTGTCATCACCCTGGGTGGCGGCTGCTTCCTGCTAACTGCACTGTACCTGGAGAAAGACCAGGCCCAGGTCCAGGCCCAGGCCCAGCAGCCTGACACAGGTACTCCTGCCCCTTGTACCCATGCTGGGCTCAGGGCTGAACACCTAAGGGGCAGGGAATACTGGCCATCCCCTCAGCCTCTGGCTGTTTTTTTTTTTTTTTTCCATTCAAAAATGTTTATTACACTCCTGCTATATGCCAGGCAAGCTTGCAGATACTGGGGAATGACCAAATTAGGCCAAGTCTAAGTAAGCCCTCATGTAGCTGACACTCTAGTGAGTGGAGACAGACCAGAAATAAAAAAAAGAAAGTAAGAGAGAAAGAAAATTGAGAGATGTAATGTATTTGAGGTGATGAGTACTATAACTAGACATAGAGTGGAAAAGGAGGTAGAGAGGGATGGGTTGGGCAGGTTGCAGTTGTCCAGAGGAGATCAGGGAGCTCCTCTCTGCACAGGCAACACTGGAGCATAGATTTGGAGGAAGTGAAGGAGTTAGCAGCTCTCTGGTGGAAGGGACTCCAGGCAGTGAGAACAGCTAGTGCAAAGTCCTTAAGGTAGAAATGTAACCAATATGTCAAGGGTCAGCAAGGAGGTCAGTGTGGTTGGAATAGGAATAAGGGGCATAGTGATAAGTATGAGGGCAGGGGGAGCTGGGAAAATCCTTGTCAGGATTGTGGCCTTAATTCTGAGTGTGATGGGAGCCACTGTGGGGTTTCCAGAGAAGGAGCCAGATGGGATCTGATTTCCATTGTGAAAGCATCACCATTGCTGTTACTTGAGAACAGACTGTTGGGCTCAGAGTTGGGACAGAGAGACCATAGCAAGTTCTGAAAGCATCCAGTGGAGCAGTGGTGCTAAGACCACGGTAGTGGCACTGACAGTAGTGTGAAGGGGTTGGATCTTCAATTTATTTTGCAAATCGGAGCTAGAGGATTTCCTGACATGTTGTTCCCAGGCCTGGTCCCCAAACCCTTTCTGCTTCCTTTTGGATCAGCTGAACTTCTTTCCTCCTGCAGGAACCCTGGACAGCAAGGACATGGAGAGCCAAGGCCTGCTTTCCGGTATCAGTGCCTCCACAGAGGACCCCTGAGGCTCCTGCCCTGCAGCAAGGAGACCCCCCCCAACTCTGCCCATACTCCTCCCATTGGCCCCACAGTGGCAGTGCCTCTGCCCACCTTTGGCTGTGACTCAGGGACTCTGACTGAGTTGCACCTGCTGCTTGTTCACTCCCAGTTAGAAAGCTGGCAGGGCCAGTGGCTGGGCTGGGAATTGAGCTGTCAACACCCTCTGAGGGAGGCCTGTGTCTGTGCCTGTAACCAGCACAAGGTCCTTCCAGTCTAGGGTCCTTAGCCTGGTTGCTGATGGACTCCTATTAAAGTGTGATCAGTACAAAGCCCATGGTTATCAGGTCTTTAGACAATCCTGTTATTTATAGCCTCATGGTGCGTGCCTCTGAAGAAAGGAGGAGGGAGAGGAGAAGAGGTGGGCAGTCAAGTTGAAGGATACAGGGTGGTCCCTAAAGTGAGAACCACTTGGAGGGGTGCCCTAGCCTGAACAGAAACAGAGACAACTGTCCCAGAGCCACTTAAAGGGGCTTGCATGACTGTGCACTAGTATTCTTGGCTGTGCCATGTTCCCTGCACCACCCCCAGCCCACGCTCTGACCCCAGCACCACCTAGAGGGGAGGGCCAGCTCTGTGGGACCCACACTTGACATTGGGTTCAGAGCATCTGGGCTCAGTGGGCTCTGCAGGAGACCAACAGCTTCCAGGCAGGCAGCAGTAGGGAGGCATGTTCTTTCTGCCCAGGAACCTGAGCTGCTGTCCCCTCCTCTGGAGCCCAGCCAGGCAATCACTTGCTCACTTGCTGATTGCCACCTCCACTGTGTCTGCCTCCAAGCAGCTGTAGGCAGAACAGTGGCCTGACCCCTGTACAGCTCCTGACCTTTGCCTGCTCCTTCCCTGCCTCCTGGGGTACCCTCCCTGCCCTTCACTGGCTGTGACAGGTCCTAGGAGTTGGACTCTCCAGCTCAGTCTGCTCCCAACTCCCAGGTTCAGTCCTTCCTTCACAGTGGGCATCACCAGACTGACCAGCCACTGACTCCATGGCTTCACCTGGGTGCTCAGCAAACAGGCTTCCCTGAAATTCCAAGGAAATGCACTTGTGAGGATAGCTGGTTTCTCCTGAGAAGGAGGCAGCCAGTCTGGGCTGGAGCTGGGACACCGTGGGCCATCTCAGCATTCACTGGCTGTGTGACTGAGGCTGCCTCCTGTCTCTCTTGGAGCTACAGATTTCTCAGTGCAAAAGGTGAATTGAACATGGTTTTTCTAGTCCAGGCCTCATGTGATTTTCAGGCTGGGTCTAGATCCACAGAAGCCTGGCTCCTAGTCTGAACCTTCCCCCAGCTCCAGCTTCATTCAGTTCCTACCTCCTGCCTCCTTGGGGCCAGTCACAGTGGGCTGAGGTCTCAGGTATGGGTCTGTGAGAGGCTGGGAGAGCCTGACCACTCAGGCTAGAGTAAAGGAGTCTGGTAAACAGGAAACATCTTCCAGGCCTAAAGGGCACTTGTTGGGTAATCCTAGTTGCTGATACTCCGAACTTGTTTGCTGGGAATGTCAACAGGAGGGAAAATGCTACTCAGCAGGACAAGTCCTCAAGTCTGACCTTGCTTACTTCACATGTTAATGACTGCCAGGTGAGATCCTGGCTGCCCCTGTGCCTGTGTGCCTGCTCATCTCTATATTGGTCTGTAAGCACGTGAAGGGATGTTTATAAAGTACTGATAAAAACTCTCCTTCCACTCTGACCTAAGGCTTGGGGTTGAGCACGTGGGTCTAGATTATTGCACCCTAACCCTGGCTTGTTCCTCTGCAACACCAGCCCTCAGCCTGTCTGGCTCAATCTCTGAAGTGTGTGATGTTCCCCCATGCCTGGGTGGATTCACAAGGTTATTGAGCTATAGAAGAGTAGGCAGGAGCCAGTCACAGTGGCACATGCCTGTAATCCCAGTGGTTAAGGAGGCTGAGGCAGGAGGATTGCGAATTCAAAACCAGCCTCAGCAACTTAGCGAGGCCCTAAGCAACTTTTGTGAGTTTGTGTCTCTAAATAAAATATATCTATATAAAAGGGCTGGGGATGTGGTTTAGTGACTGAATGCCTCTGGGTTCAATCCCTGATACCAATCCAAAAAAAAAAAAAAAAAAATGTAGGCAGGCAGCAGAAGTGGCTGGAGCTATATTTTGTCCCAACAAGGTATATGGTACAGGTGCATCTACTCCTCTGGGTGACAATATCAGTTTGGGATGTGGAGTTATATGCAACAGAAATGGACTGACTTAAGTAGGAAAGGCATTTATTGAAAGCATATCAGGAGCTTACAGAATTGATGGGCAGGTTGGAGTCTCAGGAGCCAGGGTTCCTGGGCCATTTTACTCCCTTTTTAAACATTTGTTATTTTTCCTCCTTTTTATTGGTGCCTTATAATTATACATAACGGTGGGATCCACTGCTGGGTCGTATTATTTGGGGGCCTTCTTCAGAGCTCTAGACAGTTTTTTCTTTGTTCTTTTGCCACCTACTCAAGATTTAAAGCATAAAAGTCTAGTTGGGCTAGCTAAGATGCTATGCCCACGCCTTGATTTATAACTCCATTAAGACCAGGAGACCAGAGTGCTGTAAAGAAGAGGAATGAATGAATTCTAATCATCAAACAAAACAGCAAGTCTGGGGCTATAGCTCTGTGGTAGCATGTGTGAGGTGCTAGTTTCCATACCCAGCTCCATGAAAACAAAAACAAGCAAAAAATAATGAAAGAAGAAAGTGACAAAAGCCAAAAACAAAGACAGTGTCCACTGCAATGATCTTGGCCAGGCCACTGATCCTCCCTAGGATGTAGCCTCTCATGGGATGGTGAAGAGGCTGGGCTCAATGTCCCTCAAGGAGTTCTTCATTTCTGATTGTCTCAGTCCATGATCAAAGTGAACTGAAACTTCTATAATTTAGAAAATGTTAAAAATGTTCAGATGATAGAACAGGAACTTCTGTGTTAGTGGGGACTCAGTGCCATCTGTTCTGAGCAGGCGGGAGAGAGGCAGAGATGAGGCATTCTGAACAAGACTCATGAGGCAGGCTCAGGCTGGGGGATGGGGTGTTCCAGTGAGTCCTCTGCTTGGCAACAGCAGGAGCAGAGAAGAGGTGCCTTCTCCCCACCTGTGGGTGGTGACCTCTAGGGAAGGCTAATCTAAGGGTGGAGGCAAATGGCAGGTGGAGACTAATGGAGGGTGGAGTCAAACAGGGAGAAAATGCCTTTTCTAGAGGGGCCAGAAGGGGAATCTGGCTGGTGTCTGAGTCACTCAGAGCAACAGAAACATGATACAAATCAACACACATTTCCTGCACCTGCTAAATGTCATTTACTCATTCAATCAACAAACATTTCCAAAGTACCTCCTCTGTGCTGGATCATGAAGATGAATCAGACAGGGTATGGGTCCTCAAGGCTCATGGTTTGTCAGGGGGTGCTAGTGCTGGTGGTCTCTTATGCAAACATAATCAGATGCACAGGTTACTCAATAGCCCAGAGGAGGAAATGACTGGTTGTTCAGGTGGGTCAGGAAAGGCTTCTGGAGGAAGTCATGTTTGTGCTGGGTTTCTGAAGGACCAGTGGGAGGAGGAAGCTAGGTAGAAAGTTAGGCTGAGTCCTACTAAAGGGTCGGGGGGGGGGGGGGGGGGGGGGGGGGTGTTGCACGTGTGACGCTCTCCGTGGTCCTGAACCATCATTAGGTTAGCAGGACCAGAGCTTTTCTGTTGAGGGGAGGGCAGGGACTAAAACAAGTGACCCAATTCTTGCCACTTGCCCAGACTCCAGAAAGTATAATGGCTGTAATTGAGTTCAGGAGTAATTCTGAGAGATGGGTAGTAGGAGCTGAGGTTGGAGATTGTCATGGGTTAGGAAGGGTTGTGAAGGGTCTTGGAGACTGCATAAGGAACTTAAATACTTATAATCCTACAGGCAGTTGTGATCCATGGAAAGGTTTTGTGAAAGGTGGTGATGGGGTCACATATGTGATTTAGAAAGTTAATATCAGGCACTATGGAGAAAAGCCTGGAAGGAGGTGCTGGAATGGGTGGTGTTGAGCTTTACAAAGGTCCAGGGAGATACAGAGTAGGCAGTGGGGAAATTGGAAAAAAAATTTGTCTCTAGATTTGAGAGTTGAGGAATAAGAAAGAGTCCCAAATGTCCCTCAAGTCTCCTTCTTGGTGACACTATGGGTGATGGTGCCGTTTGTCAAGAGATAAATGATGCCAAGGTGGTAGCAGGTTTGGGGGAAGGATGAGAAATTTAGTTTTGAATGTGCTGAGCTTAAGGTGTTTGTGAAATCCCTGGGCAGGGGGTATGTGAAGGAGACTGCATATGGATATAGTGCTCGGAGATGAGGCACATGTAGACCTGGAGGTTGGGGTGTCATGAGCACATGGGATTCCTGAAAGCCTGGGTAGTATGGGTGAGAGGTTTCCAAGAGAGCATGTGCCAAGTGAGAAGGGAAAAAACTGAGGCCTGAACCCTGGAGACACTCCCATGTGTGGAGAAGGGCAGAAGAAAGGTGGACTGAACTTTCAGTTATCAGCTTTGGGGGAGCTGGTACATTCTAGGCCAGTGTTTCTGAATGTTTTTAGAGAACTGTAGTCGCAAGGGCACACGGCATCTCTGCCTCCCTCTATGAGTCTGGAGACTCATAGTATACACTCTCATAGTAAAGGCTCTGAAGTCCCTTGGGAAACTTGCTTCTCTGTTTTACCCTACCACTTCCAAGAACACTTGTGCTTGGAATAATGGCCATTAATGTCCTGTGCCCATTTGTTTTTGACCTAATCAGAAGCCCCTTTAGCAAGTTTCCTGTTGCACCCATAAGAAAACCCAGTGCTCCAGAAGCTGAGGGTAGCACTGTGGGGTATTTGAAGAAGTGCTGGGTTAGGAGGTAGACACACCTGGATTTAGTCCAAGTTCCATCATTTGCTAAGTATGAGACCTTGGGAAAATTACTTCTTTTCCTGGGCCTCACAGTCTCTTCATCAGTGAGACAGAGATAAGAACCCTTTAAGTTCTATGGCTGATGGTCCTACAATATTGCCAGAGGTTCTCAGAAAGCCACTGTGATTTGCCCAGGACTACATGGTCAGAAAGGGCTTAATGTCCTCTGCATCACACTGCCTTTGATAGTCCTTTATCATATACAGAACCAACACTAAAGACTGTCTTTTGGTTAAAATTCCAGAAAAATCCACACAGAAGGAATGACTGGCTTGCTTGGTGGCACTTCAGAGTTCTCCCAAATTCGAAAGACTCAAAGCTCTAGGTTCTTTCTCTATCCAGTGGTGGAAAGGGAAGGCCACAGAAAAAGAATCCTCTTCTTTTGGGTGCAGGGGAAAGTCCTGTTTCTCTGGACAGGAGGGATATGGGGAAAGGATGGGGAGTGGGAGGGAGAGGGAAAGGGAGCATGGGGTGTAGCTCAGCTCCTCCTTGGGGCAGTATCCAACAGCCAGGCACTCCTTAAGCTGGACCATCATATCATTCTGAAGATCATTGCCTGGGCCCAGCTCTATCCCCAGGGAGCTCCTAGGTCTGTCCTTGCCTGTTAATCACTTGTCATCACAGGCCACCCAGTGGAACTTCCCTCATCTGACTTTGCAGGCCTGAGTTCAACAAGCTGGCAAGAGGCAGCAGGCAACTTTCAGAATGAAATCTGTTTTCCTAACCCTGCCGTCACAGTCATTCATACCCAACACACTGAAGCATATTTTTAGTCACTTCACAGAATTTAAAATACACCTCGAAGGCGCCAAGAAACACCAGCTTGGGGATTAACTCTGCTCACCAGAGACAGTGTGTGTGTGTGTGTGGGTGCCTCATGCTGCATCACCCTTTGGCTATGCCATGACTCACCATGGCCGACAATTTCATAAACTGCACCAGCTTTGGACATAGGGTCAGGAGCAGCCTGCAGTAGGATGTAAGCTCCCAACTCTATCCGATAGCAGAGACTTGGGTTAGTTCCTACCCTGACCCTGACTAGCTGCATGTTCATGTTGAGGTCATTACTATGTCCTGGGACCTAGTTGTACAATAAGAACAAATTTGATTTCTGGGGATCTGTCCAGTTCTAACATTGTGTCCTCAGTACTTTACAGGATTTTAATTTCAATCAAAATCCCAAAAAGATGATAGGGGAGAGAAGATGGGGGAGCTGCAAAGAAACACAGCATCTCTGAAATGTATCCGAGCAGTGATCGTGGTCCTGGACACAGGGGCTACATGGCCACTATCCAGAGGAAACAGGACCATCCCTCCCTGGGAGAGAGTAGTGACCCCTCACTTTCAGACCATCTGAATCCCATCCTCCTATCTGCCCCCAGACAGAGAAATTGAGAGAGAGAGAGAGAGAGAGAGAGAGAGAGAGAGAGAGAGAGAGAGAGAGAGACTCTGTGTGTGTGTGTGTGTGTGTAGGGGGCTCTGTCCAGGATCATGCCACACACCACTGAGCTAGGACCCAATTTCCTGACTTCCCCTAACAGTTTTGTACCTTTCTAGTGCACAGTTGGAAGTCTGAAGCCTGGAGAGGTAGTATCCTCAGGAGAACAGACCCTCGTCCTCCTCCTCCTTTTTTTTTTTTTTTTTTTTTCATCCCCAGACCTCTTTTCTTTTCTTTATTTTTTTTATTTTTAGTTTTTTGAGAAAGGGTCTCCCTAAATTGAGATTACAAACCTGAAAGGGGGCTCTTCCTCAATGTCCTGGTTTTGTTGGGTCCTAATTTGAACCCTGGTTCTCCCTACTAGAGGACACCACTCTGAGACAGAAGGGAACTGGGTGTACACACACTTGAGTGGGCTCTGGGTAGTTTAGGGGCTGGAGCTGTGTTTCCCTGGGGAGACAGGCAGCACAGCCTTCCATGCCTGGTGAAGGTCTGGGTCCTGGGCTGAGTCCCCACCAATCATTAGCCCTCCCTGAGCTGACTGAATCACGGAGCGTGAGCAGCTGTTAGAGCCACAGACTCTCCAACAGGTGCCTCTGCTTTGACCATCTAAGACCCTTCTCTCCAGGTTGTCCAAATACCCTATGCTTAAGCCCCCTGTCCTCTCCCAGTCTCTTCCAGGTGTCCACTCCCGTGGGAGAGACTGGGTGGAGGTTACTGCGAAGGTGTTTGGGATTCCAGCTTCCCGCACCCCAATCCTAGCTGGGTAGCTCCCCATAAAACCCTTCCAGGTCTTAGCCTGCTTCAACGGCCGCACAGCTCCAGCGAGACTGCGCCCCCGTCAGGTGGGTGGGGCTCTGCGGCCAGGCCCCCCCTGCCCCCCGGGGCAGCACGTGCGGGGCGGGGTTGTGGCCCGAGCATGGAGCTGATTGGGCGCGGGCCTGGTGGGCGGGTCCGGACCGCAGCTGTCAGAGCCGCCGCGGCGACGGCGGCGCGTCGGGCTGAACAGTGGCAGCGCCGCAGCCGGGGCTCGAGCCGGAGCTCAGAAGCCGACGGGGCCCAGCCGGGATGGTGCAGCCGCGGCTCCGCAGCGCACGCACGCATTGAGAGGGCCCGAGCTGGGCCCCGTGGCCCCCGCGCCCCCCGCCGCCCCGATCCCGGCCGGCATGATGTGCCTGGAATGCGCCTCGGCGGCGGCGGGCGGCGCGGAGGAGGAGGAGGCGGACGCGGAGCGGCGGCGCCGGCGCCGGGGGGCGCAGCGAGGGGCCGGCAGTAGCGGTTGCTGCGGGGCGCGGGGTATCGGGAGCGCTGGAGTCGTGGCCGCGGACGATGAGGTGCAGACGCTGTCCGGCAGTGTGAGGCGGGCTCCGGCAGGACCCCCCAGCATCGCCGGCACCCCCGGCTGCGCAGCCGCTGCCAAGGGCCCCGGCGCGCAGGAGCCCAAACCGGTCACCCTGGGCCGCGGGCGGGGGGCAGCCGCCGCCATCCTCAGCTTGGGCAACGTGCTTAACTACCTGGACAGGTACACCGTGGCAGGTGAGCAAGTGCCCCACCCAACCCAAGGACCCAGGAATCCCCCCACCCCCCACGAAGTACCCTAGGGAGCTTTTTGGCCCCAGGTTCCCTATATCCAAGCCCTACGCGGAGTCCCCCAATGGTTCTGTCCTCAGGCACAACTGAGCAAGTGATGCCCCGGTGCTCCACGGGTCCAGTCCCGAGTACCCCCCCCCCACGCCCCACACACCCAGGGACAAGGGTTGGAGGAGTCCTCATCCCTAGAGTAGCCAGCGAGTCCTCGCCAGCCCTTGACGGCCCTTCCGTTGTCCTCTTCTTCGAGTCTCCTCTGCGTCTCTCTGCGTTCTTTCCTCTGCGCCCCCTCCCGCCACAGCCGCAGGTTCCTGGGCCTCTCGTAATCTTCCCCTAGCCCAGGCGGGCTGTGTATCCAGGGCCAGTCAGTTCCTTCCTTCCTTAGCCGTTTCCACCACCCTGAGTGCGTGCGGCGAGTGTGTGCGCCCCTTGCGGGTGTGCGCCAGGGAGACTGAGTGTGTGCACTCGTGGCGGCGCGGATGTGTGTGTGAGCTTGTGAGCGCGTGGCTGACAAAGGCTCCGGCCTGCGGGGAGCCGAGGGAGGGGCGGGGCGGGTCGGCGGCGCCTGGGGACCCTGGATGCGGTTTGCAGCTGGCCCTGGCTACAGGCCTGAAGACGCACGCCTCCCCCTGCTGTATGGCGCTTGGGGCCTGGGACAGAGCACCGGCCTCTGGGGCGAAAGAGGGGAGGCCTCATCTTCTGTGAACATCTCTGGGAATCAGCGATAGGGATGGAATTGAGATGGATAGAACAACTGGGTTCTAATCCCTGATTTATCCCAAATGTGCTTTGTGTGTGACCTTGGGCCAGTCTCAGCTTATGTTTAGGTCTGTCTCCCTATTTCTGATTGATCCTGGGCCTCTTGGGATGGAGGTGTTTCTGGGATTCCCTTATGCTGGCTCCTCTCCCTGACTTCTCAAGGGTCAAGAAGGAGGGACTTGCCCTAGGTGGATCCACCCCTGATTGGGAATGATGTAGTCTGGAGAGGAAAGGAATCTGGCCAGGCTGACATAGGTGGGGTTCCCTGAAGGAGAATAGTTCTGGGTATTTGGCATGCTATCCCAGAATGTGCCATCACAGAAAAATAGGGAGAGAGGTTTAAGATAGACTCTAAAGAGAACTTAGTGATGATTGGCAAGTGAATCATAAAACATATGCCACCTGGGTGCCCCTCGCTAGGCCTCAGTTTCCCCTCTGTTGAATGGAGTTATATCAGATGGAAGGGAAAAACTGATGGGAGAGCAGAAGCTTCTCCCTCCCCCCAGTTGGTGCTTGCAAAACCATCTGGGCTCTTTCCCTCCACTGGGGAGAGTTGGAAGTAGGTACTAGTGGTATCAGTACTCCACTGGGTTGAGTTGTCCCCAAGAGACCCTTACCCTGATCTGATGAACAGGAGTAGTATTGAGTACTCCCCAAATTCTGGGTGTGGTGGTGCATGGCTACAATCTATCCCAGGGTCGCAGGAGGACTGCAAATTCAAGGCCAGCCCCAGCAACTTAGAACCTCAGTAACTTAGCAAGAACCTGCCTCAAAATAAAAAATAAAAAGGACTGGTATTGTAGCTCAGTGGTAAAGTATCCCTGGGTTCAATCCCCAGTACCGAAACAAACAAACAAAAAAACCCAAGTGTACCAACCCTATCATACTTGTACCATTCTCCCTAGGAGCTTAGGTGCCACCCTGTGGGGAGAAGTTGGAGAATATCAGGGACATGTAGTTGGTGCAAAATAACTTCTGTACACCTTGATGGGGGAATCAAGGCCCCTGGACAGGCCCTCATCCAAGATGGCCCAGAAAGTGGACAACAAAGGTAGTGTTAGATCTAATAGTAAGTCTGTCTGGGAAGAGTTCTCCCCATCCTCTCCCAGCTGAGGAACGAATGGTGCTGATCTTGACTGTAACATTTTCCAACTCATTTTTTTCTGACTCTAGACCACCTTCTCTGACATTCTTAAGGGAACTGACTCTACCAGGAGAGTGGATGGGATCAGTAGGTCTGGTGCTTATCTGCTCCTACCTCTACTTGGGTTAGACTGCCAGAATGGGGGAACAAGATAGCCAATTTCTGGTGAACTGGTCATGGGGATGGGTGGCTAAGAGGGATGTGGGGCAGTGGGGAGGAAGGCCCGGAAAGCTCTGGGCAAACACCCAGCTTGGGCTGTGCATCCCGCCCTGTCGAGGCCCAGGGCTGGAGCTCATGCACCACCCCACCCCCAACACATAACATGTACCGATTTCCTCTCCGGATAAGCCTGGCTACCTCTCTCTCTTTATGGGACACTTCCCTCCCCCTACCTCCAAGTTCAGTTTTTTAGGAACATTAATTGTCTCTATAGTAACTGCTATGACTTTATGTTCCTTGTGCCAGGACCTGTGTCTGTCTGTTGCCTGCTGGCCCAACTGGGACAGAGGCAGGATGCAGGTACTCCTCATTCAGTCTTTGATGTTTGCCCACTTGGACCCTGAGAACCTCATAATCAGGCCCCATCGAAGAATGAAGGAATTCCCACTCTCCTTTATATTCATCCTCTGCATTTTTTTTTTTTTTTTATGGTATAGACCAGCTCTGTCTAAGAGGAATATAATGCAAGTCACATTAGTTTCAAATTTTCTGGTAGCCAGATTAAAAAAGAAATAGATGCAATTAAATAACAATATATTTTACTTAATGTATTCAATATATTTCAATGTGTAATTAATATCACATTTATTACTGGGATATTTTGCCTTTTTTTTTTTTTTTCATACTCTCTTTGAAATCCAGTACATAATTTATCTTTTCAGCACATGTCTGTGTGGCTGGGGGTCACCAGCGTGGACAGTGCAGGTCTAGAGTCTTTGCCCACTGGAGATGGAGTCCACGCTATTCAGCTTGGCCAGCTGTGTGACCTTGTAGCCATCACCTGAGCCTTCTGTGGGATCATCTCCACCTCCTGGGCTGTGTGGAATGAATGAGAATGTATCCAAAGCACCTGGGACTAGGCCAGATACCTCTGAAGGCTTCACAAATGTCAGCTGCCTTCTCTTTCATGCAGAGGCTCAAGCTGTGCCTCCAGCTAGAATGCCCTTCCCGTTTCTGTTTGTGATAGTTCCTTTCAGATACCTTTGCTAGCCCCTCCCTTTACACTGGGGCTGGGCTCTATCCTGGGAACCGAGTGGCTTCTGCCTCTGCCCTAGCATTCCCAGTGCCACCCAGCGATCCAGTTAATTATGGTCTTTCCTTCTCCCCATGAGAACCCCCTGAGGGCAGGTGGCCTCAGAACCAGGTGAGGAGGTCCAGGCACCCATTCTCTTTTCTTGAGCATTGCTTTGGTTGGACAAAATTGAAGTAACCTAGAAACCTTGTCTAAACCCTTTCCTCTACCTCCTTGTGCAGATGGGGACACTGATGCCTAGAGAACAAAGGCACTTGCCTAAGATCACACTGCATGCCCCAATGCAGCAGGCCTTCTAGCCTCAGGATCGTTGGGTGGGGCATGTTCCCTGCTTCTGATCTGGAAGCTCAGAGGTCTACTGGCCAGGGCAGGAGCCCTCTTGGGCAGGTGAATTTCAGTTCAATTTATTTCAGGCAGTTTGAGTTTCCTTAGGGCACATGGCTCCCATGGCTCCACCAGCCCAGCAGTCACTCACTCTACATTCTAAGCCCCCTATGGCTGCCAAGTCAGAGGAAGGAGGCAGCCCATCAGGTGAGGGTCTTAAGCACCCCCTCCCTTCCCAGCTCTGCTTCCTGATGCCAGAGCTGCCTCTGCCCCCTGGGCTCCCATTCTTCCATCTGTAAAGTGGAAGCAGAACTGAGGGTGTAGGTGGTAGCATTTTGCTCCTGGAACCAGGCCCAGCAAGAGGGAGCTGGTCCAGGCCCTAATTATGGTTGGTGAATGACTATTTGAGAACTGAGATTCTTCCCCAACTTCTCTGCGGCACCTGTTCCCTTCCCAAGACCTATTTTCTTTCCCTTTGATCCAGCTTGTCACACACAGGGCACTTGGAGTTGGGCAGAGTGGGGGCTGGTGATAAGAGACAGAGCCCTGCCCTGGGGGAGTCCTTTTCTGCCAGAGAAGCTGAGACCAGTCTCCATGGCAACTGCTCACTAACACAAACCCAGTTGAGAGATGAGCCCAGGGACCCAGCCAGGAGCTGGGGCTCAGGGGGCTTCCCCTGAGTGGCCTCACTGGATATAGACGGGAGGGGCTGCCAGGTTGGGGTTCACTCTCCTTGTGGTTTTTTTCCCTGATCACTGCCATGTCTGTACAGTGGGGAAATCCCAGCTAAGGGCCAAGGGGTGGAGAGTCTTGATCACCTTTCTGGCAGAGGATGTGCTCAGGTGAGTGCCCTGGTGACTGATCACCAGCTGTAAGCAGGCTTCTTCCTCAAGGTACTTCCTGCTGCTTCTGCCAGCACCTCTGCTGTGCTGCTTGACCTGTTGGAGGAAGTGCAGGCCACCTGCCTGACCTGGGATCTGGGGCCAGATACTGCAACACTGTCCTAGGCCTCAGTTTCCCATTTTGTGATTGGGGCAGGATGGCTATAGGCTGCAGTTCACAGCCTGTTTTGGGAGTTAGGCTGCCCTAGGCAGAGCTGCCCATGGGCAGAGAGCTCATCACCCCTTCCCCAGACCCTTTCACAAAAGGAAGTGGCTTTTGTTTCTGCTCTGGTGTGAAACCTTGAGAAGAGAAGAAAGATAAGAATGAGGGACCCCGGCCCGGTGGTTCATACCTGTGATCCCAGCAATTTGAGAGGCTAAGGCAGGAGAATCACAAGTTTAAGGCCAGTCCTAGGCAACTTAGCAAGACTGTCTCAAAATAAAAATTAGAAAGGGTTTGGGGAGGTGCAGTTCAGTAGTAGAGT
Organism: Sciurus carolinensis; assembly: GCF_902686445.1. Lineage (NCBI taxonomy): Eukaryota > Metazoa > Chordata > Mammalia > Rodentia > Sciuridae > Sciurus > Sciurus carolinensis. Next base: position 56,640,806 of record NC_062215.1, on the reverse strand, counting down.
GCCCCGGGGTTCAATTCCCAGTACTACCAATAAAAGAAAAAAAAAAAAAAGACAAATAACACTGCCTGATCCTCTGGCTTTTGGGGTTGGGCTCCCTCTTGGGCCCTAAGTGTCTCCCAGTCTGAGCATCATGCTTCTGGCTTTGTTTGTAGACTTTGCTGTGTGATTCAAGGCAGATCCTGACCCTCCTCTGATCCCTGAATAAATTATTTTGTCCCTCTCTTGCTGTGGTCAGGGCCTTGTGGGGTCTTTGATCTCAAGAACTTGTGTCTGCTTTACTGGCTTTGCTTGCATCTTTCTTCCCCAGGGTAATCAGTTCTGTTCCTGAGGAACTGCCAGCCTCCATTTCCCCTGGTGGGTCTTGGCAGTGTTCTGACCTCCTTCAGGAAGTTTTCTTCAATTCTCTGAGCTGAATCAGGCACTTAACACTGGGGGATTTTTGTTTTGTTTTCCTTCTTTTTTTTTGTTGCTGGGGATAGAACCCAGGGTCTCTCACATGCTAGGCAAGCACTCTACCACTGAACCACACCCCTAGCCTCCAATCTTGGTTTTGAGCTGCACCCTGTTTGCTTCTGTCTTAGCACCTGTCCCCATGTAGGGTCACCATCTCCCTACAGCCTTAAGGGATCAACTATTTGTGACTCCAGCATGCATGTAAGGCTGGCACAGGCTTGGGTGGCAGACTTGGGTTGACCCAGCCCTGTCTGACCCTAGGGTGGGTAGAAAGGATGTTCGTTGGCTTAGATAGGTTAAGGGCTAGGTCCCCGTTGCTGAGGCCAGGACTTCTCTGCCAGTGACTGGTGTTACCCTTTTGTCCTGCCCAGGGCACACAATGAGCCTTGGGCCTCATGTCTCCAGGAAGGAAATGAGAGGACGTGGTCCCGGCAGTCCTTGTCTGCACTGTCTTCAGTCTTGACAATGGGACCACCCCACCCCCACACTGGGCAGAGTGACTTCTAGACATTCAGGAGGGCACAGTGGCGTCTTTGCCCTGTCTCCTTTGCAGATAAAGCATTGAGGGCACAGGGCTGGCCCTGGGTCACATAGCAAAGCCTTGTGAAGGAGAGCACTGGTCTTCTCTGGGCCTGGTTCTCTCCAGGTGGCTGGAAGGTGGGTGAGTGGAGTCCTAGAGAACATGTCTGAGGGCAAAAGAATTTAAATTAAATCAAGAAATATGGAGAGGGCTGGGGTTGTAGCTCAGTGGTAGAGCACTTGCCTAGCATGTGTGAGGCCCTGGGTTCGATTCTCAGCAACACACATAAATAAAAAAAAGGGTCCATTGACAATTTAAAAATATTTTTAAAAACTTTATTAAAAAATATGCGAAGTTAATCCAGAAGCCAGAGCTTGGAGCTGGAGGACAGGGCCTTGACCTGCTTCCTCCTCAGTCTTCTCTCCACCTGGAGACCTTGCTAGGGTCTCCCTGCAGCTCAACTGCCAGTTCTATGAGGCCTCTATGGGCATTCACTGCTGAGTATGCCCTGGGGTCCCCAGGGCAAGGAGCATGCTCAGGCTTTGAAAACTTCAGGGCTGTGCCTGGGCAGTGGTGGTATTACTTGGTCACAAAACCATTTCTAGCACTCACATGATGACAGCTGGCGTGGGTGTTGATGGGGGACTGGATGCTGCCTCTTTTCTGGTAGTTTCTAGGCTGAGGGTGGCAACATAACCAGGTCTAGGAGCTTGGAGGCCAGCTCCTGCAGGATCCCTCAGCCTCTGTCCTGTTCACCTGAATCTCAGTTTTCTGCCAGATAAGTGGGAGCAGGAGTCTCTGGTCTCTGTGACCACTGAAGTCACACACCAGAGCAGGCTGAGGGTGTTTGTGCCTGAGCTGCGCCACTCTGAAGTGTCTTATCTTCCCCGACCCTCTCTGTCCCTGTGCCCTGGCCTTATCCTACGTTGGTGAACACACCAACCACACCCTCTGAGGGTCATGATAAGGCTATGGCCACCTTGTTCCTGACCCCTGGTGGTCTGGGGAGTCCCTGGGCCAGGACAGGGCTGGGAGGCGGAGCTGGAAAGGAGTGGCTGTGCAGAGCCCCCAAATTGCTAAGGCAGAGTCTGGTTCCAGGAAAGCTGGCCCTAAATGATAGGCTAGAACCACAGACCAGAGGCCCGGCTGTCGGCCCTGCCCACTCTGGGCATAGAGAAGTGGCTGGGAGGAGGGGGGCTCTTGGGTTCCGGGGATGGCGCCTCTCTAGGGTTGGTGGGGTCTTCAGGCAGGGCTCTTGGGTGGAGAGGGGTGTCTTTCCAAGGGGCCAAAGCTTTGGAGGGCCTCATCCTCATGGTACCTGCAGAGATGGCCTCTAGGCTGTCCTGACATATGACTTAGATTTATAGGGTGACATGGGGAAAGGAGAGTTGGTACATTTAAAGCAAACTCGGTTGAGATTCAGGAATGACATAGCAGGGATGCGTTAAGATCCTGGACAACTTTATGAATGGGCAACCAGAGGCTCAGAGAAGGGGTCACTCGTTTGTCGTTGGAGAGAGAAGGCAGATCAGGGCAGGTATGAGTGTGTGTGCTTGGGAGCTGGGTCCCTGGCTCAAGCATTGCCTTGGCAGGCCCCTAGGCTGTGGGGGTGCCAGTGGGGCCAGGCTGTGGTTTCCTAGCCTTAGCCATCCAGAGCCAGGTCAGCAGAGCCAGGCTTTTAGGTCTCTGTAATTACCGGGGGTGGGAGTTGTGGCTGAGTGCTGGAATGGGGGCAAAACTCCCAGAGTGAGCCAGCTCTGAGGCCTCCACAGGAGGACCAGGTCCCTCTGGGAGAGACTGACCAAAGGCAGCATGTTCCATCCCTTCAGGTCCCTAGGGTCCGTCTTTCTAAGTATCTGTCCCCATTTTGGAGAAAAGAAAACTGAGGTGAGAATTCCCCTCATTCTTGCCTGGGGTTATTGTTGCCCCGTTAGTTAATGATCATTGATAACATTTGTGACACTTATTGAATACCTACTATGTGCCAGCCACTGTTGTAAACATTTTACATGTATTAACCTACTTAAACCTCAAAACAACCATGTAAAGTTGTCTTAAAACCAAGTCATATTATAGGGAGGCAAACTGGGTCAGAGAGGCTAAGCAGTTTGTCTAAGGTCACACAGCAGGGAAGATGGAAAAATTGGGATGTAAAACCCAGATGGTCTGGTTCTGAAGCCTATGCTCTTGAGAGTCCAGCTAAGCTGCCTGCTACTCTGAGAAAGGTTCAGGAGGAGGGACTGTGTGGTGAAAAACAGTGCTGGGGGGATGTGGGGGAATAAGGGTGAGCACCCAGAGGCTTGTTGTAGCTGACTAGCACAAGGTCTAGGAAGAGGCTTCAGGATCCTGCTTTTTGTACCTTATGTTTGAGGTTGTCTGAGCCCAGGGCTCCTGAGGTCATTGTTAGCTTTCTCTTACACCTTGACCTTTCAAGGACTCCATGATGTTAGCAGGTTGGGCCTGGCTGGAGGAGGCCAGGAGTCCTGGGATCTGGACCTGACTTTTCTGGGGTCACCCAGCAGTGATGAGTGCTCACCATGAACATCTGAGACCAGCTCTCAGGGTGAATCAGGGCCACAGGCTATCCAGCTCAGAGTTCCCTTTAGGCTCCACTTTATCAAGAGCCTCAGAGGAGAGGGGGGCACCCTGATAGACATGACCTTGGATCTGGACCCTGGAGGATGAGGCAGAGATGGGCTGTGCAGGGAGAGGACACAGGTATTTGGGACTTGGAGACTGCAGACTGCGATGGCAAGTCATGGGGCCTCCCTTCTGGGAAATTCTACAGACCTAGGTGGGGCCCAGGAGGCTGTATTCTAATAAGCACCTTCTCTAAGGGTGTTTGGGATTCTCAGGCAGGCCTGGGCACCCCTGAAGTTCCTAACATTTCCATTTACCCAGGAAGAAATGGAGGTCCAACTAGTGGCAGCTCTGGCTGGGTTAGGGACCTCAAGTGCTCTATTGCCCTGGGCTTTATTCAGGCAGCAATGGGGAGCCACACTTAATGAGCTGACACTCTCAGACCATGTCTGCCACACAGGAAGCACTCAGTTCACATAAATATGTGCCTTGTTAGCATTGCTGAACCAGGGCCAGTGAATCTTGAGGAAGTCCTGGGTGACTTAAGGCATGGCAAGAGATGACACCCACAAGGCCACAGTATTAGATTGTTGAGCTCAGAAATGACCTTCAGGCCTCCAGAGCCCCGGCTCAGGACCTACAACTTAGTTGGTGATTGCTTAGTGCTTGTGGGATCCAGCTGCAGAAGGGATGTGGCTGGGTCAGCAGAGGCTAGAGGTGAGGAGGCTGGGTGGTGAAGAAGAGATGACTGGCTGGGGCCTGTTCCTGGGACTCAGGGAGGGGAGGAGAAGGTAACGACTGACCATCAGGTACTCGACTTGGGTACTGCAGTGGTGCCTCTCAGAAGGGGGCCCATGGAGTCAGAGTCCAGGAAACTGAGAAACGGAGGCATTAAGTCTATGGAGATGAGCTACCAGAGGCAGTTGGTCTTAGGGGAGTGATGCAGGTGAGGACATGGAGTGGAGGGGGAGAACTTTCCAGGAGCTTCCACTGAGCTGGGCACGGTGGTGCACGTTTGTAATGCCAGCAGCTTGGGGGGCTGAGGAAGGAGGATCTCGAGTTCAAAGCCAGCCTCAGCAACTTGATGAGACCCTGTCTCTAAATAAAATATTAAAAAAGGGCTGGGATGTGGCTCATTGGTTATGCATTCCTAGGTTCAATCCCCAGTACTAAATCAACAACTTCCAATCTGCAGGAAGAGGAGACAAGCATTGGCTGAAGGAGGCAGAGCAAGGTTGTCCTCACAGGTGGGATGAGTGAGACCTAAGCAGATGTCTGGGCTGCAGTGTAGGAGACAAAAACCAGGGAGAGGCTGAAAACCTAGGTCCAAGTCAGAGGCTGACGGGGCGTGAGATCTCTGCAAGGCTGGAAAGAGTGGACCTCATACTACAGAAGAGACCCCTGCTCTGGGGGGAGTGGGTTGGGATGGGCAAGACTGCTGAGTAGATGAGAAAATTCAGGGGCTCCTGTTGTTCCAGAATGTGTCCTGGAGGGATGAGGACCCTGTGGTCAGGGAGCCTTTCAGGATGTGGATTTGGGGTGGCTGCCTGGAGAGGCTGGCCTTGTGGCCTGGGCTGGCTAGGGGCTGCCTCTGGGGTGGGAGCCCCACCTTGCATGCCCCCTGGCTGGTGGGGCCAGGGTCTTGGCTTGGCCTGAGCTGTGGGAAGCTGTTCCTGGGCGTGAGGCCCGTCCTGTGACCCACCAAACCTCAGCCTCCAGAAAAGAGGCTAAAAATAAGGCTGTGGTAAAGAAGGGCGGGGGTGCGTGGGCCCAGCCAGGCTGGGGCCCCGGAGGAAAATGTGAGCCGACAGCCTTGCTGCTGTGACACACGCTTCCCCTGCCAGCAGCCAGCAGGATCTTGCCCTTCTGTGGCCATGGCCTCATCCAAGTCAGACAGAGTCTGGCCATGGGCTTCACGGCCTGTAGAAGGTTTTGCTCTCTGGGAAGGTTCTGTCTGGCCTTCTGGTGGCAGCTCAAGTGTTAGACCCAAGGCTGTGCTCCCCCTGATGGTGGTGAAATGGTGGAGGTAGGGGTCCAGGGTTTCCTATGTCCTGGGTTCTAGACTGCGCAGGAGCTCCCAGTTACCTTTGATGACCATCTAGATGTGGAGAAATGTCTGTGTGAGAAGTCAGGGAAGGCTTCCTGGAGGCAGAGGTAAATGCTAGGCCTTGAATCAGTGGACGGGGAGGGGGCCAGTTGCTGTGCTCCAAGGAGGAAGCAAGAGTGCTTTGACTGGCTGTGGACCTGTGAGCTCTGGTTACCACAGATCCACGTCCTTCCTTTGAGCTGTGAATGGAGACTCACAGTCCTGGGACTTTGAGAATGTTTTGACTCTCCTGCCATCTCCCAACTCCACCCATCCTTTCATCTATCCAATACCCAAACTGTGACAGTCCCTGTTCTGTGTTCTGGAGATGACTCACCATGTCCCGTGCCCAGTTCATGGTCATCCATCCATTTATGCGTCTGCCCCACAGATAGTCCCTGAGGTCCAGCTGTGTGCTGGGCTCTGGGTTGGGGGCAACGGCAAAGCGTGAAGAGACAGTGAGCATGGCAGAAGAGCAATCTTTGGTTTTTGGTAGTAGACCTGGTATGGATATTGAGAAAAATGTGTTTGGTCTTCTTCCTGTGTCCTAGCATAGAGCTCCTAAAATCCTCAGAATCTTCAAAACGATCAGTATCTTTTGCATGCTAGTGATTGACTGATGCCCAGTGCTCCCTGGGTAGTTTCAGGATAGAGGCAGGTCACAGGGAAGGCCAGGATGGTTTTAAGGGTTGGGACTTTTAGTTCTGTTCCAAGGAGGTGAGAGGGGCTGCAAGTTGAGCTGACCACCCTGGCCAGTGATGTCATCAGTTGTGACTACATGACTACGTAATGAAGGCCCCATAAACCCCAAAAGGTCAGGATCTGGAGACCTTCTGGATAGTGGAAGTGCTGAGGTTCCTATAGGCTGGTGTGTCTGGGGAGACCATGGAAGCTGTGTCCTCTGGGCATCTGTTCATCTATGTGCTTTGTAATATCCTTTATAATAAACCAGGCAAAGGTAAGGGTTTCTTTGAGTTTTGTTAGAAGCTCTAGCAAATTGATCAAACCCAAGGGGAGGGTTGTGGGAAACCCAGTGTATACAGGTAAAACAGGCTGGGGCTGAGGTAGGCATCTGAAGTGAGAGGAATGGTCTTGGGGCTGAGTTCTCCACTTCAGGGATCTGATGCTATCATGGGTAGAGAGTGTCAGAATTGAATGGAATTAGAGAACAGCCAGCTGATGTCCATTGCAGAGTTAATTGTCTGTTTGTTGTGTGGGGACCCCCCCCCCCTAGTTTGGTCATAAAAGCAGTTTCTGTTATAAGTGAGAGAAATGGAGTTTGTTTTTTCCTCAATATTTTCAGACCTGATTTCAAGTCTTACCTCCAAAAACTAATGTCCTCCATGACAAAAAGTTTCATGTCTTAGAGCCTTGGTTTCTTCATGTGCAGAATGGAAATGATAATTATAAATACCAGTGTACATGGCTAGGATAAATGCCATCCTTAGAGCCTCACAGTGCCCAGAAGTTAGCAAAAAGCAATAAATATTGTCACTTAGCTTCTGGTCACAGACGGTCCCAGGAGCTGCTCATATCCCTATCCCTGAATGTCTTCCCTGTAGAACTAACAAATCATGGAATCCTAACTTGTCCTAAAGAGGAGTGCCAAAACTAGAATGGACATGGTTAGGGATGGGAAGGGGAGAAGCAGGGTAGACTTCTTAAAAAAGGAGGCAACTGAAATAGCCTTGAAGGAGCGGCAGGGGGCCTATGGATGGCAGGGCTACCACCTGGGATTCTAAAGTGCCCTGACATAGCCTCAGAAGCCCAGAGGCCGATTGGGACCTGTAGGCCCAGGACTGGCCCCTGGCCTCTACCTTGGAGGCAAGGCTGTTGCCCCATTAGGCTTTGGTTATTAAGTCATTAACTGAGCCTCACACAGCCTCTTCATTAGGGTAATTGTGGTGAATTCACTCAGGGCATTAACAAGGAGGAGGCCAGTTTCTCTAGGCTGTCAGGCTGCCAGGACACCAGCTGGGTCTGACCCTGCAGCCGGGAAATTGCTCAGCTTCCCAGTCTGGGTCTTGAGAGGAATATAACATTCTACCCTCTTCGTGTCTTTGGCTGCCAGTCTGGACCCTGATACAGTGCTTAGGGATTCCACTTTCCCCTGCTTCCCTGTTGTATGACTTTGAACTCATGACGGAACTTCGTGTGTCTCAGTTTCCTCGTCTGTCATGTGAGATAACAGCACCTGCCTCACTGGGCTGTATGAGGGTTAAACAAATGAATAACTTAATGCTCAGCAATGTAAACTGCCATCATGTTTAATGCCATCATCATTATCATCACCAGAAATTCTGGGAGTCCCCCAAGGGCCTCTATCCCCTGCATGGGGAGCTCACAAGGGCAGGACCCTGTCTCTTCCTCTTTTCTCCCCCACCCCTTCTCAGGAAGGGGGCTGAGACCTGTGGCCCAGGTCCTGCTGTCCTCAGAGATAAGCTGCTGGGGCTGGGGGCCTGTGCTGATTCAGGAACCCTGGCTAAGAGCAACAGGAGGTGGGCGGGGCCCAGGGTTCTGCTGGGCCTCACATAGCCTTTGACAGGCAGGGCCGTAAGAGGACAGGAGAGGTAGCTGGGCCTTGGAAGCAAGCATGGTCTTAAGGACTTTGCTTCCCCAAGAAAGCCAGCCTGGAGACTCCTCTCTTCAGTCTGCATCCTGCCTCCTATGATTGAAAAAATGGGGAGTCCTGATTGTAATCCAGAGGGCAACTGAAGCGAGCGTGTGTGTGTGTATGTGTGTGTGTGTGTATGTGTGTGTGTATGTGTGTGTGCATGTGTGTGCATGCCTGGAGTCAACCCACCCTCTTTCTGGGCTCTGGGCTTTGTGGTCTCCCTGAGGGTAGAGCCCATACCTGTTGCTCAGGTGCCTGTATCTGAGCCAGGGTTTGGCCATAGGTGGACAAGAAGCTCAGGCTGGCAGATAGGAGGCATGGCTGTCCACAGGGCTGAGTGACAACAGGGCAGCCTTGCTGGTCTCTGTACTGTGGGCCCCTACACTGGCTGAGGGGTGGGGCCCTATCCCCAGGCTGCACATGGGAGGCCCAGTGGGGACAAGAGGTAAGCCTGACCTCCACAGTGGTGTGGCCAGCCTGGGCAGGGTGGAGGTCACAGCAGGGTGGGAGTTCTGTGGATGGGACCAAGCTGGGCTCTGAAGGTGGGAAAGAGGGCTGGGCTGAGGGGTCTCCTAGGTGGGATGGGCGAGGGGGTACCCAGGCCTTACACATCGCCAATAAACACCCTGTGTCTCACTTTCTAGGAGTCCTTCTAGACATCCAGCAGCACTTTGGGGTCAAGGACCGAGGCGCTGGCTTGCTGCAGTCAGGTGAGGCCACCACCTGCCTTTGCCGCCTGCCCAGATGCTGGCATCTCCTCCTGCTGGCTGTTGGTTCTTCTTCCCCAGTCCTGACTCCTAGAGGCAGCACGGGCTTTCCATCAGATCTCACCCTTGCCACCCACAAATGGCACTTGTCCAAGCCTCTGCTGCTTTTCTCATAACACATACCACCTACCCCAAGGGGCTTGGAAGACAAATGTACATAGGCCAAAGGCTCAAACCCTGTGTGACCTTTTTGTGTCCTAGGGTCTCATTGAGACCTAATGATTGGAGTCCCTTCCCGAGGCAGGTGAAGGGCACTTCTTAGGTGAGTGAGTTGGGTAATGCCAGTGGGCCTCTGTGACCTGTTTCCATCTCCTGTCCCAATTTCCAATTCCTTCCATTGTCATTAACCCTGGGAACCACCTCTTAGATGATAAAGTACAAGAGTTCACCTGGTCAGCCCCAGAAGATTCCCAAACCCAGGGCAAAAGATGGAGAACCTGGGGCCTGGGTTAGACTCAGGCCTGAGAGTCCCTGTCCCATTTTCCCCTGGAGTCCCAACCTTCTGATGGACTGCTAGAGATAGGGCAGAACCCCACTGGGCTGCTATAAGCTGAGCAAAGGCTATGTGGGAGGCCACTGAGCAGTTATCCCAGCCTATCGGCCCATCCCTCTGTGAAGAGACTGTGTCTCCCTTGTCCCCCTACTCCCTGCCCCACCATGGCCCCAAGGGACTGAGGCTCTGGCTCCCTGGTCTGTCCCCTGGCTGTTACCTCTGCTGGTCATGCTCAGGAGGTAACTCCCTGCTTGTGGTGGAGACTCAATCCAGTGCTGTATCCCAGGACTGGGGGAGGAGATCTAGTCCTGACTTGGCCCTAACCTTGCTGTGTGACCCTAGCTTAAGGCCTGCTTATCTCTGGGCCCATGGTTCTGGACTCCATCTAGCTGTGAGGCCTAGGCAGATGTGGGAGATCCCTGATGTGCATTTGAGTCTGTGAACCCCTTCCCCAGCCTGGGGTTTCCTAGGAGGGAGTGGGTGGAATGTGTTGGTTCTGTCCAGGAACCTGCCTGACCTGTCTAGGTAGCATTCCGGTATGTACAATGCCTCCTTGAGCTCATAGGATGCCCCAGTCACTCAGCCAGTCCACCTGTCCTTACATTCCAGATTTAAGTGGTCTCAGGGCTGAAAGAAAGGGGATGTAATAGCTCTGGGACTCAGTCTTAGTGAGACTTACTAATCGAGGTTGGAGCAAGGTGGTGTGGTTCTGCATCCCCCACGGGTGGCTAGGTCCCCATGCTGACAGACATTGCCTCTATCCAGGCCAGGAGCCCAACCCCCTCCCCTGTCCCTTCCTGGGCCTCCCTGTCTGGGCCAGAATAAGTCAGCCTGCCCTGTAGCCTGAGGCAGGTCCCTCCAGTCTCCAGGGCTCTGTACACAGTGACCAGCAATGATTGAGAAGATGGGGTTTAAGCTGATGGGATTTTTGGGAGGGAGTAGGATGCCAAACTGGCAAGGAAGGGGCAGGGGAGAGCCTTGTCTCCTTAGTCACCCAGCTTGCAGCCCCTGAGCCAGTGGGGACCTGACCAGAGCCTCATTTCCTCTGGTTCTGGCCTTGCCAACTGATCTGTAAGGAGGGTCTACCCTGATCTTCCTCCATTTAACACCCCTGCATGTACATGTCCAAGGACACGTAGCCTCCCAGGGAGAGGGTGGGGGGCATTGATCCCAGGGCAGCTGTGCGGGTCAGTGCCCTGGTTCCTTCTGCACTTATGTCCCAGGCTGGCTTCTTTGTTCATATGAGTGAAGTCATGCAGTCCTTTCTTATACCCTGTGATGTGGCAGGAAGTGGACACATCACCTACAAGCATCATCTCATTTGTGTCTTCCAATAGCCCCACAGACTCCCTTTTGCCAACTTTACTTGCCAGACAGAGACAGGTCAAGAGAGCAAACCAACTTGCTTAAGGTCTTATGGTGAGAGAGTAGCAGGCCTGGAATAGGGACCCAGGGGCTTCTGCAGATGGAGCCTACTTGGCTTGGGAAAGGCCAAAAGTCTGGCATCTCAGCGAGTTGGGTGAGATTTCCGGCCTTGGTGAGAATTTCCAGCATTCAGAGTCTTGTGTGAGTGCTTACCCTGTGGCCTTTAGCCTACCGCCTACAACTGGCACCACTGGGATGGTTCCCCAAGTGTCCTTACCCCTTCGGCCATTAAAGCCAGTTGTGCTAGACCAGGATGTGACTCAGTGGGTAACTCAACAAGTCACCTAATTGGCCTGAGCCCCAGGCACCTGTCTATTCCCCAAGCCTGATAAGGTCGGAGCCAGGTGGAGGGCGCCAGCCGGGTGTTGGTGCTTGCCCGGATCAAAGGACCAGAAGTGGGAGTGGCGGCCTGCTTATTTGTGGGTACCAGGGGCTGCTGGGCTGGGAGGTAGGGTGGGGGGTGGCTGAGGGTTAGGCCTGGGCCTGCCCTTACTGTTTCCCCTTGGGACCAGAGCATCACTGGTTTGGGAAGGACCCACTTTCAGCATCCTCCTTGCACTTTGCTGTTTGCTCAGACCAGGCTCCTGGGACACCCAAAGGAACCATAGCTCATCCTCAGTGACAGCCCACAGCAGAATTATAGCCCTTGAAATTTTCTTGAGTCTTGCAATTTTGGAAACCCCCATAACCCACATCTAAAGGGGCAGCTGCTTCTCCACCTGCTGCTTGGCAGGCCCCACGCTGGGTTCTGCCCAGACTCCGTCCTTGCCCTCAGGTATGTTTCCTCTGTTGATGGATCATCAGGTCACCACTCAGGCACAGGGAGTACTGTGGGAGCTGGGTGAGTGGTAGAGAGTTTGTACCTGGTCACCTACCTACATGGCATATGAAGAAGACTTCGAGAAGGGGTACATTTGAATGGGGCTTTGAAGGATGAATCAGAGTTTGTTCAGGGGAAAGGACTTGTAGCCAGCTTGTCAGATTGAGTAGATATGAGGAAACCCTCCTTTCCCCTCCAAGCTAGATAAAGTATGCCAAGAAAACATGTTTAAATTACATGGCTGGCTTAAAAGCTAAAGCTAATGGGGAAATTCCCAGGAGTCAGAAGCAAGGAACTGACGTCAAAAACTGGAGTGGGAGCTGGAATTGAAGCCAACTGATTCAGAATATTTAGGGATCAGACGCATGCCTTAGACACTTGTTATAGTATTTTTTTTTTTTTTTTTTTTTTTTTTTTTTTTTGGCGGTGCTGGGGATCGAACCCAGGGTCTTGTGCATGCAAGGCAAGCATTCTACCGACTGAGCTATCTCCCCAGCCCTAGTATTTTTAATATAAACATTTTTTCATGGAATATTTTAAATGTATATAAAAGTAGAGAGTCAAATATAACAAACTTTCATGTGTTCATCGCCCAGATTCATCAAAGCATCACAGTCTGACCCAGTTTCCAGGCTCAGGGCTTCATGATTCTGACAACTGGGCAGTACGGGCTTGGGCTCCAGGGTCATGGGGGTGACTCGGCGTCCTCCCCAGAGCCCAGGCAAATTCCCTGATTCTAAACTGTGCCCCAGGCTGATAGGCACTTGTCCTGGTAGAGCTCCTAGCACAGATGGACCCTCCCTCCGTCCCTCCCTTCCTTTCTTCCTTCCTTACGGGACTGGGACCTTCTTCATGGAGGCTGTGTGTTTTCAGGAGACCCAGTAGAAGCAAATCCCAAACTGTTCCTTCATATCCCAGAGCCTACATGGGGCCCGGATGATAATTCCTGTGAAAGCTAACTCAAATTCAAAATTAACAAATCACACAGGAAACTCATCTCTTTCATCCTTTTTTTTTTTTGTTTGTTTGTACCAGGGATTGAACCCAGGTGCACTTAACCACTGAGCCATATCCCTAGCTCCCCTTTTTATATTTTATTTTAAGTCAGGGTCTTGCTGACTTGCTTAGCACTGTTAAGTTGTGGAAGCTGGCTTTGAACTCATGATCCTCCTGTCTTAGTCTCTTGAGCTGCTGGGATTACAGGTGTGTATCACCGGGCCCAGCAGGAAACTCATCCTCACGAGAAGGAGTCAGCTGGCTCTAAAACTGCCTGAAAAACTACAGAGAATAGATTCATTTTAAGAGGACTTAAAATTAGGTAAGCTTAATTTTTGAAGTTCAAAAGAAAGAGTAGGATTGATAAAACAAGAACAGTACATTATGAGAAAAGAACAGGGAGATGTTTGAAAGACTGAATTTGAAAAGTTCTAGAAGAGAAAAATGTTAAGTATTAAAATTAAAAATGTGTTAATCTGATGAGTTAACAAGTAGACTAGATGTAGCTGAAAAGAAAATAAGCAAATGAGAATTATTAGCTGTAACTCTAACTCTGGGCTGAGGAAATCAGCATATATGTATTACAGGGAAGAGAGAGTGAGAGTGAAGTTTGTGACAGTGCCTGGCTTTAGTGAGCTGTGGTTTGTCAGCTGTTTGCTGGAGTAGGGGGAGAATGGAGGGAAAGAAGGCAGGACAGGGGGCAGGGTCTGACTATGAAAGGCTTAAAGATTGGGATAAGATCTTTGGTTTTGTCTTGGGACATTGGAGAGCCAGAGAAGGTTTTGGAGCAGGGCAGACAGAAGATGTGTGTATCATGGTGTTCACTCTGGAGCCCAGTGCAGGAATGGATGGCATAGGAGACTGGAAGACACTCAGGGCTGGGGTTTGTGGGGTCAGGAGGAAGTGCCAGGGTTGGGGAGAGTGGGGATAAGGAAGAGCCAGCTCAGACTGAAACCAGACAGCGCCTTTGCTTTGGGCCCAAGTCTCCTGGCCTTGCTCTTCTCCCCTCTTGGCCAGTTTAGTGACATCCTCCATTCCAGCAGGCCTGGGTTCTGGAAGCAAGCCTGGCAGTCCCTCTGACAATCCTCCCAGGGACCCCATTCAGAGGGAAGCCCAAGAGTCTCACTTGCTGAAGTCACAGGTTTCTATCTCAAACAGTCCATAAAAGGGGAGGTGATTCCTGTCCTTCCTGTGGGAAGTTTGAGCATAGTGGGCTGTCATCTGTTCTGGGGCCTCCCTATCATCTGGGATGGCCTGAGCTGTCCTTGGGTGGCGGACCCTGACCCCCACCCAATCCATCCTGCCTGAGCACCCTCCCTGCCCACAGGATGTGGATGATGGCAAATCTTCTCAAAATAAAAGATCAGTTGCAGCCCGAGCTTTATAAAAATAGCCCTGGTTCAGCCCAGTCCCTGGCAGGGACTAAATGTAGACTCCAAGGCCAAAGCGGGAGCCCAGGGATCTCCTAGCTCAGATCTTGCCCTCTCCTGCTCCAGGACCAGGACCACATTGTTTTTTGTTGGTTGGTTTGTTTTAGTGCTGAGATTGAACCCAGGAACTTGCACTTGCTGGCAAGTGCTCTGTCACTGAGCTACACCCCCAGCCCTAGGACCACTTTTTGAGATCAAACAGGCCATGTATATGGTGTGTGGTGAGGATGGCTTCCCTCATCATGGATGGGGGCAGGGGCTGCCTACCAGGACACTGAGTCACCACTGGGGGTGCTCTGAGCTTCTGGGTGCACCCTGGGCTTTGGGACTACCTGGGAAGGTGGACAGCACCCTAGGCATGTTGTCCAGCCCCCCCGTGTTTTTGATGGCCTCAGGCCAGCCCTGTGAGGAAAAGGGAGTGAGGCTTAGAGCCCAAGTTCCTGCTGCTGGGCCAGGCCCTCCCCTCCCACCCTGCTGCCTGCAGCCCTGCCCCCTTGGCCTGGCGCCCTGCCCTGCTGCTCCATTGTCCCAGACCTGTGGGCTCAGCACACGTGAGCTGAGTGAGGGCTTCCCCACACCCCAGCCACAGGATGTCCTCCTGCGGGAACTGCTGGGAAAGCCACCCCTACCCAAATCAGGTGGTGGGGCAGCCAGTCTGGCCAGAAAGCTACCCCCAGCAAACAAAGACTACAGGCTAGGGGGTGGGCGTGGGGGGCAGGCTGGGGAAGCTTCTGGCCTGGGCCAGTCTGTTTCCCACAGAGCTGGGTGGGGTAGTGGTGAATGAGGCTACAAAGATGAATTCAATCTCCCTCCTGACCCTGGATTTCTTCGTCTCCAAGGGAAAGGCACAGAGGGGCAGGCAGTGGTCTCCGTCCCTGCTAGACTTGCTATGTCATCAGGGACAAGATTTTGTACCCCTTGAGGCCTCAGTGGTCCTATATGTAAAATGGGGACAGAATGGTGGGGTTCAGGTGAGTTAAAGGCATGCAGATGCTTGGTGACCTTGATCTGGGGCTGAGAGGTGGTTGCAGGGTGTGCTGCTTCTGAAAGGAGTCCATTCCCCGCATGAGCAGGCAGAAGGCCAGGGGTCAGAAGAGCTACACTGTGGGCCTGAGAGTGGGATGGAGCAGGGCACCCAGGGCTTGGCCAAGGCATGAGTTACCTGCTTCAGCCTCCTCTGCTCACCCCATGTGCACTTTCCTAAGTACCCTCTTGCTGGGGAAGAATAGACATGCCATGGTTCTAGAAACCAGACCCAGTCCTGGTCTTCAGGGCCCAGTCTCCCTCCATGGCCTCGTCTCCCACTGCTTCCTCCATGGTCTTCCCATGCCGCAGCCCAACTCATCTCCTTGCTGTCTCCAGCATGTCCTGACCTTTCTCTGACCTTGGAAACATCAGCTGGGACCTTCCCCCTTCCCAGCCTGGTACTCTGTGGTATGATTTAGAGCAAGGACTCTGGAGTCAGCCA
The DNA here is from genome assembly GCF_902686445.1 of Sciurus carolinensis. Classification (NCBI taxonomy): domain Eukaryota; kingdom Metazoa; phylum Chordata; class Mammalia; order Rodentia; family Sciuridae; genus Sciurus; species Sciurus carolinensis. The sequence continues at coordinate 56,625,154 of NC_062215.1, read as the reverse complement.
AATTGGGGTTTAAATTCTGGCTCAGCCACTCACTGTGTGACATCACTTCTTTCAGCCTCTGTTGTCTCCTTGGTAAGATGAAGATAATAGAATCAACTGAGAAAATTGTGAATAGGTCAAGGGCGTGTCCCTGGGCCTTGCCTACAGTAAGTGTTTCATAAATGATAAGTGTAGGTATTAGCAATAAACACCACGTCCCATTAGCCATTATACAGTACAGTTTGGAAGATTTGGAATTTACATTTTAGTATATACTTTTCGTTTTAAGTCTATCATCATGGTGAACTCCTATGCATGCTTCCAAGCCCAGGTTGGACATCACTGCCTCCATGAAACCTCTTTTCACTATCCTGGCGGGACTTGGTGCTCCTTGCTGGTTCCCCAGCAATTTAGCCCTTTAAGTTGGGCAACCTATGGGTGGGATCAGACAGGGGGCATCTCCTACTCTGATTCTTTCTGTCCACTCCTCACCTAGCACAGATAGGTACAGAGAAAGCAATTTATCCTCTGTGCTAATGTGTGTAAGTCCTGATGCCCCTGAAATCTCCTTTCTGTCCACATCCTGATCTGATCTCAGGCAGGTCCTGGGAGGCAGGTTCAGCAGGAAAACATTCTTTTTCTAGAAGTGAGGAAATAATATATGCTATGGCTGGCCTAAACAAGGGCCCAGTGTTGACCGTGGCTGGCCGGCTCTGGGCAGGGTGTGGCGTGAAGCACCTTACCCGTGGTGTCTCATCTAGGACTCAGAGCAGCAGCCCAGGGGAGCTGCTATTTTTATCTTCATTTTACAGATGAGGAAGTTGGCGTGCTGGAGCTGGCTCATACTGGCTCATGAGAGTCAATTGTTAGATTTTCAGGAATTGTGTGAGCTGGTTGATAGACCAACCATTGTTAAAAACTAAATTATATAAACTTACAATTAGCTAATTTATATTAAAACAACATAATACATACTCAAAAGTCATCATTTCCTCCTTATTTTACTACTTTATTATCTGTGCTCTTAAGGTTAAGCACGGTATTTTATCTGAGTGGTAGAAACTCTGCACAATGGTGGTTTTGGCACAGCTCTTCCCAGCTCTGAATGGTGACACCGTGTTGGTAGCCCCACGTCAGCCAAGGCAGGAGTGTTTACACCATGAAGATTGGCAGAGGCTGCGTATCAGATTCCCCCTTCTGGGCTCCTTTTTTAGAGATTCCTTTGTTATACACTTACCAGCACACCATGGAAGGTGAGACCCTGGAAGTTTGTTACCTGGTCAGGGTTACCCAGGCAGGAAGGAACAGGGCTGGACTTGAGCCCAAGTAGTGTTTCTGGTGCCCAGCTTTGTGCACCTCTGTGCTGATTCTGCTCAAGGTGCCCAGTCACACAGAACTGGATTAACAGGTCCCCATACACACTCACTGTCCTGCTCTGGGCTGGAATAAGAGAGGGATAGCCACACCCCTCCAGCCCAGTCCAGGAGACCTCTACCCTCCACCCTCTCTCCCCTTGTGCACCCCCACTCCCCCGCCTCTTCCTTCCCTTCCTCTTTTAGTCCCACCTCCCTGGGGACTCAGGTCCATGGAGGGAGCAGCTGAGCCCATGTACACATTTAGTCTGGTGGTCAGCAGCAGCCCACTGGGCCTTTGTCTGGCCATCTGCCTGTCAGCTGTGGGACCGCCCTCCATGGGGAGGGAGGAGCTGCTATATGACCTAGGGTCTACCCTGCCTCATCCTAGGCCTCTTTATCCCTGGGACCATCAAGCCCCTTCCTGTCACTGACAGTGGCCTCCCTATGAAATCCTCTAAGACTCTACTGCTCCCTTGTTCTGGAAGAACAAAACCAGCTCAGCATCCTCTAATCTTCCCCTTTTCACCCTTGGAAATCACACTAGTCTCAATGGGCCACAACATTCTACCTGTCTGTCCTCTCAATGTTGTCTCTGCCCTTTGCCCTCTTGGTCCCTTGCTCCAGTCACTTGCCTCTTTGCCTTTCCTCAAACATGCTAAGTAAGTTCTTGCCCCAGGCCCTTTGCACCCTCTGTTCTCCCTATAGTTGCATGATTTATTTCCTTACCTCCTTGGCATCTTTGCTGAAATGTCACCTTTTCTGATCCTATTTTAAATGGAAACACCTGCTTTCTCTTTCACTCTCCTATGTACATTTCTTATCTCCTTTCTGCCCTTTTACCCTCCTTAGCACATACCACCATCTGATATGCTGTTATTTATTTATTGTTTGTTCTCCTCACTAGAATGAAAGCTCTCAAGAGGGCAGGAATTCTGTTTATTCATTGTCATATCCCAAACACCTAAAATGTTGTTAGGTACGTTATAGGTACCAGAAACATTTTTGTTGAATGAATAGATGGATGAATGAATGAATTAATGACAGGGTTACCAATAGTCGGGAGAACCTTTGCAGCCTGGGAGTGAAGGTAGCTGTGTGATCTGGCTCGTACTGAGATCTGCTGTTCCAGGCCCAATCCTGCCCTGATTTGCTGTATGAGCTTAGGTAGATCCCTTCCCCTCTCTGAACTTCTCTCCCAAGTATAATAAAGAGAGCTATGTGGCAAAGTATAGGGAACATGGACTCTGGAGTCAGACTGACAAGGAGTCAGATTTCCACTGGGACATTTATTGCCTGTGGGACCTTGACAAGTTGCCTTCCCTCTCTGAATCTGTTCTTCATGGTGTGGTAGGTGGTGGGTTGGGATGCTGCAGGAGATATGGTGGTAAGCCCTGACCATAGCACTTGGTGTATAGAAAGTGTCTAAGGGGCTTGCCCAAACCTGGACAAAATGGACATGCATTGAAGAGGATGTGGTCTCTGTATCACCCTAACCCAGAAAAACCTTTCTCTCTCCCCTGGGCAGGGGCTCAGCTTCCTTGGTCTTGGTCCAGGCTGAGCTTTTTTTCATGGGCACTTGGCCTTAGGCAGCTGGGCCCAGCACAGGGACCCTGTGCTGCCCCTCCAGCTCTCCTCTCCCCACACAGTGTTCATCTGCAGCTTCATGGTGGCTGCCCCCATCTTCGGCTACCTGGGTGACCGCTTCAACAGAAAGGTGATCCTCAGCTGCGGCATTTTCTTCTGGTCAGCAGTCACCTTCTCCAGCTCCTTCATCCCCCAGCAGGTGAGGCCCACTCTCCTGGTCCCTCCATTGGGTGATTAGTCTGTGTTCACCTTGACTAGGAGTTTCAGCTCCTTAGCTTGAACCCTAGATAGTGCTTTACCAGTGCAGAAGGACGGGCAGCAGGGATGGGGGTCTTCTCTGCCTTTGTAAATCAACCCTGCAGATAGGCTTTCTCCATTGTTGGCCGTAACCGAGGGTCATGCAGCCTGGGTGGCATCCTGACTCTTTCTGAGCCTCCCTCTGACTTGGGAAGGGTGCAAGGAACAGGGACACAAATCTGGCCTAGTGGTGAGGACCTTGACTTCTAGCCCCAGCCCTGCCACCCCATCTTGCTATGTGACCCTAGGTGAGTCCCTTCCCCTCACTTGTTCTTGTTCAGTTTGCTCTTTGTCAGATGGCCAGCCAAGTGCTTGGGTCCAAGTCCCAGGGAGGCAAGTCTCAATTCAAATGAAGATGCTTTTCACTTAGCTCTCAGTCCTAGGTTGGAGTATGCCAACTCTGTTGCTCACTCAGCTTTGTGACCTGAAACAACTTCTCTGAGCCTCAGTTTCTTCATTATTAAAATGGGGGTAATACTTCTCAGCTTGAAAGATTCTTGTGAGAAACAATTGAGTTAATGAATGTCCAGATCCTGGAACGTGGAAAATGTTCAACACATCTTTATTTCTGTTCTTTCTTCCAAAGAGGAGATATGTTGCCCTGGGAGGGTAGTGAGTTTCCCATCAGTAGGAGTATTCAAGCAGAGGGTGGACAATCATGGGCAGCTGCTGTAGAGAGAGGTGGAGGAAGAAGGGGAGAACTAGGATCTGTGCTCAAGAACTTTCAGTTTGGCCCTGCCCTTGGGAGCCTGGTTGGGTAGATCTGACAGGAGTCCCTGGCTTGGAGCCTTCAAGACATGCAGACAAAGTGCTAAGTTGTCAAGGAAGAAGGCACAGCTTCTTGCAGTCTGTGGGGTTGGGGAAACCTTCCTGGAGGAGGTGGCACTTGAGTCAGGTGGTTGGGTCTGGGAGGCCAGTTCTTTTGGTGAAGATGTCTTGGACAGAGGAATGCACCCACAGGTGCAGAAATGGCAGAGGTGAGAAAACCAGGAGATGAGTTTCTTGGCTGGAAAGGAAGGCAGGGACTGGGTCAGGTGCCTGTTGAGCCCTGGAAGAGTTTCAGCAAGGACAAGGACGGGGTCAGATTCACACTGATGGAGGGGAGAGTAAAGGTGAGGGCAGAGAGCTTGCAGTTTTGTGGGGAACAACTTTGTTTCGTGGAGGAGGGTCAGGCCTAGGGGAGCTGCGGACCCTGTGCCAGGTGCAGCCTGGCAGCCACATTAGAAAATAGACTGAACCAGAAGCTTCTGGGGCTTCCCTGCATCTTGTCCTGTCCCAAGTGGGCCCCTGGGGCTGCTTCTGGGACTGACCAGTGAGTACTGGATCACAATACCAAGATTTGGTTCTCTTCTGAGTTGGGGAGAGAAGATGAGCAAAGGCAGAGGAACAGATCACTCCCAATTAATCTGTAAATTCATTGTAGCCATAGCCCAAGTCCCATGGGGGTTTTTGGTAGACCTTGGCAATGTGATTCTGAAGTTAATTTGGCAGAGAAAATGTCCAGGAACAGCCAAGAACAGTGTGAAAAATAACAGTGAGAGGGGAATTTGCCCTATCAGTTATCAAATTAATGGCTATTCTAACTAAAACAGCTGAGGGGTAGACTTAGAGATCAATGAAACCGGGTCCTTGTGTCTATGGGGATTTAGAATAGGATAAAAGTCGCATCTCAGATCAGTGGCCTGGGGAGAACTGACTATGCATCCATCTGGATCAAAAATAAAATTTGATTGTATTTCAAACCATACTGCAAAATAAATTCCAGATAGGCAAAAAGTTAAGCCAAAGCACAATCTAAAAATCTGGAACTAAAAATCAACAAGGAAAAGACAAATAACCCAGTAGAAAAACAAGCACAGGATAGTTATAGGCCTTTCCAGGAGAAAACACACAAGCGGCCAATAAATGTAGGAAGAGATTGCTCAGCCTCTAGAGTAATCAGGGAAATGCAAATTAAAACAACAATGAGATACCATTTCACACCCATCAGATTGGTGACAATTAAAAAGGCTGACAATACCAAGTGTTATTACAGCTGTGGGGAATCCGGGACTCGGGCGCTGTCGGGGGGAGTGTAAATTGGTAGGAGTCTTTTTGGAGATCAGAATGGCAAGAAATTGTAAAATTCTCCCTGTGCACCCTGCTTGGCCAGGCTTCCACTTGGAGGGACCCAGACGAGAGAGCAGCTCTAACTTGTAGGCTCACCTGTATAAGGATGCTTGCTGTTATACTGTCCTAGAAAATGAGAGGAAGCTGTCTAAGGGACTGCACAGATAAGTGGGTATATTAATACTGTGAAGTTCTGGATGTGGAAGAATGAACTAGATCTATGCTAACCAGTGCAAATGGATTTCAAAAAGATAAGAATGAGCGGGAAAGCAAGTGGCGGGATTTGGAATGGTCCCTTTTATGTGCAGGTTTTCCAAGCACACAGAGGACACCGAGTGCTGTTTATTGGTACCTACATGTGCAACAGGCACAGATGGATTCATAGCGAGTACACGGTCCATGGGCTCCCGTGGGTGGAGTGGGGACACAGGATCCTTTCTGCCTGCTAGTGTGCTAAGGATGATTGACACATCTCCCCGCTTCTCCTTCTCTCTCTCTCTAAAATGTAACAAACATAAAATGGAAGAGAATGTTTTTGAATTTGGGGGATGGAGTAGGCCTTCCTGAACAAGGCTTTCAGGAAAAATCAACAGATTTGACAGCAACAAATCAAAGAGAACATCAGGAAGCCTGCAAAGGGTGAAAACTCTCCATAAACAAAGTGGAGAGAAAAATGACAGAAACTGACATGGACACAGATGATAAAGGATCAAGCTCCGTGGAGAAAAAGCTAATATAAATTGATACAAAAAACAAAACAAACAAAAAACCCCATAAAAACCAAACCCAGGCAGCCCCACAGAAAAAGAGGCAAAGGCTATGGGCAGATGATTCTCAGAAAGAGAATCCAGCAAGAAGCTAAGGGAAGACCAGAAGTTGGGGGGAGGGAGTGGGTAACATGGCTACAGAAGCAAGGGGGTCAAGGTGAAGGGCTAGCCCTGCAGCAGACAGTCATCCAGGAGCCAGAGAGAGGGAATTGGGGAGCCCAGGGGAGGCTGGATGTGGGCGATGCTGGCCAGATGGGTGGTCAGGGTGGGGCTAGGGAAAGATGACCAGGCTGGGTTCTCAGGCCCTGGGCAGCTGGGGGTTCTGAGGGGGCAGGTCCACATCAAAGGGGTAGGACCACCAGCAGCTGGCATGGCCCCACCCTTCCCTGCTCAGCTGGCTTTGCCCTTTGATGTGTCGGGGAGGGATTCTGCCCTCTGGGCTGCCCTGTCTGTTCTCTGCTCACACTGGACCCTCAGTGCTGCCCAGGTTGGCCCACCTGCCCTGCTTGGGGGATGAACAGAGGGGTGACTGCGGCTCCTAAGTTGGGAGGAGGTCTCCCAGGCAGAGACACAGGCTTATATCCCCAGCGCTTATGGGGTCCAAGAGCCATGTTGCTCTCAACCAGGGTGTCAGGGCACCCTGAAGCCCAGGTTGCCTGGGGTTGGAGTCACTGCTGAGGCAAAGGTTGTGCTTCATCTTCTCCCCTGGCTCCTGGACCTGCAGGGGGTGGGGTGCACAGAAGCAAGGGCAGGGCCATCCACAGCATTCTTGGTCCCTCCCCCACAGTATTTCTGGCTGCTGGTTCTGTCCCGGGGTCTGGTGGGCATCGGCGAGGCCAGCTACTCCACCATCGCGCCCACCATCATTGGCGACCTCTTCACCAAGAATACGCGCACTCTCATGCTGTCTGTCTTCTATTTTGCCATCCCGCTGGGCAGGTGAGAACAGAAATGTCTTGGTTTGGGTGAGGATCCGGGAAAGGTCTTCCTGCCACCCACTCAGTTAATCAGATACTTGGACAGTCAGCCTTGGAGAACTTCCTGACCCTCTCCCTGGCTGGCTGGCTGAGTGGTGAGAGCAGGTGGCCTGCCCTGTGGACCAGTGAGCAGTTCCCATCTCTGTATAGCCTGACACGTGTCTGTCTTCTCTGCAGCGGCCTGGGCTACATCACTGGCTCCAGTGTGAAGCAGGCAGCTGGAGACTGGCACTGGGCCCTGCGGGTAAGGCCTAGGTACCCTCCCATGAGGTCACCCCTGAGTCTAGCCCTTGCCCTAGGTAGTCAAGAAATGCCAGCCTTGCTCAGGCTAGGACATAGGCCTTGACCAGACTCTCCCTTGGCAACCTGGCCTCTGCAGTCTTGTCCTTCTAGATTAGTCGGGATTGAGGTCTCAGGGGAGTTGGACAGCCTCACTGCCCTCAGGGCTTCAGTCTCAGGGTTGGAAACATCCCCCACCCCACCCCCACCCCTACCCAGTTCCAGGTTGACAGGACGGATTCTCTCACCATGTCAGGAAATTCCAGCTCCATGGCGGAGCTTCCTGCTTCCAGTCCTGGCTCTGTGCTAGGGTGAGGCTGGGACAAGACCTCTGTGTGGAGGCCCTTGGGGTCTGGAGCCACTTCCTGTCCTGCCAAAGGGTTGGGGGCAAGTTACCAAGGCCCCAGGACAGTGCAATCGGAGGAAACAGAGATCCCCCGTCTCTTGGAGGAGCGGAAGCCTAAGACAAAGTGTTTTTTCCTCAAAAGCAGGAAGGGAGCAGCCTCCGTGGAATTTCTTGGTGGGGGGCAAGAGGGGGTGGCATGGATAGGAACTCCCCAGTCCAAGGGCTCTCAGGCCTGTGGGGGTGGGGACAAATTTCTCTTTTCTCATGGGCCAGTAGATTCAGGGACTGGTGTGTAGGAATCTGGGCGCTATGAGGCCCTTCTCCTGTATGGGACAGAGGCTTAGGACATTGGAGATTCAGTTCTTGATACTAGACTGGACACAGGGAAGACCCAAAGTGGCCCACATGGGCGGCTCTCAAGGATAGCCTACCTGATCTATTAGCTGGAGGCTTCATGCACAGCCAGTCACTTCCCAGTGCCCCAAGGGTTGAGGACACACCTGAGGAACACTCCCAGCTCCAGAGGGTTGGGCAGGGCTGGTATTTGGCTCCCCACCTTTAGGAACTTTCTCTTTCCTCCCTCAAAGTTGTCATTCTGTATGTCTGTTCATCTACATTTCTCCATCTTTCCATTCTTCATTCACCCTTCCTTCCCTCCCTCCCTCCCTTCCTCCCTCCCTCCCTCCCTCCCTCCCTTCCTTCCTTTCAGTCTGTCGGTCTTCCTTGCATCTTCCCCCCTGGACTGGACAGTCCACTTTGAGCCCAAAAGCCCTTCTCTGACCTCATCCCCAGTGGCTTTCCTTAGTGGTCCTGTCAGGAAGTCTGGGCAGATATTAGTCCAGAGAGATGGTATGGAGTCCAGAGAAGCTATGGCTTGCCTGAGCTCCTCTGGTGGTGCACAAACAAGTTAGGGCCCTGGTGTCCTAACTTCATGTTTCCTGCCCTGCCAGGTGTCCCCTGTCCTGGGCATGATCACAGGAACGCTCATCCTTGTCCTGGTCCCAGCCACTAAAAGAGGGCATGCTGACCAGCTTGGGGGACAACTCAAGGCACGGACATCATGGCTCCGGGACATGAAGGCCCTGATTCGAAAGTGAGTACTGCTGGGAGGGTCTGGTGAGAAGAAGAAGGGATGCTGCCATGAGAGGGCCCTGCTCTCAGGGTGGCTGGCCCAGCACCCTCAGCTGGACGCCTGCCATCTGGGAGTCTGCAGCGTTGGCAGTGACATTTTGGCACCTAGACTTTGTTATTCCTGCAGCCTGAACCCTCACCCTGGAATCTGTGTAGGAGGCACCTGAGGCCTCTCTGGGGGAGGAAGGCTTTCAGCTGGGTGTGGGGGAGAAGAGTTAGCCTCCTGGGCCACCATGCATGTGGCTGCTTACGCCAGCTGCAGGGGGTTCTGGCCCCAGCTCAGTATCACTGTCCTGGCCTCTCCCCAGCCGCAGCTATGTCTTCTCCTCCCTTGCCACGTCGGCCGTATCCTTTGCCACAGGGGCACTGGGCATGTGGATCCCACTGTATTTGCATCGTGCCCAAGTTGTGCAGAAGACAGCAGAGCCGTGCAGCAGCCCACCCTGTGGGGCCAAGGACAGGTAGGCCTTGCTCAGCTGGGCCCTGGGGTGGTGAGGGATACTGGACAAGAGAGCACCTCCGCCCCGGTCATATTCCCCCTCTACTCATGCCCCACTGTCTTGTGTCCCGACAGCCTCATCTTTGGGGCCATCACCTGCTTTACGGGCTTTCTGGGCGTGGTCACAGGCGCAGGAGCTACACGCTGGTGCCGCCTGCGGACCCAGCGGGCCGACCCACTGGTGTGTGCTGTGGGAATGCTGGGCTCCGCCATCTTCATCTGCCTGATCTTTGTGGCTGCCAAGAGCAGCATCGTGGGCGCCTATGTGAGTGTAGTGGGGGCAGGGGACTGGGAGGACCTGGGCTTGGAAGTACAGTTTGACTCATTGGACCCTTTGTCCCAAGGGGAGTCTCTTGTCCTCTGACTACCTGCCCGCGGCTTCTCTGTTCAGGGGCTCTGGGTGTCCTTCAGGGTTGTGAGCATGGCTTGAATTCTCTGGATAAGCCACCCATTCCTCTTGCGCCTGATGGTCAGGAGTTGGGGGCCCTCTGGGAGGGGTGGGAGGCTTTGGGGCTCCATGCCAGAAGCCAGTGTGAAGGGGGCTGCTAGTGGGTGGAGGGCTCCCCTCATGGTTGTTCTTTCTCCCTCCTGGCTAGATCTGTATCTTCGTTGGGGAGACACTGCTGTTTTCTAACTGGGCCATCACTGCGGACATCCTCATGGTGAGCTGGGCAGGCTGAGGTCACCTTGTGCTGACCCAGGCCTTGACCTCACAGGGGCAGCTGTGGAGGCGTGTAAGGAGGTGGGAGAGCTGGCAGGGCTTGGAAGGGAGGGAGGCCTGCTGGGAGGGTGAACCCAGAGGCAGGGAGTAGATCAGAGATTTGGGGGTCTGCATCAGGGCAGGGCCTGAAAACAGGGTTGAGCAGACAGCCAGGATAAAATGTGGGGGTGGGGAGGGAGTTGTCTGGAGACTCAGGTTCATGCTGGGAGGCTGGTGGTGCCAGGCTGGCACTGAGGTGGTGCTGCCTGCCAGCACTCCTCCCCCAGGGTCTGAAAGTCCAGGGACTCTGCCCTCCCGGCTCAGCCTGGGTCCCAGGCACGCCTGCCTGCCTGAGTGCCTGCGGCTGGGCTGGATGGACAGAGGCGGTCTTCACAGGGCCAACAATGGGCTGCAGACCAGCCGGCCAGGGACAAAGGGCTGTCTGAGCAGCCGGCAGGGGCTTGTGTCCCTGGGTGGGGACGGGAGCAGCCTGGGAGGAATCAGGAGGGGGCAGTGGGTCTAGTTACTTGTAGCACTCTGGGGGATGGCAGGATGGATATGACTCGTGTTCCAGTTCTTGGGGACCCTCCAAGTCAGGGTGAGGAGAGGACTAAGAGAAGAGAGTACAGAGGACTGGCACGGGGGAGCATGTCAGGAAGTGAAGGGGAAAGAGACCCATAGGGTACTGTGGGTCTGGCATGAAAACATGGGACTGCCCAGGAGGCCAGAGTCTATCTGGCACTGGGCCCCTGCTGGCCCTCTGCTTCAGGAAGTCTGCTCTGCCCCACCTCAAGCTTCCCTGCTTCTTTGCTTCCCCTGGGCCATCTCTCTCTGTCCCCCATCTGTCCATGGGCTGGGTGGAGGTGGTGGGGGTCTGGCTCAGTTCTGTGTCTCAGTGCAGGGCTGGGAGGTGGCAGGGGTTGGATGACCCCAGAGTGAAGCAGGGAGCAAGTCTGTTTGAATCAGGAGCCCTTGGTGCCAGGCAACACTCCCTCCCTGTCTCATCCCCAGGGGCAGCTCTGGACAGCTGCTGACAAGGTCTGGGTCCCAGGGAAATCATGTCCCAGTTTATTAAGTGTAACAGCTAAGTGACTAATTATTGCTGAAAATGGGGCCACACAATCCAATCTAACCTGGAGAGATCCAGGTCTCTCTCTCCCTGTCCCCTCACCCACTGACAAGTGCCCCTTGGATGCTGAATGCTCCCACACTGTCCGCAAAATCTTGAACAGATGAGGCTGGGGCTCAAGGGTGGAGGCAGGGCACCTACTGGGCTGGTCCTGCTTCCCTCGTTCCTTTGCCACCCTTCCTGTCTGACTTGGAGGGTATCAGGGCCTGCTTGGACTGATGGGGCTGTGTCTGGGGACCAGCCATTCTTGGCAATTGATACTTGGGACACCCATGGGTTCAAGAGGGAGCTTTTCTGGGCAGGATCCTGTTCCACACATCCCCCACAACCCAGCCTTAGTCTTGCTTGGTCTGCACAGAGGGGACACAAGAGGGATGTTTGGTGGGAGGTGAGGGCAAGAGGCCAAGAAGTCAGGGTTCTAGTTCTAGAGCTGCAGGATTCCAGGTGTCCATGGGAATGACTCCTCTCTGGGCCTCAGTGTCCACTGACCACAGCACCTGGCTCCCCACCAGTTCCAAGTGCAGAGCCTAAGGTAGCTGGGTGTCCTGAGCAGCGGGAGAGTGGGGAGGGGGAGATAGCAGCTATTCCTCCTGGTTCAGCTACCCCAAGGCTCAAAGAGCTCTGGCCTGAAGGCCTGTGTGGACTGGTACCAAGGAACCCCCAAACTGTTCTCTCCTTGACTGGATGTGGTAGGAGATGGAGGTGAAGGTTTCTGTCTCTGAGGTGGGGGTCTGGGGCAGGACGGAGTGGTCTGAGTTGGCAATGGTAATGACGGAAGCTGTATGTGGGTGTGACACAGCTCTGGAAGAACAGGAGCCACAGTAGCAGCCACACCTACAGGGTGGGTAGGGAAGGAGAGGGCAGGGGAAGGGAGCGGAAAAGCCCTGGGGGTGAAGACCCTAGGACAGGAGCCTGAGGTTGTAGGGGCTTTGGAAGTGTCATACTACAGGAAGAGGATGGGGGTGGGGTGGGTCTGGCCCCCCTGGCCACTGACAGCCTCTGTCTTCTGCAGTACGTGGTCATTCCCACCCGACGGGCCACTGCTGTGGCCTTGCAGAGCTTCACCTCCCATCTGCTGGGTGATGCCGGAAGCCCCTACCTCATAGGATTTGTGAGTGACTCAACGAGTGGGACTGGCCTGGGGAGGTTGGGGGATTCAGGAGGAGGTGGCTCTGCCCTGACTGCCCCACTCCTCCAAATTCTCACAGATCTCAGACCTGATCCGCCAGAGCACCAAGGACTCCCCGCTCTGGGAGTTCCTGAGCCTGGGCTATGCCCTCATGCTCTGCCCCTTCGTCGTGGTCCTGGGTGGCATGTTCTTCCTCGCCACTGCTCTCTTCTTCCTCAGTGACCGTGCCAAGGCTGAGCAGCAGTGAGTGGCTGGGGGTGGCCCTGTGAAGCAGGGACTGTGGCAGCCCTACCACACTGTTCTGGGGTGGGGGGAACCTGCTGCTGGGGTCCAGGGCCCAGTCCCACCACACCAGGTCTTGTCATGCCCCAGCTCCAAGCCTCCATCACACATCTGGCCAGTAGTGGCCCCAGGCCCTTTGCAGTGGTTCTAGATGGGGGTTTGATTCTGGGGTCTGGGGTTTTCAGAGCTGGGACCCTCTAACCTTCCTTTTCCTCTCATTTTCTGACTTCTTTCTCCTCTTCTCTTTACTCCTCTCTTTCTCTCTCTCCTCACCCCTGGGCTCTCCCACCTCCCCCTGGGGCTGACGAGGTCCCTGCCCAGCACCTCCGGTCAGCCGGCCCCTGCGATACGATGTGCCAGAGCCGTGCCCGGGCCCGGCCCCTGCTGATGCGCCACCCTGACCCTCGCCCGTCTCTCCCCCAGGGTGAACCAGCTGGTGATGCCACCCACATCCATGAAAGTCTGAGGTGGTGAGTGTAGGCCAAGGGCCTGTGGGAGAGGGGCAGGGTGTTAGGGGAGCACCTTCACTGATATCCTCCAGAAGCTCATCCCACCAACCCTGGGTTTTGGTCTCCTCTTCCTGCAATGTTGCCCCAAAATTACTGAGTTAGGCAAGGGGAAACAGGCTTCTACTAAATTGGCTCCCTCCCTCCCTTATAAGGGCTGGGGGTGTAGGTCAGGGCTGGGAGCAGCAACTCCCCAGTTCTGCCCTTCCAAATCTTCCTGGGGGTGCCAGAGCCCAACTCTACTGTGATCTTCACTAGGGCCTGGCTCTGGGAACTACAGCTTCCCGGCAGTGCAAGACCAGAGTCACAGCCCCCAGGGTAACGCCTGTTTGCCCAAACAGCAGGGAAATGAAGGAAGGAAGGCTTGGAATGTGCCCCCAAAGCCCCACCTCTGACCTAACATTCCCCCCTTCAGGTGCTGCTGGGACAGTGATGAACCCTCGCTCCTCCCTAGTCTGGGAGATGTCCTTCGGCATCCTGGACCTACAGGGCTGTCCCAAGGCTTTCTGTGTGACTCACAGCTGGGCACCCACCCTCTCTGGCCCAGGACTGCTGAGTGGCCCTGGCTCCAAGAGGAGGCTGCGTCCTCAGTTAACCTGGAAGGCAGTGTGTGTTGGAGCCATGCAGTTGGACAGATTCCCAGTCCTGGGTTTGGGCTTCAGGGGCCCTGGAGCCAAGGGAGAAGACAGCCTCAAGTGGGTGTATTGGGAGAACCTGGCCTGACACCAGCTTATGTGATCTTGGGCAAGCCCCTGCCCTCCCTAGGCTGTGGGGCCAGGGGGCTGGATTTTCCCACACAGTTTGTTGGGCAAGGCAGCTTTGAAGACCCAGTTGATGCTGGACTGTACAGAGAAGAGGTGGCTCGGGCCTCAGAGCCACGATTCAAATTCTGAGGCCCCCTGAAGGGCTTGGCAGAGACCATGCTGACCTTGAATCAAGCTGGCACATGGAATTGAGCACCCTTCACTGGGTGCTTCCTGCCCTGGCTGGTCACTCTGGAGGATACTCATCTCTGCTGCCTTAGGCTGGTTCAACACCTGGAGGTCTCCTAGGTGGGGACTATTCCCTTACAGGGGCCTGGCACCAGCTGCACACCAGGTTTGAGATCTCCAGGAGCTACCCATTAGCCCACCTCTGCAGGATCCCTAGAGCACATCCCCCGGAAGCCAGGAGCCCACTCCCTCCCCGCAGGCTGGCTGAACCTTTTCCAGGGATAGCGCCCAGAGAACAATTCCCAGAACCCATGGGGCAGTAGCCAGGGCTCTGGCTGCTGAAGGAAGCAGCTATGCACTCAGCTTCCTGCCCAGATGAGTCTGTGGAGGCTGAGGTCTATCCATCAGCCGACAACCCCAGCCACAGGCTGCTGTGGATCTCATGCGCACATACATTCTACAACTCCCTCAGCTGACTCTGGGGGGCCAGGCTTTCACCCCACTTCCAACTACATGCACACACATACTTATCCTTGCAACCACACACTAGGGTGAAGCTGCCATCTTCACACCGGCCCCTGGGGGAGCTGATCCCCACTCTTCTATATCCCCCTGCACATTTGCTGCAATCCAGGTGGCTCTGGTCTGAGGGGGGCTGTCATGGCCCATAGGAGACCTGAAGTCAGCTTGGACAATGCTCCCTTTGCCCCTTAGTTACTGGCTGGCTGTGGCTTCAGTGGTGTTAGTTAGTGGAATATCCACCCCACCAAGCTCTGGGGCACCCTGGGGGCTGGGACAAGGGGGTGGGGTGGGGGGTTGTACCCCTCAAAACCCAGTTTGGCCTCCACCCAGCCTCAGCCAGGGCCCCAGCAATGTTTTCTTGTTGTACAAGAACCAGGTCCAAGTGTTGCCTCCTCTTCCTTCCGGAAGCCAAACTGCTCCTTTATTTTTTAGAGCTGCTGATTGTGAATCTCAGAGTCTTAAGAGAGAAGCCAAATATATTCCTCTTGTAAATGAAGAAATAAACCTATTTAAATCATGTCCTGATGGCTCCTGCTGCAAAATGCCAGGGAGGGGTGGGGGTGCATCCAGGGAACGATCACACCTACACTGGCCTGACTTAACACCAACAGGCTGTGCCACCCTGGGAGCTGAGATTCCAGCCCAGAACCAGGGGCTCTGCACCCTGGGACCCCTGGGAAAATAGCTCAGGCTGTGCTTGCTATAGCAGGACCCTCAAGCAGGTTGGCAAAAGACCCACTCCCCCAGAGGCAGCAGTTGGTGTCTTAGACTGCAGCTTATTTATTAAAAATCATTGTGAAAAAACTAGGAGTCTGTGGGGTTTCTGGAGGCAGGGGCAGAAGGGCAGGTCGGTGCCTGGGGCATTCGCCCCTTCTTGCGCAGCATTCTCTTTTTCTTGGCCCCACTCTGGAACAGGCTAGGGCTCCTGACCAAAGACAGCCGCGCCTTTTTCCGGGGCAGAGCGGACTGAGGGGATTTGCCTGACAGCCCCTTTTTGGGAAGAGCCTTCTGGTGCTTTTTGCCTGCAGGCTCTGTGGGAGATGTGGGAGATGTTGGAGTGGCACCATTCACTTGTGACAGCTTCTTGCTTCTGTTTTGAAGTTTTGGAGTCTTGGCCTTTATTTTCTTCCTCTTCTTCTTGCCTGTGCTGGGGGGCTGGTCTTCACTGGTGGTTGCAAGTGTGGCATCCTCTGACTTGCGTTTCTTATGCTTCTTGGTCTCTGGCAAGAATCCCTTTTTCTTCCGCTTCATGCTAACTGGACTCTGGGTAGCATTGGCAACTTCCTTAGCATCCTTCTTCTCCAACTTGGGGCGCCTGGGAGGTAGTAAGCAAGGCAAGAAAGTGTCCAGTGAGGGCAGGGCCACTTCTATCTTGAGGTCCTATAGGACCCAAGTACCCAAAGCTCCCGTGTCCAAGCACGCACACCAGAACAGGGGCAGCCTTGGTGGGAGGGTCTTTCCAGCCCCCTCCCAAGGTGAGGTTCCTCCTCCCAGAACGTACTGGACTCCCAGCATCTTCAGGGCCTGCCAGTAGAGGTCGTAGAGGCGGCTGGAGCCGACCAAGTGCTCCCCCTGCTGCAGGCTCTGCTGCAGACTCTGCTGTTGGCCCTGCAGCACGCCCAGGAGTGTGGTCAGGTTCTCAGTCAACCTCTGCAGAGGAATGGAAGGTTGGAACTGCAGTGGTGCTGGGAGGCAGGGCCTCTCCCTGGATCCTGGGCCCCAGGCCTCCTGCCTTGGTCCAGCTGGTACCTCCTATGTCGCTGCTTTCCAAGGTTCTGCCCCGAGCCCTGCCTCCTTCCTTCAGCACTGCTCAGAGCCCAAGCCTGTACTTCACTTGAATTCCTACCATGCTGGACTCCTAAATCCTCTCTCTGGCCAGAGTGGGGGACCCAGAGGCCCATCTCCAGCGGCCTCCTAGCTCTCCATCTTGATGGCCTGAGAGCATCTCATACCCCACCAGCTGTGACTGAACTCTTGCTCGAGGCCTGGCTTCCTTCCTAACTGCTGTCCACATATAATCTTCTCCAACTCCTTCCACCGCTTCTAGTGCTCCCAGACCCTTCTCAGTTCTTTTACTGAAGCCTGATAACAGCCCCCACTTCCACTGACCTTGCCAGCTACAGGTGTGGTGCTCTGTCTTCCCAAGTATCACCTTCATCCACACATGGCTCTATAATCACTTAAATCAGGATAGTCTGATTCCTCCCACTGGCATCCACCCCCATCATGAAGCCCTGACTCTCCTGGGATGTCTGTTGCCAGAATGTTGTTTCCTGCCCTGGCCCAGCTCTGTGGGCTGCTGCCTCACCTTGTGACTGACTATCCTGAGGAGAGTGTTGAGCAGCTCCAGGGAGGACAGCTCCTTCTGGTGCTCCGACTTGCTCTGTGCCTCCCCCAGCGAGCGTAGGTTCTAGAGAGGAGGGAGTCAGGCTCAGGCACTTGGGAGAGCTGCCTGAGGCCTTTCTGTCAATTCCCATTCACCCAGACTAACCCAGAGGGAGGAAATGTCTTTTGGGACAACCCCAAACCCCACTCCGGAGGCTCAAGTTTCCAGAGAACCGCTCCTGATGGGTTGGGAGGAGGGATCTCCGTGGCTTTACCTCGGTAACCTTCACCAGGACCTGGACAATCAGCTGCTCCCACTCGGTGTCCTCAAAACATAGTCTTAGCTCCCTCATGGACAGAGTCTTCTGGAGCAACAGGCAGGCCTGGGCCTGTAGTGGGGAGATGGTGGCTACTGGGGGCCTGCCCATGCTGGGCCAAGGCTCAGAAACCCCTGAGAGCTCAGGAGCCCACTGGACACCTGATAAGGTCATGTGGCTCTAGCTTGTGGGTGAAGGGCTCCCTGCTGTTCTGGCTCTGTTCTGGTGATCATCCACCCTATGTCCATTCTTATGTAGGTGGGGGACACTGAGGTCTGGGAACAGGCAAGGGACCTAATTGGGTTGGGGCAGGACCTCAGTTTGGGACAGTTCCTTATAAGCTTAGTGCCATTTCCCTCCAGCCTGCTCGACAGTCAAGCATCCAAGCAGACGCTCAGGCATTTTCTTGTGCGGCCCAAGGATGAGCTCTTGCAGGGAGATGAAGGGGTCAGGCTCGATTGGAAGTGGAAGCTGCAGGAGCAAAGTTGGCCCTGCCCCTCAGCTCCTGTGCCTACAGTGGAGGGCAGATCAGAGCTCAGCCATCCTTGCTTGTTGGAGAGCATGCATCACTGCTAAGACCAGCAGGGCAGGGCTCCTGGGCTTCACTAATACTCAGGGAGAAGGGAGCTACTCAGGTAATTCACATAGGCCCTGGGGACAGGGAGGGCCCTTACCTGATGGCGGGGCCTTGTTAGGCCAGGTACATGCTGCACCAGGATGGGGAGCAGGTTCTTACAGATCATCTGTGAGGGACGATAGGAGTCATAAGGTAGTGATTGGGCTAAGTAGGGGGCTTCAGGGGAAATGGCTGGCTGTGACACTTACTGGGTACCGGGAGAAGAGGCTGAGGAACATGGGAACAGTGAGTGGGCTGTTGCGCTTGGTCAGGAAGGAGCTCAGTGCTGCCGAATATACCGATGTCACAAGGTTCAAGTCCAAGCAGCTGGCAGTCTGGGCCAGGTGAGAGAGGCAGGGTGAGGATGGGAGCAGAGCCCCGACTGCCTTCAGAAGGCCAAGGGTAGGGTCCTGGGAAGTCTTATCCTCAAAGCCCCAGCTGTGAAATGCTGGGGGTGGCAGTCGGCCTCCTGGGCTGAGCTTAGGGCTCTTCCCACGACCCTCTCAGGCCAATCCCTGCTTACCTGTGGGTCCTGGGGCTTGGAGCCTGTGTTGGCACTGGCCCTCTGCTGCTTCTGGCTCTCGCGGACGCACTTTTTGGTAGTGTTGCCCTTCAACACGCGCAGCAGGTAGAGAGAGGCATTGAAGTAGTAGAGGGCGACAGAGGAGTCGGCCTGGCGGCTGGCCTGCTGCACCAGCTGCTCCACCTGCGTGTGCAGAGCCTCTGCCCGGTCGCCCAAGTCATGGCAGTAGCGCCGGGCGCGGCACAGGTGGTGCCTTGGGGTGGGAGGGGCAGATCAGAACCTCTGTCCACCCCACTCTTTGTCAAGCAAAGCCAACTAACTATAAGTGGAACAACCTGAAGCCCCATTTAACAGATGAAGAAACAGACCCAGAGGACAGAGCCTTGACCCAGGTCCTATGGGTTTGCTCTGAGGTCATGAGGTAAAGGGCAGAAAAAGCTCCCCAGGCTGGGCTGCACCAGGGCCCCAATACCCTGATCTGTCCCTTTTCCTATCTACACAGGACAGCGTGGGATGAGAGGTAGGATAGTTGGCGAACTAGACACTATCCAAGCAAAAGACAGAACTGTCTGAACAAGTGTGACCTGGGGCTGGCATGGGGTTGTGTTGGGGGCCACTACCCTCTTAGGGTTACTTAGTGTCCCAGGTCCCCAGGCCTTCTCTTCTAGTACCTCTGGGTTCTGGAAGACAGATCTGAAACTGGCACAGACCTTGTCTCTCTCCAGATGCTGCCCTTGCCCAGTTCTCTGTCTCTAGTACAGCCCCCTCCAAACCCTCTCCAACCCCTCTGTCCCCCAATTCCTGTGGAAAGGGTCTCTGTGACCCAGCTTGGCCCATGTGGCCCCTCCTGCTGTGCTGCCTGCCTTGCCTTCCAGCTGCAGCTGCCCGTGACCAGCTCCCGACACTTCTTCCCATCTGCCCTGCCTGAGGCCCTAATGACCTCCCACTCGTTCTGCAGCTCCCAGCACTGCTGCCACTCCTCCCAGGACTGGGTTAGGTGTCCCCACCACAGTGGGCTCCCACAGGTCTGTTATGCTGGATGACAGATTGGATTTCCCAACTATTGTGACCATGAGGGCAGGGCAGGGACTGGGGCCCCAAGAACCCCAGTTCTTGGGTGCAGCTGGCATGAAGTTTAAGAATGGGAGGACGAATCAAGGGCTGTGTGCATTACTGAGTGGCACATGCCCAAGGTCAGAGCAGGGAGCCTGAACCACTGGGCCCGGGTTTGAATCTTGGCTCCATTCTTCCTGTCTGAGTAACCCTGAAGGCCTGGCTGTCCCTAGTCTTGGTTCTGGGGCCTGTTCTGCACCCCTGCCCTGCTCACATGAAGATGCGGGCTGTCTTCTGCAAAAGATCCTGCTCCTGCTTGGCGGTGCTGCTGCTGCGCATGCTGCGCCGGATGATGTTCAGTAGTGGTTCCAGCAGCTCCAGGACCAGGGGGTTCTCAGGATGCTTGGTCACCAGCACCTCGATCAGGTCCAGTACCTGTGGCCAGGGTTGGGTAGAGTGGGGTCAGCCCACGTGGGAGTGTGTGCAGAGGGAGGGGAGGGGCAGGGTGCTGGCAGCTTGCCTGCTCACCCGGATTTGGAAGGCCCGCCGGAGCGCCTTCTCCTTCTGCTGCTTGTTCTTTTCATCTCGCCGGGCCTGGATGCGCAGCTTCTGCTCGGCAAAGAGGCTGGCGAGGTTCTGGTCCAGGGCCATCATGGCCTCATCCCCCAGCTCCTCCTCATCCTCCTCACCATCCACTTCACCCTGAGGGACAGAGGCCCAGCCTTCAACCTGGCCTTAGGAGGGCAGAGACACACAGACATGCACGAGTCCCTCCCCTGGCTCCTGCTCACCAGTGCCTTCCCAGCCTGTAGCACCGCCATTAGCTGCTGGCGGAAGTTGGGGTCCACGTCCTCATCACGCTCCTCCTCATCACTCTCCTCTTCCTCCTCGCTGTCTGCTTCACTCTCTGAGTTTTGATTGTCTTCGCTGTCCTTGTTCTCATTCTGTGGGGGCACGTGAGTTACACCTTCCCACTGCCATGTGCCTGCTGACAGCTGCCCACCCTGCCCTGCCCTTCACTACCAGGTACCTCTGCATCCTTTAGTTGCTTCTCATCAGAATCATCAGTGACCACCACATTGTCATCCTCATCCTGGTTTGTCTCAGGGTTCAGCACCTGGGGAGGATTTCCATGCCAATTCCTACCTCCTGCCCTGGTTCCCAGCCCTGCTCAGGTCACTGGTCTTGGTCAAAGGCCAAGGGAAGAAAATGGGATACCAGTGTCCCCTTGACAGGCCTAGGTGCCTGGGGCAGGCTGGCAGGGTAGTAGCTTGAGCAAGGACCCCACCCACTCTGACTATAGGTTAGAGCAGGAGGCAGAGGGGATGATATGGCACTCCTAGTACAGCACAATGTACAGTGAGCCCCACCCCAGATTCCATTTCCTAAAGACCCCGACTCACATCCAGGACTAACTGCAGGGCATGTGGGGTCAGGTGGGGGCAGATGTGGCCAAACACATTCCGGGCCACCTGGCGCATCAGGTGGCTGGGCTGGGCCAGTAGGGACAGCAGGATCTCCACCATCACCTCCACCCATGGTGGTTCCTGTGAGTCTGTAATTGGGGAAGAGGGCTGAGCCTGGGCAGGATACTGCTGGCCTGGCTACCCAGGTCAGCCCTGTTCTGGCTCCCTGTTATGCCCAAGGACATACCCTTTCCACCCGGCCCCCAGGGGCAATGACATACTGGTGGCTTTGGCACGGGAACGACGGGTCTTCTCTCCCATACTCTTCTTGATGCAGGTCTGGATGTCACCTAGGAGATCACAGCTCTCTCTTGGGGACTGAGGGCAGAAGAGAAATCAGGGGCTGACCACATGGGAGTAGCTGGCACTAGAGAAGCTTTTAACACTGGCAGCTGCCTGCCCTGGTCAGTCATCCTCATCACCCAGAATGGAAGACCAGGGGGTAGCCCAAGAACTAATGACCCATTTACACCTCATATATAACCACAGGATCTGAGAGCCCTCAGGGAACAAGGAGCCCAATTTCCCCACTGACAACCAGAGTAGCAGAACCTAGTGGGTCCCAGCCTTCCAGTGCATAATTCTAGATTACCACCCCTACACCTGGCTTGGCATTAGGCTTCAAAATAATTAATTCAGTTAAATTAAATTTGAATCCACCTTGTTGGGGGTGGAGCACCTGTAGAAAACATCCTGTGATGTGTGATGTGTGGTACCTAGAGAGCAGACGTCCCTTTCACAATACAATGGCTGCTTTGATGTCCAGGGCAGGGGAACAGAAGCCTGAGCCCTGGCCACTGGTCTCCAGCTACCTGGTGGTGACTGGGTCTGTCCTCTGGGTTGCACCTTTTCTCTAGGGTTTGACATACCCTGAACTATCCTACCCTCTGTCAGAGTCAATCTCAGAGACCCCAGGGTATGGAATAGGCTGTGCATGTGTCCAAGAATCACTGGGGTCCTATCACTATCAAAGCCCTGATGCCAAATACTGAAAAGAAAAGCCTTAGCCAAGTGCCCAGAAAGGAACAAAGGTAGGACCTGTCTATTCAGGTCACTAAGACCTAAAGCAGCCTCATTAAGAGCTTTGGTCACCTCAAGAAGAATACCTCTGAAGAAACCAGGGCTTAGGGTTAAAGAAACCTTATAGGTCACAAGTTTTGCTGGCACTGAGCTTCGAAAGTGCTCAAAGCTTCTTGTTCAAAAGAACAAAAAGGGAAACACCATGGTTTGGGAGGATCCACAGTGAGGAAAAACAAACCTCAGCTGCTACCACTCCTTCTTGGGCAGGGGCAGGGGCAGTGAGAGACAAATATAAAAACTCTGCACTGTTTTTAATTGACTATCAAAATGACACACCCCAATGGGTGCTGGGTTTGCATCCCCCAAGGCACATTTTCTCCTTCATATCCATCACCTCCAGTCAGTGAAAAACATCTGGTAAGATCTGGAGGATAGTATGAATCCCAGTTACTTGCTGTGACACACAAGTTACTTTGCTTTTGTCTCCCACCAGTCAGATGTGGAGAAGTGCCTACTTCAAAGCTGTGGGGATTACAGAGGAGGCCCTCTGTGGAAAGTTTGGGATGTTGGCTGGTGTCTGTGAAGTGGATAGAGTGATTTTCCCCTGGATTATAAGTCTGTAGGACTGGGATAGCTTAGGGAACCCCACTTCCACCTCCCAGAGACTTCCCTGGCCACCAGGGAGCCCTTGAGTCTCTCAAAACTTTTGTACCCTAGTACACCAAGTTCCTATACCTCCCACTTCCAGACCACCATACCTTGAAGAGATGGATGCCCACCAGGAGCAGCAGGTGTTGGAAGGCAGTGGCCTTTGCCTCCGAGGAACGGGACTCTAGTTCCTTCAGGGTCTCCAGCATCCTACAGTGAGATGGGCATGTTTGCAGACCACTGCTGCCAGCTAGACCTAAGTGTCCCACCCATTCCTGGAAGTCCCATGCCCTCACTGGTCCCAGGCCTGGCGCTGCTGTGTTGTGAAGGGTGTCACGGTGGCCACATTGCGGCTGTGGTTCAACAGCATGTCTGCCACCTGCACCAGGCGGTATGTCCAGGGCTTCCCACCATGGCTCTGGTCTGGGGCTTGCTTGAACTTCATGCTGAGTGTCTGTAGCAGGCTGGGCAAGGGTAGGGACTGGGGTCACAAGACTGTACTAGGGAACATGACCCCATCCCTCCACCCACCCCCAGGACTCAGTCCTAGTCCCTGGACCTAGAAGAACACACTGGAACTTTGCTGTTGCTCCCAGCTTATAATAAGAAGGAACAAGTGTTCTCAAGGCCACTGTCACCCTTAGACTTCTTCTGAGCTGCCCAAGTTCCACCTGAAGAAGGCAGTAATGATGAAATCTCGGGTGCGGCCATCCAGAGGGAAGGAGAACTGCTGCTTGGTCTCTGGGATCTGACACGTGGGCTTCTTTGTCTTAAAGAACGAGTGGAACAGACAAAACCTGGGGAGAGCAACAAGTGCTGCCTGTCAGTACTATCTGTTTTGACCAGCTCCCCTCCTGGGTGGCCCCATGGATGGTGTGGTGCCAGGAAGAGGGAGCCATTCTGATGTGGGCACAGACCCTGGGGTCCATAGGGCAAGGTCAGAAGCAGCCAGGCAATGACAGGAAAGGGTCATTTCTCTGGTCCAAATCCCAAGCTGAGCAGAGCTAGGAGGAGAGCCCCTCCCTTGGATCCAAGACAGATGAGAGGTTGTGTAGCCAGTGACCAAGGCACACTATTGCTTCTGCAAATGCAGGGCTGGTGAGGCTGCTTCTTGTTCAGGGCTGTACGTGGAACAAATACCACCCTCCTTGGCTCTGTGTCTGGCACATATGGGAGATGCAGAGCTTTCTGCACACCACCCATGTGCTAAGGCTTCCTGCAGAATATGCAGGGCAAGCCTGAGCCTGTTAGGCCTCTGCAACCCCACACTTCCTAGGTTCCTGGAGAATTCCTCTAAATCCCTTTGCTTGCTCCCTAGTGATGGCTCAACCTGAAGGCATATGGCTACAGGAGGACCCAAACTAGGACTAGGCAAGGGACCCAATTATTTGGCCATGCCACCTATGGGCAGTTGGGGCACAGGATCATTTCATACCTGGCCACCTGATCTATCAAGGCCTCTTCCTTCTCCTGGTGCAGCTGGTCCACAATGCTAACTAGGCGGTGGATGATCCATTTCCGTAGCCGAAACATGGCTCGCTCAGGCCTGGGGAGACAGTAGCTGAGGTCATGGAAGCCTTTCAGAGATGATAAAAGCAGGATACTCCTTTGCCCCATCTTGATAGGAAACCAAGCTCTCTCTGTCCTGAATACCAGGGTGCCAAGGCTGAGACCATCCTCAAGAACTAGGGTGCTTCCCTGCTTGCTTTTGTGGTTTGAAGCCACAACACTGGGAGGGAGAGTCCAGGGCTCTGGGTTCAGCAGCCCAGGTAGAAAACTCCAGAATCCTGGGTGCTCCCCCTACCATTGGGCCCACTCTCACATGTTGAGTGAAGCATCCTGGGATTTCTTCTGGTTGGTGGTGCTAAAGTCAACCAAGGAGTCCAGGTTGGGCTTAAGAAACATGTCCTGTAGCCAGGCCACATAGTCCTGCAGGGCCTGGGGATTCAGGAACTGCGTGACTCGCCAGAAGGTAGGCATGACGGGGAGGCCCTGGTTGGTGATGGATGAGAAGGCCACCAGCACAGCCATCTGCCGCTCAGGGTCATCCTGGCTCCCTTCCAGGAAGGTGCCCACATATTCGCTCATTTCTGGGGCAAACTTGAACTGGTTCGGGAGCTGCAAGAGTTATGCATGGGTTGGCACCACTAGCCTCTTCCATTACAGGTTAAACCCAGGCCAAGAACCCCTTCCTCTGTACACAGCTGGGCTGAACCTAAACTTGCAATGGTTCCCTGTACCCGCATCACTTCTGTCTGGTGTCAAGGCCTCTCTACATCTGACCTCTTGTTTCTGCACTTCCAGCTCCAGATGATTCCCTTTCCACTTCAACAGATGGGGATGGGCTGCTTTCCCAGCTTGGTGCAGTGTGGAGGAATGGTTAAGGGTCCACACTGACTTGGGTTCAAATCCTGTTATGCCAGTTCCTAGCTGCGTTATCCTGGAATTCAACAACCACCAGTTCTCACCTACTATGTCAATGGCCATTCTACATTTTCTTGCAACTTGTTTAATCTTTGTACCCTGTGCAACATGCACCTGCTATCATTGTTTTATGGAGGAAATGACCTGGTAAAAAATAGCAATCCCAGCAGCATTTGCAATGTACTGGGCATGACAGTGCACAACACACTGGGGATGAGGCCCATTCACATTACTGTGATCCCAGCTGAGGGAGCAAGGCGGTCTAAACAGACCACTGTCTGTACCTGCTTGTGAGTGGGCCTGACCTTATCCAAACTCCCTTTGGAGGACAGGGATTGGGCAGCTCACTCTACCCAGAGGTCAGGGATACCCAGGTCCCCAGTCCCACCCTCTTCCTGCTGTCTGGCCCCTTTGGGCAATGCTAAATAGTACAGTATAAAGCCCACCTTAGCAGTGACTATGTGTTCTCCAAAATGGCGGATCAAATCTCCCTGCATCACCAACTGTAGCTGCTCTGTGGATAGCAGAGGTAGGGCTGCACCCAGCAGGCGGAAACACAGGTAACTATGGGGGAATGGGGGAACAGAACCTGGTCAGAGCCCCCAGTGCCCCAGAGTAGACTGTAGGTCAGGTCCCCACTAGACAGGCAGTGGGGGTGGAGGGGAGATGATGCCACACATACCTGGCTGGCCAGGATTGCTTCTTTAGCAGCCCGTGCTCTACCACTTCCTTCCAGAATCGTGAGAACCTGTCCTCCTTAAGTGCAAGGCGGAGCAGGTCCAAAGCCAAGTTGGGCAGCTTGTGCTCCTTCTTCACAGAGGTGGCTGCCATCTTCAACACATTGACCAAACTGTGGAAGAGGGCAGAGGTGACTCTGTGAACACCCCCTAGCAGAAAAGGGTGCTGGACATTCCCACGGGGAGTTCATCTGCCCAATTCCCTCACACCTGGGAATATTCTCATCTGAGAGCAGGTCAACTGATCCCATCAGCTTCTTGAGCTTTGCAGGCACCTTCTGCTGAGCTAAGAGGAAGAGCTCCAGATGTTTAGGGGAACTGAGGACTTCGTTCAGGTCAGCGGTGAGGACCTTTGGCAAGATCTCTTGGAATGTGGCCTCTGGGACCTGGTAATGGGGAGACAGGTTGAGAGAAAGTAGCTCCCTCTGGGTCCTGTTCTACTTCTGGGGCTTCTGGCATAATGTTAGTCTGAAGTAGGACCGTTATAATCTACCCTGGTGGCACCAGAACCACCAGAGGGTATTTGGGAGAAAAACCTCAAATTCCTAGGAATTTTTTTTTTTTTTGGTGGGGGGAATGTGTAACCAGGGATTGAACTCAGGGATACTTGACCACTGAGCCACATCCCCAGTCCTATTACGTATTTTATTTAGAGACAGGGTCTCACTGAGTTGCTTAGTGCCTCGCTTTTGCTGAGGCTAGCTTTGAACTCTCCATCCTCCTGCCTCAGCCTCCTGAGCCATTGGGATTACAGGTGTGTACCACTGTGACTGGCAGGAAGCTGGGTTTTTAAGATACCCCACTAAAGCTAATTGGCTTGGAGTTATGCTTTGAGTTATTCCTTTTTTGGTTTTATAGAGGAATGAGCCCATTTCTTATATAAGAGCCATATGAGGGGGGTGGGAGGGGTTAGCATTAGGTTTAGGGTTAGGGATAAGGAGAGCAGTAAGAATGAAGGAAAGAAGGACTGTATAGAGGGAAAAGAGGGGTGGGAGGGGTGGGGGGGAAGGAAAAAAAATAATCAAACATCATTGCCCTATGTAAACGTATGATTACACAAATGGTATGCCTTGACTGTATGTACAAATAGAGAAACAACATGTACCCCATTTGTATATAATAATAAAAAAAAAAAAAAGAAAAGAAAAAAAAAAAAAGAGCCATATGAGGAGAGCTGGAATTTGAATTCAGGTCCTTCTGGCTTTGAGGAAAGACTGCACAGAAAGTCACAGTCTGGGAATATGCTGGCCTTTTCCTTTTTATTCAGTGGCAAATGGTTCTAGTATGAACCTACTTCAGTCTCAGGTAGGGCAATGGAGGCCCATGAAGGTCAGCCCTGACCACAATAACAAAAACTAATTTTTAACTCAGGCATTGTTTAAGACCTGTGCTGCCCAGTAGGAAAACCGTTAGCCATGCATGGCTATCAAGTACCTGTAATCTAACCTGAAAGGAAATGTGCTCTAAGTATGAAATATATACTTGATTTCAGAGATGTAGTACAAAAGGAATGAAAAATATCTTTATATAGATTGCATGTTTAAATGACAGTATCTTAGATTTACTACTACATTAAGTAAAATATTATCAAACTACAGCTTTGCTTTTTACCTTTTTCAATGCACTTACTGAAAACCTTCCAATTATACACCCTTATAATTCTACAGGGCAGTGCTACTCTAGAGTGTTCTCATGCAGTAACCAGAGTTTCCTCAATGTTTCCATAGCACGTAGTGTGACCTATGATGGATCTTACAGAGGTAAGCCCATACCTCAGAGAGGATATCCACAAGGGCCTTCAAGGGCTGTCCCTGTAGGTGGTTGTAGTACTGGGCCAGGGTTTGCAGCAGCTTAATCGACTTCATCAGGGCCTCCTGGTCCTGGTAACGTAGAGGGCATGTGCAGGAATGTTACTTTGCACACCCCACTCCCAAGTCAGTCCATGTGCTCCTTGAATCCCCAAAGATTTTTACCTTCACCAGCCGGCCTGATTGAAAGAGGGCTAGCACCCCAAACAGGTTCGCAAAGAGAGCAGGTCTCATCATTGCCTAGAAAAGGATTCCAAGCCTAGGTGAGAAGGGCCCAAATGCTTTCCATCCTTCCATCCCTTCAACCTCAGGTGTGGGTGGGGGTTGTTGACCTCTCTGGGCACTGCTCACCTTCTTCACCGTATGCAGCTCATATTTTTCTTGTATCTGCTGCAGGATGCTGCATAGCGGGATGTCTTCAAAAGACTGTAACAGCTGCCAGGATTAGAGGCAGGAGGAAGAAAGGGGCTGAGTAGGGAGGCCCAACTACATACCACCAGACACCAACCTCCAATATTCCTTCAACTTTTCCCAGGAAACCCCAGAGTCCCACCCCAATGATGCCTGAGAATGGAATACCATTGCCCAAATGAAACTGAATATTCCTTCCCTGCCCCATCCCCAACAGGCCTTCAGAAGGTAGGTCCTACAGTAACTATGCTCCTTAGGTTGCTTGCCTGTGACTCCCAAACAACCCACCTGGTTCTCACAGCCTGCTCTGAGGTTCTTTAGGCTGATCCTAAAGGACTAACTCTTCTGCTCTTTGTTGTACAAGTTTCTCAGAGAATGGCCTATGAATCACTGAGATCCCTAGTGTGGAGCAGGCCCTGTGTCTTGCAGGAGCCCATCCCCAAATCGCCTGCTCCCAGCATCCATATCCAAGAGGTCTGCTGCCAACTTTTGTATCAAAGTTACTCAGCATGCTGGGGGTGGTGGCGCATTGGGACTTCGAGGCCAGCCTGGGCAATACAGTCAAGCCCGGGTCTCAAAAAGCTTAAAGAAAATTTGTTCAAATTCTTATTCAACCTGCCCGAATTTCTTAGTAGCTCACAAGAGCTCCATGTGAGAATGCTACTGGGACTCCTCCCTCAGACAGCCCCCTTTCCTGCAGCGGAGACATCCGTCCTCCATGCACGCTACCACTCTGCCCAGGAGCACCGCCTCACCTGTGCGAGAGCCAGGCTGTAGCATGGCCGAGCGGCTTCTCTCCCCATCCCGAGTCCTGTGATTAGGCGCTTCAGGGCATACTTCATCTCGGATCCCTACGGAACCAAACACCATTTCCCGTGTCAAACAGTGACAAAAGGGCCCGCCCTCGCCCTCCCTAGTATACAGAGTCGCGACTACACTTCCCCGTCCCAAATTTCGGGGCCCGCGGCAGCTTCCTTGCCAGGACTTCCGCGGCGCGCTGCCCCAGGCCCCGTCACCATACCCTGGGCCTTGTGCGCAGGTACTCCAGCAGTTTCTCGGTGGCCTCAAGCCGGGTCTCCTGCTGCGGCTTTGCAATGTCCCAGAAAAAGTCCAAGAACTCGCGA
The DNA here is from genome assembly GCF_902686445.1 of Sciurus carolinensis. NCBI lineage: Eukaryota > Metazoa > Chordata > Mammalia > Rodentia > Sciuridae > Sciurus > Sciurus carolinensis. The sequence goes on along the minus strand of NC_062215.1, from coordinate 56,596,159 downwards.
CTGTGCTCCAGCAGGCCATGGCGGTCGGCTTGCGTCGCTTCTCCGGTAGAAACAGTCTCCGCAACATCACAAACGCTGATCTCCGCCATGCTCCACGAAACACGTGGGCTCGGAAGACAGCAGCTTCCAGGTCAGGCTCCGGCGCATGCGTACTCCGTCAGCTCAACTAGGGGCGGGGCCAGAGAAGGCCCGCCTTTCCGTTCCCTTGGTGAAAACCCTCAGTTCATTCCCCCGTTTTCCAGAGTGCAGCATGGACCCCTTCATATCCCACTCAGAAAACAGATCCAAGTGAAGGCGATCGATCTGTCTCGTCCCAAAGCGGCCCCTGGGAGCACTGAACCATTCAACAATTATTGAGTTCTACCCTGTGCTGTGCACCGTGCTGAACCAGGCAGCTGGCTGGAACAAAGCCACTGCTTAGATGTACTTCCTTTCTAGTGGGAGGAAGCAGCTGAGAACAAGTAGTCAAATACATTTATAAAGATAATTATGAAAAAAAAAAAAAAGAATATAGGGGTAAGAGGCAGCCTTTTAAATTTTGAAACACGTGAATACATCTGTTAAAAACTCTTGCTAATTGAAAGAATTCAGTAGGCTCTACAATTCTTATTTGAGGGAGTGGTCAGTCACCTCGATGAGAAGGTTACAGTGGGCTGCGAACTGAATGACAAGAAGGATCCATCCTTCCCTAGGGCAAAGATCTAAGAGGGGACAAAAGCCCAGGCCAAGGACATTGCAGCTACAAAGACCCTAGAGATGAAGGGGTGGAGGTTGGTGGAGGGTGGGGGTGGGGTTCAGAAAAGCCAGGCCAGGATCAGGAGCTTCGATTTCATTCTGAGTGTGCTGGGAGGTCACTGGAGGGTTTTACATCATAAACATTTTAAAAAGATTATCTGGCTGCTGTGTGGGGGATGGATTGCAGGCAAAAGTACAAGCAGGAAGATCAGTCAGACACCGGTGGAGAGCACCACTCTGATATGAAAACAGATCAGACTTGGGCTAATTTGGAGCTGGTTAAAGTGGGGACTGGAGGAAGTGATGGGTTGGGCACCAGGGGAGAGGAACAGACAGGGATGCTGGGTTTGGGGTAAAATAACTGCATAGATTGTGGTACATTACTAAGTTGGGGGAGAATTTTTTTTTTTTTTTAGGGGGAGAGAGAGTGGTAGGATACAGAGTTCTATTAAATCAGAGATGCTCTTTACAATGGCAGAGAAGGGGAAGTGATACTCGCCATCCCTGCTTCTGGGCTTGGGAAGAGTTGTATACAGATTGACCCCAGTCCTAGAGGGGAGGTCAGGGCCAACCTTGGCCTTTGAACACCACACACCCAGCTCCAGATCCCTTGTAACCAGGGACCTGGGACACTTCCTACTTACCCTTGCAAACCCTGCCCCACTCTTGTCTGTTCTAGAAAGCGAAATTAAAAGATTCACCTTTCATGTCTGGTGCCCCAGGAAACATGAGGTAAGCAGAGCAAGGGAAGCTTTGAGACATCCTCTCTGGATGTTGCTCACCTGTGCTGCCCATGGGGGAAACCCTGAGATCAGGTGCCTCAAAGGCTGATGGAAATTAACCAAAAAGCAGGAATGGCACTTGGTACCCAGGAGACTTGATGTTTATTTCCAGTCCAGTTGAGGAAGATCAGCAGAGGATGGCTATGGAGCCAGAGATGCCAGCAGCATCCTGAGTACTGCTTGCCCCTACCCCATGGAGCACAGAGTCCTAGTTAGGGACTTGACATTCTTCCATTTGTCTTTCCCAGAGGTGATCTGCACTCAGGGCTAGCCCCAGGCCCTGTTGCTCTTTCCTCATTATCATCAAGCTTCTCAGCTGATTAGAAAAAGCCAGATATTCCATCTAGTGGGCATGCTATGAAGAGTGATCAAGCTTGCCCTGGATGCCAGAGCTTGAGTTCAGGTAACTGACCAGGTCAGAGTTTGGGGGCTGAGCCAGCAATGGCACATAGTAGATGCACATTCTCTATGCACCCCATAGCTGCTGGGTCTTCTCTGCCCTGCTCTCAGGCTCGAGACAACCCTGCTTCCCATCAGATTCCTGCCCCTCCATTAGAACCCCTGGAAGGGGCAGCAGCCACTGGGGACACTGGAGACATGGGAGTGTTCTGCATGGGCAGCCACCTGGAGTAGGGTCCCTTGGCCGCAAGTGCTGGAGCTATCTGTTGGTCCTTGTTGGGGCTGGGGCTGATGCTGCTGGTGGGTATGGGTTTGGGGCCTTGCAAGATGACTGAGCAAGGCATGTGTCATTGCTCTGGCCATCCTGGGAGTTCCTGAAGCCACCAGCCCCATCACATCAGCCTCTGTGTCATCCGAGCTGACACGGAGAATGAGGGGGCAGGCCCAGGCACTAGTTGCAGACCTGTCCACCAGATCACTAAGCAGAACCCCAGTGCTTGGAGACATGTGTCCAGACCCAAAGGTGCTGTTGAGTGAGGAGGTGAGAAGAAGCATAGTGCCGCTGCTGTCCACGGTGGCCAGGATGCTACTCACAGGGGTCACAGTGTTTTTTAGGAGGGGTGGGCAGAGGTCAGGGCTGGGTTCTCTGGAGTGCAGAGCTGTCTTCAGTAGTGCCAGCAGTTCCGGGCCAGCTGAGGGACCTGGGGTAGTGAATAGGATGCCTTGGGTCATAGAAAACTGCAGTGCTGGCACCAAGGTGGGGGTGGGTCTAGCCAAGGGTTCCTCCAGTCCTAGATCTCTGGACAGCAAATTCAGTAGTTCATCTCCGGCAAGGGCTGGAGTTGGGGCGAGTGCTGCCTTACGAAGCACCGCTGCCAGCTTTGGGTTGGTAGCTCGGTCCCCGAGGCCCAGGGGGGTCCCGTCAGCATGGCAGAACAGTGGACAGAGGCCCTTCGTGCCCTGGGTTGCCAGAGCCCTTGCCAGGGATGCGTCCACCAGGAAGCCTTCTTGAGCCAGCATGGTGGGACCCATCAGCAGGTGTGACCAGGGCAGGTGGCCAAAGTGTGCATGAAGCAAATGCAGGGCAGGCAGAGCAGTGGGCAACCCCAGGCCAGGGGCCAGGGTCTGGGCTGGGCCTGATGTCAGAGCTGTTGCGTTTGCTGAGGAGTTATTGTGGAAGAGGCCCCAGAACATGGCACCTGGGAGGAGACAAAGGAGTCACAAAGGGGTCAGGGGCGCTGGCCAGGACTGAGCTCAGAGTCATTCAGCAACCTCAGGTGAAAGGTTACTGACTGATCCCTGAGCCTGCTGATCCTGATGTATCATCCTTAAAAGGAGGGCAAAAAGATACCACATCTCTAGAACATTCCTTTAATTTCCAGGAACCCGGCCAAATCAAGGCAACTTGGAGAGCAGGCTCTAGTCAGGAATGCTGAGATAAACTAGAAGGACATGGATTTTCTGTTGTGTATGCTGGGAACTAGGGTAAGTTAGTATTATCTGGAAAAAGCTGAAAAAGCTGTGTTTTTGCACATATGCCAGGACAGTTGCTCTCAGAGATGCTGGTCATACAAAGAGCAAAGCAACTACTACTTCTGTAACCTAACCTATAAAACCGCCCCTTTGGAAACTGAGGCAGACTGGGGCATTGTGGAGAGGGATGTGCTTGTTCATGGACACCACCCCTGGGTGAAGCATCCTGAGAGGAAAGAGACAGTACATTCTGGCAAGGTACCAGAGGCACTGTGTGGAGCAGAGGAATACCTTCCCTGCCCATTGCTGCTGGACCTTCCCAGAAGCATTTCTCAATAAATCCTATTTCTCCTATCAGCACCTCCAGGAGTCTTTCTTGGTCTCTTGGCAGCCTATCCCACTGCCCTAGCACAACTGTGTAAGTAGACAGCACACCTGGGGACAAGGTTATAAAGACCTGGACTCAAGGGTCACAGCCTAAGGTTGAGGCCAATGCCTGAATCCTATGTGCCGCTCACTAGCTAGCCCTGAGGTCAAGGCCACTGACTGCCTGAATTTTAGGTCACTGCCCAGGGCCCTGGTTGAGTGCTGCTGTCAGGGTCATGGGTCACTGACCTAGCCCTGTGGCATGAGGATGCACCACTGCCAGGCACAGAGAGGCTCCGACTCCAGCATCCACGACATTGCCCCCAGCAGCAAGTAGCTCTTGGCCCAGGTGGGAGCATATGGCTGCAGTAAGGAAGGGATTGTTATGGGGGAGAGGCCTGGGGCAAGTGACCCCTGACCCCTCCCCTCCCCGGCACCCACCTGCAGGGCTGATGATGGCACCATGGTGGTACACACCAGTAGGATGGGAGTGTACGTTGGCTGGAGGGGCCATGGAGCCCAGCCTTCCTGTCAAGCTGCCCCTACGTTGGAGCTGCCTCACAGCCAGGGAACAGCTAACAGCCAGCAGCAGCAGGGCTGCCACCAGTCGGGCCCAGGCTCCAGGAAGCCCACCAACCTTGTTCCTGCAGAGAAAGATGTCCTGAACTGGGGCTGAGGCAGGGGTTACCCAAGAATCCCAAGAGAACACAGGGAATGTTTCCCCAAAGGGTTTGATTTAGCAAAAGAACAAGTTTGCCAAGGAGAGCAGGGCTTCCAGGTAGAGGGCTCAGCATGGGCAAAGACCTGGAGAGGGAAAGAGCTAGGGCAACTGTGGCCTTCTCTGGAGGGATTGTCTGTAGAGGGGGTTGGAGAGGCAGGGGTCAGCCAGTTTGGAGGGAGGCCTGAGGGGCTTGGCAGGCAGGAGAGGTGGCTAAAGAGCAGGGGTCTGACAGGTGTAGCCCAGTCCCAAACTGTCGGGCAGGTGCTTCTTGCACCTGGGCAGGAACCTAAGACAGAGCCACAGAAAGGACAGGGGCTGGCTTGGTACAGATGTCCCTTCAGATGCACAGACCTTTGGTTCAGCAGGGTCTGGGGCTGCAGCCTGGGACCTCCTCCCCCATTCATCCAGAAAGTCCCTGAAACTGAGCCAAGCATGGAGTAGCCCTTCCACCCTGCTTCAGGGTTCCCTAGAGAGGAATTTGCCAGCCTCAGTCTGAAGAACAGGGTATCCTCACCTCTCCCCAACTCACCCAGGGGCATCCAGGGGCCTCCTGAGGGAGAGAACCAGGGGCTCTGATGTCTCCTCCTCTTCCTCCTCCTCCTCTGACTCCATGTTTGGTTCCCAGATTTGCAGCTTATGGTAGAGAACGGGCTCTGCCGTGGCTTCCATGGCCCCTCAGACGACCCAGCCCTTCTTCTGCCAGCCTTCCGGGTTGAGACTATGAGGCCCTGCTCCAGCGAGTCGGGCAGAGGTGCAGTGGCCTTGGGGAAGGGTGGTGGCGGAATCTAGAACAGGTCTGGGCAGGGCGAGCCTGTCCCATTAGGGCATAGAGACTCTCATGACAGGTTCCCAGTGCAGCTGCCTGTCAGGGCCACAGTTCGACAAGGTCAAGGAGCCCAGTCCTACATCCACGGGCCTCGGTGGGGGCTTCCGACGGCTCCTTCCCTTGAGGGAGCAGCCCCTAGAATTCCTGACCTGCCCAGGACTCTGGGGACTGAGGACTCGAATTACAGCTACGGTTACTTGGTGGCCTGGGTGGTGTCTCAGCCTAGGACCCGGGTCACGTGGGGGGTGTGGTTTCCAGGTGGGGGTGTGGCCTCCAGGTGGGGACAAGGCACTACGAGGTCTTGGGCAGTGAAGGCAAAACCCTGGACATGTTATGTGACTCTTGTCCAGCAGGTGGCGCCACAGATCTCCGTGGGAAGCTACAGTCTCAGCCTCCTGAGTTTACAGGCATGTGCCACTGTGCCTGGCTGTTTAGTCTGTTTTAAACATTACACAATTTATACACGTATCCAAAATATTATACAGTACCCAATAATATTTACAACTTTTACATACTAGTTAATAAAAATAAATTTAAATAGCAAAATGAAAACAATCACAAAAATATCATCCTTTAATTTCACATGCTTCTACAACCATTTTCTTTTCTCTTGGCCTCAAGTATAGAGGTTCTCCAACTTTTGTGTGTATCAGAATCACCAGGGAGTTTGCAAAGTTGGATTGTTGCTGGGCATGGTGCATACTGGTAATCACAGTGACTATGGAAGTTGAAGCAGAGTGAAAGAGTGGAAGTTCAAAGCCAGCCTCAGCATTTTAGCGAGGTTCTAAGAAACTTAGCAAGACCTGTCTCAGAATAATTAAAAAAAAAAAACAAACCCAAAACCAAAAAGGCTGGGGATGTGGCTCAGCGGAAGCACATAGGATAAGGTTTGATAGAGGACAGTGCTTCCAAAAATGAGTTATTTCCTTTTTACCTCTTTGCTCTATAGGCCTCAGTCTGCCCCATGCTAACTGGTATGGATAATCCTTACTCCAGAAACATCCCCCCACACCTCTCTCTCTCTCTCTCTCTCTCTCTCTCTCTCTCACACACACACACACACACACACACACACACACATTAAAGAGACTCTGAGTCTGGAATGTAAGGCTATAGGTCTATTCATTTTTTCATTCATTTTTCTTATTCATTTTTTAAAATCCTAAAGGCCATAACTGCACATTAGAATCACCTGGAAAACTTAAAAAAAAAAAAATCCTAATACTAGGCAGATCAGTTAAGTAACCAAGACAGGTACTGGTTTGGAGATTCATCAGCATCTTTTAAAAATTTCCCAGGTGTTTTCAATATGCAGATGTGGCTGAGAACCACTGCCTTATCTAGCCCCCTAATCTAGTGATGTCTTAAACTGGAATCACCTGTAGTAGTTTAAAAAATTACCAGCATCCTGGTCCCTCTCTGTTCCCCAATCTCACACCAACTGAATTTGAGTCAGAATCTCTGGAAGCAAATGCCGGTCATTTTGATAGTTTGAAGCTCTCCCAGTGGTTATTATTGGTATCCCAGTTGGAGAATAGCTTCGTATAACGTGCTCACAGATGGGTGCAGCAGACACTGAGTACCACTTCCGAGGCATTGTGCTGGGGAGGACCATGAGGAGCCTGCAAAATAGGTTGGATGTCCCTCAGTCCACAGAGCATGTCCTCTTAGCAGCTCTGGTAGCTCCTGCCAACTAGAAAGGGATCCAGAGACAGGAAGGACAAGGACCTAGCTGTCAGTATTTCTACAATCCCCTGGAGTATCAGAAGGGAATTTCCTGCTCATCTATCCAGGTCAGATCTCAGATCTGCCAAGGGTGGCTGTTTTTGTGTAGAAGTTTTTCCCCAGGTGGACTTTAAAATTGACCTCCCTGGAGCATGCTAGGACTCTAATGGTAGATTTGGAGACATAGTAGAATTGGCCTTTCATTTCAAGGTGTCTTTCTGATTTGTCCAGAATTTTTAGAAAAATCACTCCAGGTGATTCCAGTTGACAGAAACCACTACATGAAGTTTTTAAGCCAATCCATACTACGGCTGACAGGGGAAGTGGTATTAGACTGAGTGTATGCCATTTACTAGGATAAGTGTCTGCTTAGGAAATGGAAATACCCACATCTTCTGGGGATCATTGGATGCTGGCTCTAAGTTAGTGATTTCTGAAGGCCTCTGTGTTTTGATAGTTAGAATGGGAACTCTGATCATTGATAAAGGAGAATTTGACCTATATGTACTTCATGGTAGGCTTGGTGGAATTCTGAACCCATCCTGTGGCTATTTCCACACTTTATGAGAATGCAGTTGGAAAAAAATCCTTGCAGTAATTATAGTCTCCATATTGTTTCTCTGACTCATAGAATAAGAGGCTTTATCTTAGTAAGAGCGAAGTGGAAACCTCAGGAAGGCTCTACAAGTGCAAAGAAAACCAAAATCAATACTACTTTCTTGGAGGAATTTGCAAAGATGCATGCTACACTGAAGACTTGAAAGACGAAAGCGTACTGATTACTATCATATTTCAACTTAATCTAGTGGTCTAATACAGAAGACAGACAGGTATTAGAAAGGGACAGCAGATATGGTAAAAATAGATAAATTGCAACTGCTATCCCAGGTATTTCTTTGTTGGGAAAATTCAGCACAGTGCCCCAATAAATATTTTGTTCTTGATCCTAATAAGCAGAGAATCCAGAAGTTTTTCGTTTTTACTTGGTAGGGTCAGCAGTACATTTTCCTGGTATTGCTTCAGAGTTATGGCACCACAGTATCTAGGGCTCAATGTCGGGGATACAAACTCTGGCAACTGATGCTCAGATGTGGCAGAGAGAGTGGTGCCCTCACCAGACATTTCTGCAGTGTGATTCTGAGTATTGATCCTGGCTGCATAACTTTTGAGCCAGTTCCCCAATGGCCCCATCCCCCACCATCCTTTTTCTGTGCCCACTGAACTTTCATAAATTTATTTTCTACTTAAGTCTTGCTGAAATGTGTCTTTTGCTTACAATTAATAACACCAATGAATGCACATACTTCTAGGAGTCCCTGGAAGGCAGCAAATGTCATCTGCAACTTGAAGTGGGAGCACAATGTAGTGCAGACACTGACTCTGGGTCTCTGAAAACAAAGAGGGCAATCAGGACATTGGTGTGGTCCTGACCCTGCTGTCACCAAGGAATTATGTCTTAGACCCAGACTTAGAATGGAGGAAGCTCAATTGCAGTAAAGGTCATTCATCGCTTTGTCAATTTCTTTTCTTTTGTTTGTCGTGGTACTGGGGACTGAACTTTGGGCCTTGGGCATGCTAGGCCAGTGCTTTACCACTGAGCTATATCCCCAGGCATGCTTTTTTTTTTTTTTTTTTTTTTTTTACTATTTTTTTTTATTATTGTAAACAAATGGGATACATGTTGTTTCTCTCTTTGTACCTGGCATAAAGGCATACCATTTGTGTAATCATAAATTTACATAGGGTAATGTTGTTTGATTCATTCTGTTATTTTTTTCCCTTCCCCCCCACCCCTCCCACCCCTCTTTTCCCTCTATACAGTCCTTCCTTCCTCCATTCTTGCCCCCCTCCCTAACCCTAACTCTAACCCTAACACTAACTCCTCCCACCCCCCATTATGTGTCATCATCCACTTATTAGCGAGATCATTCGTCCTTGGTTTTTTGAGATTGGCTTATCTCACTTAGCATGATATTCTCCAGTTTCATCCATTTGCCTGCAAATGCCATAATTTTATCATTCTTTACGACTGAGTAATATTCCATTGTATATATATACCACATTTTCTTTATCCATTCATCAATTGAAGGACATCTAAGTTGGTTCCACAATCTGGCTATTGTGAACTGAGCAGCTATGAACATTGATGTGGCTGTATCTCTGTAATATGCTGATTTTAAGTCCTTTGGGTATAGGCCAAGGAGTGGGATAGCTGAATCAAATGGTGGTTCCATTCCAAGTTTTCTAAGGAGTCTCCACACTGCTTTCCAGAGTGGCTGCACTAATTTGCAGCCCCACCAGCAATGTATGAGTGTACCTTTCTCCCCACATCCTCGCCAACACCTGTTGTTGCTTGTATTCTTGATAATCGCCATTCTAATTGGGGTGAGATGGAATCTTAGGGTGGTTTTGATTTGCATTTCTCTTATTACTAGAGAAGTTGAACATTTTTCCATATGTTTGTTGATTGCTTGTAGATCTTCTTCTGTGAAGTGTCTATTCATTTCCTTAGCCCATTTGTCGATTGGATTACTTGCATTCTTGGTGTAGAGTTTTTTGAGTTCTTTATAGATTCTGGAGATTAGTGCTCTATCTGAAGTATGATTGGCAAAGATTTTCTCCCACTCTGTAGGCTCTTTCTTCGCATTGCTGATAGTTTCCTTTGCTGAGAGAAAGCTTTTTAGTTTGAATCTATCCCAGTTATTAATTCTTGCTTTTATTTCTTGTGTTATGGGAGTCCTGTTGAGGAAGTCTGGTCCTAAGCCGACATGTTGAAGCTCTGGACCTACTTTTTCTTCTATAAGATGCAAGGTCTCTGGTCTGATTCCGAGATCCTTAATCCATTTTGAGTTTAGTTTTGTGCATGGTGAGAGATATGGGTTTAGTTTCATTCTGTTGCATATGGATTTCCAATTCTCCTAGCACCATTTGTTGAAGAGGCTATCTTTTCTCCATTGCATATTTTTGGCCCCTTTGTCTAGTATGAGAAAATTGTATTTATTTGGGTTTGTGTCCGTGTCCTCTATTCTGTACCATTGATCCACCTTTCTATTTTGGTACCAATACCATGCCGTTTTTGTTACTATTGCTTTGTAGTAGAGTTGAAGATCTGGTATTGCGATACCCCCTGCTTCACTCTTTCTGCCAAGGATTGCTTTAGCTATTCTGGGTTTTTTATTCTTCCAGATGAATTTCATAATTGCTTGCTCTATTTCTGTAAGGTACGTCATTGGGATTTTAATTGGAATAGCATTGAATCTGTATAGCACTTTTGGTAGTATGGTCATTTTGACAATATTAATTCTTCCTATCCAAGAACATGGGAGATCTTTCCATCTTCTAAGGTTTTCTTTAATTTCTTTCTTTAGTGTTCTGTAGTTCTCATTGTAGAGGTCTTTCACCTCTTTTGTGAGATTGATTCCCAAGTATTTTATTTTTTTCAAAGCTATTGTGAATGGGGTAGTTTTCCTGATTTCTCTTTCTGAAGATTTATCGCTTATGTATAAAAATGCCTTCGATTTATGTGCATTGATCTTATATCCCGCTACTTTACTGAATTCACTTATGAGATCTAACAGTTTTCTGGTGGAATTTCCTGGTTCCTCTAAGTATACAATCATATCATCAGCAAATAGGGATAGTTTGAGTTCTTCTTTTCCTATTCGAATCCCTTTAATTTCTTTGGTCTGTCTAATTGCTCTGGCTAGAGTTTCAAGGACGATATTGAATAGAAGTGGTGAAAGAGGGCATCCCTGCCTTGTTCCAGTTTTTAGAGGGAATGCTTTCAGTTTTTCACCATTTAGAATGATATTAGCCATGGGCTTAGCGTAGATGGCCTTTACAATGTTAAGGAATGTTCCCACTATCCCTATTTTTTCTAGTGTTTTGAGCATGAAGGGATGCTGTATTTTATCAAATGCTTTTTCTGCATCTATCGAAATAATCATGTGATTCTTGACTTTAAGTCTATTGATATGGTGAATGACATTTATTGATTTCCTGATGTTGAACCAACCTTGCATCCCTGGGATGAAACCCACTTGATCATGGTGCACTATCTTTTTAATATGTTTTTGTATGCGATTTGCTAAAATTTTGTTGAGAATTTTTGCGTCGATGTTCATTAAGGATATTGGTCTGAAATTTTCTTTCCTCGATGTGTCTCTGTCTGGTTTAGGTATCAGGATAATATTGGCTTCATAGAATGAGTTTGGGAGGGTTCCCTCCTCTTCTATTTTATGGAATACTTTGAGAAGTATTGGAATGAGCTCTTCTTTAAAGGTTTTGTAGAACTTGGCTGAGAATCCATCTGGTCCTGGACTTTTCTTTGTTGGTAGGCTATTGATGACTTCTTCTATTTCATTACTTGAAATTGGTCTATTTAAATTGTGTATGTCCTCCTCGTTCAGTTTAGGCAATTCATATGTCTCTAGAAACCTGTTGATGTCTTCGAAATTTTCTATTTTGTTGGAATATAGATTTTCAAAATAGCTTCTAATTATGTTTTGTATTTCAGTCGTGTCTGTTGTGATATTTCCTTGTTCATTCCGAATTTTAGTGATTTGGGTTTTCTCTCGTCTTCTCTTTGTTAGTGTGGCTAAAGGTTTATCAATTTTGTTTATTTTTTCGAAGAACCAACTATTTATTTTGTCAATTTTTTGTATTGTTTCTTTTGTTTCAATTTCGTTGATTTCAGCTCTGAGTTTGACTATTTCCTGTCTTCTACTACTTTTGGTGTTGGTCTGTTCTTCTTTTTCTAGGGCTTTGAGCTGTAGTGTTAGGTCGTTTATTTTTTGAGTTTTACTTCTTTTATTAAATGCGCTCCATGAAATAAATCTTCCTCTAAGTACTGCTTTCATAGTGTCCCAGAGATTTTGATATGATGTTTCTTTGTTCTTGTTTACCTCTAAGAATTTTTAAATTTCCTTCCTAATATCTTCTGTTATCCATTCATGATATAATAGCATATTGTTTAATCTCCAGGTGTTGGAGTAGTTTCTGTTTTTTACTCTTTCATTTATTTCTAACTTCAATCCATTATGATCTGATAGAATACAAGGTAGTGTCTCTATCTTCTTGTATTTGCTGACATTAGCTTTGTGGCATAATATATGGTCTATTTTAGAGAAGGATCCATGTGCTGCTGAGAAGAAAGTGTATTCGTTCTTTGTTGGATGGTATATTCTATAAATGTCTGTTAAGTCTAAATTATTGATTGTGTTATTGAGATCTATGGTTTCTTTGTTCAATTTTTGTTTGGAAGATCTGTCCAGTGGTGAGAGAGGCGTGTTAAAATCACCTAGTATTATTGTGTTATGGTCTATTTGGTTTCTAAAATTGAGAAGGATTTGTTTAACATACATGGATGAGCCACTGTTTGGGGCATAGATGTTTATGATTGTTATATCTTGCTGATTTATGCTTCCCTTAAGCAGTATGAAATGTCCTTCTATTATCCCTTCTGACTAACATTGGCTTGAAGTCCACATTATCTGAAATGAGGATGGATACTCCAGCTTTTTTGCTGAGTCCATGTGCATGGTATGTTTTTCCCCATCCTTTCACCTTTAGTCTATGGGTATGTCTTTCTATGAGGTGAGTCTCTTGCAGGCAACATATTGTTGGATCTTTCTTTTTAATCCAATCCGCCAGTCTATGTCTTTTTATTGATGAATTCAGGCCATTAACATTCAGGGTTATTATTGAGATATGATTTGTATTCCTGGTCATTTGGTTCATATTTAAAATTTTATTTATTTATTTATTTATTTTTTGACACATCTTGGTTCCTCCTTTATTTGACAGTTCCTTTAGGATAATTCCTCCCTTTGCTGATATGCTTCTTTGTTTTTTATCTCTTCCTCATGAAATATTTTGCTGAGAATGTTCTGTAATGCTGGCTTTCTTTTTGTAAATTCTTTTAGCTTTTGTTTATCATGGAATGATTTTATTTCATCGTCAAATTTGAAGGTAAGTTTTGCTGGGTATAAGATTCTTGGTTGGCATCCATTTTCTTTCAGAGCTTGAAAAATGTTCCAGGCCCTTCTAGTTTTTAGGGTCTGGATTGAAAAATCTGCTGATATCCGTATTGGTTTCCCCCTGAATGTAATTTGATTCTTTTCTCTCACAGCCTTTAAAATTCTGTCTTTATTTTGTATGTTAGATATTTTCATTATAATGTGCCTTGGTGTGGGTCTGTTGTAATTTTGTGTATTTGGAGTCCTATAAGCCTCTTGGACTTGATTTTCCATTTCATTGTTCAGATTTGGGAAATTTTCTGATATTATTTCATTGAATAGATTATTCATTCCTTTGGTTTGTTTCTCTAAGCCTTCCTCAATCCCAATAATTCTCAAATTTGGCCTTTTCATGATATCCCATAGTTCTTGCAGATTCTGTTCATGATTTCTTACCATCTTCTCTGTTTGTTCAACTTTGCTTTCGAGGTTAAATATTTTGTCTTCAATATCTGAAGTTCTGTCTTCCAGGTGTTCTATCCTATTGGTTATGCTTTCTATGGAGTTCTTAATTTGGTTTATTGTTTTCTTCATTTCAAGGATTTCTGTTTGGTTTTTTTTCAATATCTCTAACTCTTTATTGAAATGATCTTTTGCTTCCTGTATTTGCTCTTTTAACTGTCGATTGGTGCTATCATTCAATGCCTGCATTTGCTCTTTCATCTCATCATTCAATGCCTGCTTTTGCTCTTTCATCTCATCGTTTGCTTCCCTAATCATTTTAATTATGTACATTCTGAACTCCCTTTCTGTCATTTCTTCTGCCATGCTGTTGTTGGATTTTATTGATGTAACATCTAGATTTGTTTGGGGCATTTTCTTCCCTTGTTTTCTCATATTGTTCAGGAATCAGTGGGTCATTAAGATATTGCAGATTTCCTCTATCGACTTATAATGTCCTTGAAGATTGCTAGTATATCCCCTCTTATCCTTCAGTAGCCTGAAGTCTTGGAGGAAGTTGATAATGCGGAGCTCCACGAAGAAGCTGCCTCTCTAGGGGTGGTGACCCTCAGGTGGCGTATATTCCCTGCTAGTGGGCAGAGGTGCCTCCACTTGTTGACCAATGGTCATCCAACAGGGAACTAGGCTGCATTCTGAGGCAAGTCCTGTTTGTGCCTGTGTCTCTGGTTTTACCATCCCTGTGGGAAAACCTCACCCGGCAGGGAAGACTCACTCGGTGGGGACGTCTTGCTGATCAGTTCCCCTCCTAGAGGTTCCCCTCAATCTACAACTACCACCTGGGCTGGGCTGTCTTCCTCTGCAACGTTCCCAGGGGCCCAGACCTACCTCCTGGGCCTGGGAGCCTCACCCTTCGCAGACGAGTCTCCTTAGGCTGCCTCTCCCAGAGAATCTGCCCGAAGTCCTGGAAACTTCACTCCGCCCCTAGGCGTGTCTCTGTGCGACTCTTCCAGCAAGAAGCCACCTAGCTCCTGGGACCCTGCTCTGCACCTAATCACCTGGCTATGCGGCCCCTCCTCTGAGCCGCCACCTGGAGCCCCGTACAATAGCTCCGAGACCCAGAGACCCGCCACACACCTCCTCCTCCGGACCGCGGCCGCGTTTCCGACGCAGTCACTAGGAGCCCAAGCAATTCACTTCGCGTCTCCTCCTCCCACCAACCGCCCGTAGCCCTAGGCAGTCACTCCAAGTCCAAGTGACCCGCCCTGTTCCTCCTCCTCCTCCTCGGGGTAGCCTCCCGGGTGTTCAGGGGCAGTGGCTCCGAGACCAAGTGACCCACCACGCTCCTCCTCCAGGCAGGCCACCGGTGTTCAGGAGCGGTCGCTTTGAGTGCAATCAACTCAACACTCGCCTCCTCCTCTGGCAACTGCCTGTGGCTCTGATGCAGTCACTCCTAGACCAAGCGACCCGCCGCGCTTCTCCTCTTCCTCCGGGCAGCCCCCGGTGTTCAGAAGCGGTCGTTCTGGGTCTAAACAGCTTGCCACGCAGCTCCTCCTCAGGCAGCCGCCCGGAGCCCCAGTGGTTGCTCCGAGTCCAAGTGCTGTGCTGAGCCGCTTCCTCTACGATGATCCCAGTTGTCCGTGTTTACCGCTCCAGCGGGGGGGAGGGGCGTCTCGCTGAGCAACTCTACTTCACAAAGTTCCCTGGGTTCCAGGGCTACCGCCCCATCCAGGACACCTCCCCAATGGGAGAGACTCACCCAGCGGCTTTGAGTTGGTCCCAAGTCTCTCACTATCTCCTCTTTTGAATCTTGCGTCCTGGAGCAACGTGAAATGCAGCCGCCCCCTAGTCCGCCATCTTGAAACCCCCCCCATTCCAAGTTTTCTAAGGAGTCTCCACACTGCTTTCCAGAGTGGCTGCACTAATTTGCAGCCCCACCAGCAATGTATGAGTGTACCTTTCTCCCCACATCCTCGCCAACACCTGTTGTTGCTTGTATTCTTGATAATCGCCATTCTAATTGGGGTGAGATGGAATCTTAGGGTGGTTTTGATTTGCATTTCTCTTATTACTAGAGATGTGAACATTTTTCCATATGTTTGTTGATTGCTTGTAGATCTTCTTCTGTGAAGTGTCTATTCATTTCCTTAGCCCATTTGTCAATTGGATTATTTGTCCAGACACGCTTTTAAAAAAGTTTCTAGATGGGGCCTCACTATGTTGCCCAGTTTGACCTCGAACTTACGATCCTCCTTCCTCAGCCTCCTAAGTAGCTGGGATTACAGATATGTGCTATTATACCTAGTTTCCCCCCCCTAATATTTCTAAAGCAGAAGGAATGAACTCTGAAGTGCCTATGGTGTTGTTTTCCTGTAGCACCTAGTTCTTTATTCATTTCTTTTATCAAAAACATTCCAGTTGGTTTCAGGTACCAGTCTTTTCCTGTGCTGAGAAACTTTGTGAAGGGTCTAACTCTATTTTTGCTCAGTCACTCCTAAAGTGTGATTCTGATGTCAATTCTAATTCTGAAAGTTCTCCGAGCCTTTCTGAGAATTAAATTCACACATCTGCAAGCCATGACAATTAGGTTACTTCTTTTTTTGTAGTGCTGGGGACAGGACCCATGGCCTCACACATGATAGAAGAACTCCCTACCACTGAGCTATATCCCCAGCCTCTGAGAGTCTTATATCTCTTAGGTATTACCAACCATAGTGGACATTCATCAGGTTTTTGGCCCCTTTCTCTCTATTCTCACAGAATCTATATTTTCTAATGGGTTATTATTCCTCTGTCAGTGAGGTTATTGTGAGTTCTAGGATTTGGGGGCTGTGCAAGGGAGACAATGACCACCAGGTGGCGATAACACACAATGAACTTTTGGTTAGGGCTTGGCCAGGGTGCCTGTGAGGGGAAGTCCCTCATAGCAGGAGACCTTCTTTGGATAATGCTGTAGGGCCACCAACCAGAAAGGGAAGAAAGCAAGGAAACCCCCAGAGAGAGGAATCAGAAAGGGGCTTTACATGTCTGAATGATGAGGGTGGCTCTGGGTCAAAGATGTTCCAAAGGGCAGCAGTGGCTCAAGCTTTTACAATCCCAGGGCTTGGCTTTCTTTACAGACAGCAGGTGTTGGTAGAGTCTGCAAAATAGGTAGGCTGTAAGTGGTTGAACATGGGCTTGCTGGGACTGTAATGAAAGCAATTAGATGTGTAAAAATTTGAGTTTGGCTCCAGTGGGCTTCTGACAATCCTGTTGTAAAGAAGTAAAGATCACAGGAGCCAATACACAGGAGGCCCATCTTTAGCCTACTTAAATGACAAAGGCTAATAATGTCCAGTGCTGCCTCCCACCAAGAGCTAAGGAAGCACATCTGGTCTCATTCTGCCCTACCCATAGAACCACGGGGCAAACATGTGGCCAAGCTCAGCCAACTAGCTGATTGCACCCTTCTCTGTTTGAGCCTGTGACTTCAATATATGGAGATAGGAATTGTCCATCAGCCTGCTCCTACCGGGAGACTGCCATGCTCCTTGTTTCCTTGGACCTTTGGAGCAGGTTTTGTTAACTGGGTCACTCCTCTTTTCATTCACACAGCACAGGAAATGATTTGTGTGACATTTCATCAATTCTCCCCAAAGCATTTTTCTGTTCCTTTGTTCCTGCCTGATCTCAGAACCTGGACTAGGTGGGGTCTGTGTGGCCACCCAAGGATGGTGTGGCAAGAAGCTAAGGAAGCCCGGGCTCTGATGACTCCTCAACCAATTATATCAGCCCTGAACTCCCAACTTTTACATTTTTGGTCCCATGGGAAAAATAAACTTATTTGTGTAGGTGTGAGATTGAAGAAATAGAATCCACAGGGTACTGACATAAAGCTTTTTTTTTTTTTTTTTTTTTTCTTGGTACCAGGGATTGAACTCAGGGGCACTTAACCCCTGAACCACATCCCCAGCCCTTTTTATATTTTTGAGACAGGGTCTCACTAAGTTACCTAGGGCCTTGCTAATTTGCTGAGGCTGACTTTGAATTCGTGATCCTCCTGCCTTAGCCTCCCAAATCGCTGGGATTATAAGTATGTGCCACTGCACCTGGCTAAGGCAACTTTAAAAAAAAAATTTTAAATTTGTTCTTTTTAAAAAAATTTTTTTAGATGTTGATGGACCTTTATTTTATTCATTTATTTATATGTGGTGCTGAGAATCAAACCCAGTGCCTCACACATGGTAGGTAAGCACTCTACCACTGGGCCACAACCCTTAGTTATATATGACCATAGAATGTATTTTTGACATATTATACACACATGGAGTATAGCTTCCCATTCTTTTGGTTGTACATGATGTGGAATTTCACTGGCTGTATATTCATATATGAATACAGGAAAGTTATGTATGATTCTTTCCACTGTCTTTCCTATTCCCATCCCCAGTCCCTTCCCTTTATTTCCCTTTGTCTAATCCAATGAACTTCATTCTTCCCTCCCCACTCCCTTATTGTGTGTTAACAGTCACATAATCAGAGAGAACCATTCAGCCTTTGGTTTTGGGGGATTGGCTTATTTCACTTAGCATGATAGTCTCCAGTTCTATCCATTTACCAGCAAATTCCGTAATTTCATTTTTCTTTATGACTAAGTAATATTCCATTATGTATATACACCACATTTTCTTTATCCATTCATCTGCTGAAGGCATCTAGGTTGGTTCCATAACTTAGCTATTGTGAATTGAGCAGCTCTAAATATTGATGTGGCTGCTTCACTGTAGTATGCTGATTTTAGGTTCTTTGTGTAAATCAAGGAATGGGATAAATGGGTCAAATAGTCATTCCAAGTTTTCTGAGGAATCTTTATACTGCTTTCCAGAGCGATTGCATCAATTTACAGTACCACCAGCAGTGTATGAGTGAACTTTCCCCCCACATCCTCAACAACATTTATTGTTATTTGTATTCTTGTTTTATTTGTTTTTTTGTGGTGCTGGGGATTGAACTCAGGGCATTGTGCATGCAAGGCATGCACTCTGCCAACTGAACTATATCCCCAGCCCTGTATTCTTGATAATTGCCATTCTGACTGAAGTGAGATGAAATCTCAGTGTAGTTTTGATTTGCATTTCTCTAATCGCTAGTGATGTTGGACATTTTTTCATATATTTGTTGACCATTCATATTTCTTCTTCTGTTAAGTGTCTGTTCAGTTCCTTTGCTCACTTATTGGTTGGTTGTTTGTTTTTTTTGTGTGTTAAGTTTTATGAGTTCTTTATATATCCTGGAGATTAATGCTCTATCTGAGGCAAAGATTTTCTCCCATTCTGTAGGCTCTGTGTTCATGTTTTGATTTTTTTCCTTTGTTGTGAATAAACTTTTTAGTTTGATACCATCCCATTTATTGATTTTTGATTTTACTTCTTGCACTTTAGGAGTCTTGTTGAGGAATTTGGTTCCTAAGCCGACGTGATGGCGAGTTGGGCCTATGTTTTTTTTTCTGTTAGGTGCAGGGTCTCTGGTCTAATGCCTAGGTCCTTGATTCACTTTGAGTTGAGTTTTGTGCTGAGTGAGAGATAAGGGTTTAATTTCATTTTGCTACATATGGATTTCAGGTTTTCTCAGAACTATTTGTTGAAGAGGCTATGATTTCTCCAGTTTATGTTTATGGTGTAAGGCAACTTTTTAACAATCTCCCAAACTTCATTCAAATGTGTTCTGTGAATCCCCTCCCCTCTTTTCTTCACAGTGCTGGGGAATCCAAACCAGGGCCTTGCAAATACTAAGCTAGTGCTCCACCACTACAGCCCCCCACCACATCACTACCCTTTTGAATTGAACATCGCATAGGCTCATGTCTTCTCTGGACACTCTGTTGATAAAAAGTTCCTGGGTTACTTTAAGTTTCAAAGTCTCATTTCAGTCAATGCTATTTAAAACAGCATATAATATGACTAAATACATGGAGATGGAAATTAAAACAGTGGTTGACAGGAGGCGGGGTGGGGGCAGATGGCAGTTATTGTTTTGTGGGTATGGGGGTTCAGTTTGGGATGATGAAAAGGTTCTGGAGATGGATGCACAACAATGTGAACAGATTTGGTGCCACTGAATTAAATGTTTAAAATGTGTACATTTTATGTTATGTATAAAAGTGTAAATTTTATGTTATGTATAAATATTCGTATGCTATATTTTACTACAATAAAAATGCAAAGTACAAGCAAAACAAAAACAAAAACAAAAACAAAAAAACCCCAAACCATACCAAAACAAAATTCCCAAGAATCTTCCCCAAAACTTAAAAAAGACCATTTAAAGTTAGAAATTTCTTCTTTATTTTTTCCCTTGCTCCTTCTTGGTCTCTTTGGGCAGGTAGCAAGCAATGGGGAGGAGAGGGGAGAGAGAGAGAGGAATTTCAATTAACTTCTTAATGTCTCCTCCTTCCACTTGCTCATATGCCCTGGATTCTCCTCCTTACTCCCATACTTGGTCACTTTTGGTTCCTCCAGGATTGAAGCTGGGGAGGAGGAGGAGGAGTATGATGACCAAGGTCTTACTTTGACTAGAATTGTGTGAGGTACTGTGTGAGCTGCTGTGCCTCGGGCATTGTATTTATGTATATGGTTGACTCTTCATCTAGGGGGGTACTTTCCTAAGTTCTTTCAAGGTGCTCCAGGTCACACCATTATGGGGTCTCTGACCTACGGTGCCTTTGGTGCAGCTAACTCTTCCTAAGCTCCCAAGCAGCTCAGCCTTCCGTTCTGGATCTTGTCTCCAGGTGGCGCTACCGGGCAGATTTTTTTTTTTTTTTTTTTTTTTTTTACTACCGCTCCACTCGCGTCCTTGCTACTCTGTAGCTGGCATTTGGTGCACAGGAACAATCACATCTTTTCCAGTAGATTTGGGGATGCCAGTTTCCAATCAGCCAACTGTCTTCACTCTGTTATCAACACCACTGTTATCCAACAAGTCTCTTGCGCAGTGGGTTTTAAAAATCAAATTTATTGAATATGATTTACACAAAGTAGAAGTCATCAGTTTTCATATGTATGAGCAGCCACCAACACTACAATCAAGACATTTCCAACGAACTGAGAGTTTCCCCTGATCCTTGTCTCACCTGTTAACTCCAGCCTGTGGCAACCCCAGATATTATTTCTATCACTCTATGTTTGCCTTTACTAAAGGAATCATGTTTTGAGGATTTACATATTATAAATGGAAGCTTACAGTATGTACTTGTTCTTATTTGGCTTCTTCTTGGAGCATAAAGTCTTAGAAAAGATTGTTGCATGTTATCAGTAGTAGTTTTTCTTTTTATTGCTGAGTCATGTCCATTGTCCATTGGATATTACATTTTGTCAATGTCCATTGGATATTACATTTTGTCAAAGAGTTTTGCACAATTTATCTCTCATTGACAGAGATTATGTTGTTTCCAATATTTTTGACTATTATTAATATCAATATTTATAAACATTTGTGTACCAGTCTTTGTGGACATATATTTTCATTCCTCTTGGATAAATATCTAAGAGTGAGACTGCTAGGTCATATGATAAATGTATGGTTAATTCAACAAGAAATTATCAAACTATTTTCCAAAATAACTATTACATTTTGCATTCTTACTAGCAATGTATAAATGTTGTAGTTTCACTATGTTCGTGGAAATATTTCAGTATTATCAGTTTTTAGGATTTTAGCCAGTGTGTGTGTGTGTACTGGTATTTCATGGTTTTGTTTTGTTTTTCCCCTCCAGTACTAAAGATTGAACCCAGGGGTGCTCCACCACTGAGCCACATCCTCAACCCCTTTTATTTTATATTTTGAGACAGAGATAGAGTCTTGCTAAGTTTCCCAGGATGGCCTCAAATTTATGATCCTCTCCCTGCTTCAGCCTCATAAGTAGCTGGAATTTCAGGTGTGTACCACCATGCCCAACAACACATACACATTTAGCTTTTTATGATAAAATATGATATTAGCTGAATCTTTATCCTGGATGTGCTTTGTTCGATAGAGAAAATTCATTTCTCTTCCTAGTTTTTTTGAGAGTTTTCTTCTAAAATTATGCATGGATATTACATTTTGTCAAAGGGTTTTGCATCTATTGAGGTAATCCTACAGTTCTTATTTGCATGTTAATTTGGATTATATTGATTAATTTTCAAATGTTAATATAATGTTGCATTCCTGGGATAAACTCCTTTTGATCATGAAGTATTATTTTGTTATATATTATTGGATTTGATTTGCTAAAATTCTATTAAAGGATTTTGTATTTATGTACATAAAAATATTGTTCTGTAGTTTTATCATAATGTTCTTATCTGGTTCTGAAATTAGGATAATGCTGAGTTCATAGAATGAGTTGGGAAGTATTTATTCTTCTATAAGTCTCTGGAAGAGTTTGTGTATGCTTTTTATTATTTTTTCCTTAAATGTTTAGCAGAATTTATCAGTGAAGTCATTTGTACCTGGAGTCTTGAGAAGTGTTACCTATTCTTTTTGAATGAACTTTGATAGTTTGTATTGCTCATGGAATGTGTGTATTTCATCTAAGTTGTTTATTACCATGAAGTTGTATATAATATTTTCTTATCATTTTGATGTCTGTATTATCTGAAGAAATATCCTCTTTTTCATCCCTGATAAGTCGTGTCTTCTCTCTCTTTTTTCCTGATCCGTTTGCTATCGGTTTTTTTTTTTTTTTTTTTTTTTTTTTTTTGGTACTGGAGGCTGAACCCAGGGGTACTTTACCTCTGAGTTACATTCCTAACCCTTTTTATTTTTTCTTTTGAGACAGGATCTGGCTGTGTTGTTAGGGCCTTGCTTATGCTGAGGCTGAACTTTAACTTTCCATCTTCCTGCCTCTGCCTCTGGAGTTAATGGGATTATAGGCCTATGCCACCACACCCAGCTTATAGTTTTTTTTTCCTTTTATAGACCATTTCTTTACTAATTACACCATCTCTGTCATTTTCGACCTGTTTTTAGTAAGTGTTTTTCTCCTAATAATGGATAAAAAATTTTTCCTTCTATGCATATCTGGTAATTTTTTAATGAGTGCTGGACATTGCAAATTTTTATGTTCTTGAGTGCTATGTTTTGTTATGTTCCATTAAAGAGTATTGGATTTTTTTCTGGCATGCAGTTAAGTACTTGTAAATCACTTTGATCCTTTCAGGGCTTCCTTTGAAGCTTTGTTATGGTAGGAAGACTTTATTCTGGGACTATTTAGCCTTACTAGTAATCTATGACCCCTCTGAGGATTCTACCTAATGATTGATATATTATAATATCTTTCCATTTTGGTCTTTCCATTTAGTCCTGTGTGATCTTCAGATATTATTTGACCTACTACTTTCTGGTGGTTCTTTTCCTGACTTTGGGTGTTTTCTTCTCACACATGAGCATGTCAGTTCTTAGGGCAGGATACTCTAGGATGTTCCTCTGCAGACATGATGTGGAAATTTTTTATTTTTGAGTCTTATTTTTTTTCTCAGTACTTTGTCCTGCAAATTGCTTTAGACTTGGAACTCCACTCTTTGCCCCCTCAACTTGGTTAGACTTCTGTGCTTTGTTTAGGAGCTTCCTTCTTGTATTGTGACCCAAAAGCTTACTCCAGGCTGTGAACTAAGGCATTCACATTTATTTCTCTTCTCTCAGGGAGAGACTTCTGTGCTACCTGTTGTTTAATGTCTAAAATTATGTTTCATGTATTTGTGCAGATTTCTAATTGCTTACTGTAGGAAGAAGCAATTCCTGAGACAGTTAATCCTTCACAGGCAGAAGTACAAGTCACCCTTATTAGATATTTAAGGCATGAGTCAGAGACCAGTCTCATATGTTCTCTAAGTTACTAAGGCGCCCTATTTCATCTTCAGTCAGACCTTAGTCCATGGAACAATCAGCAACTTTCTGACTGCATACTGAGTTTTCTGGGTGGTCCTATTAAAGCCACTTTTCCTAGACCTGAGATAAGGGATAATCGCTCTCCTACTTCTTCCCCATTACCAGTGGGAGTTAGTGGTAGGAATCACTATATTGGTTTTTCCAAAGAAATCCTACCTCTACTTAAAAAAAAAACCAAAAAACAAAAAACCCATGGGTATGAATCTACAGCGTGCACAACCATAGAAACGAGATGATGTACCCCATTTGTATACAATGAATCAAAATGCAGTCTGTAAAAAACAAAAAATAAAAAAAGAAGGGATGAATAAAGGAAAAAATATCAACTGAGTGAAACAAGCAAATAAAAAAATCCCTCTTAGCCTCTCCCTCCTCTCTTGTGATCTAGAGAGGGTGGTCAGCTAAGAGTTCTCAATCACCTTCTTTGCAAGCCTTGCTTTGATGGCCTTCCCTCCCTCTGGAGTGTGGAAGTGGTTCATACCTATTGTCTTGGGGTCTTCTGTCAACACCAAGACAATTTCTATTCTCATTTTCTCTTACACTTGTTTAAACCACTGCAGGCATACTTGTGCTGCATCTCCTAACTCCTAAAAGAAGTTCACTGAGGAAGAATAGCTTCTGGAATGCATAGGTAGTTTTGACCAAAATAAGGTGAAGAATTGGAATTGGGGTAGGGCAGTGAGTGGTAGAGTCTATGCAATGGAGGTGGTGGTGGAAATGGTCGGGGTGGATAAAGTGCGCCTGGAAGGGCTGTTGGGGATTGAGGGAAACTGATGGGGACTTAGAGGAATGGGGAGAATGAAAATGATTAGGAAAGCTAGAAGGGCTCAGAGGCAGTGGGGTCAGGGAAGGGAGAGGGAGAGTAAGAGGGATGAGTGAGCCGGGCATGGTGGCACATGCCTGTGATCCCGGCTGCTTGGGAGGCTGAGGCAGGAGGATCTGGAGTTCAGAGCCAACCTCAGCAAAAACAAGATGCTAATAAGCAACTCAGTGAGACCCTGTGTCTCAATAAAGTGCAAAATAGGGCTGGGGCGCCCCTGAGTTCAATCCTCGGTACTAAGAAAAAAAAAAAAAGAGGGATGAGCAAGCTCAGGAGGCTGGGAGAACCAGGACAGTGGAGGTGACATGAGGCAGGGAAAACATGAGGAGAGATGGCACAAAGAAGCAACTAAGGGGAACTGGAGGGCACTAGAGAAGACGGAGTGGGATTGGAAGCAATTGGTAGATGTGTCTCGTTGGAGAAAAATTTAAACTTTCATTGTTTATTTATTTCATGAGCATTACACATAGTAACCATGTTCATCCCAACAAAATCATACACGCATGGAATCTGACCTGCTATATTTTGGACTCTGTTTTCCCGCCCCGCCAAACTCTCTCTTCCCACACCTGCCTCCACTCCACTGATCCTGCCCTTGCTTGTCATTTATCCATCCTCCATTGGTGCTTTCCACACACACACATGAAGGTAAAATTCATAATGTAATATTTATACATGCACATAACGTGATTTTGTTAAATTCTTTCCACATCTCCTTGCCTTTCCTGTCCCTCCTCCCTGTGTCTCCACCTCCTTCTGCTGCCCTGATTTCCCCTACATCTTTATGACATTTGAACCCCACCCCACATTCTTTCCCTTATTTTGCTATAGCTTCCACATATGAGAGAAAGCATTCAGTCTTTCTGAGTCTGACTTATTTTACTTAGCATGGTCTTCTCCAGTTCCATCCATTTACTGACAAATGCCATGATTGCATTCTTCTTTATGCCTGAGTAAAACTCCACTGTGTATGTATACCACGTTTTCTAATCATCTATTGATGGGCATCTGGGCTGATTCTATATTTGGCTATTGAGAATTGTGCTGCTATAAACATTGAGGTGACTGTACCACTATAGTATGCTGATTTTAGTTTTTTTGGATAAATTTCAAGGAGTGGGACAGCTGGATCATATGGTGATTCCATTCCTAGTTTTTTGAAGGGTCTCCATACTGCTTCCCAGAGTGGTTGTACTAGTCTGCAGACCCACCAACAACATACGAGTGTACCTGTTCCCCCATATCTTTGCCAGCATTTATTATTATTTATATTCTTGAAAATTGCCATTCTGACTGGAGTGAGATGAAATCTTAGTGTAGCTTTAAAATTTTTATTTTAGTTGTAGATGGACACAATACCTTTATTTTATTTTATTTTATTTATTTGTATGTGGTGCTGAGGATCAAACCCCGTGCCTCACATGTGCTGGGCAAGCATTCTACTACTGAGCCACAACCCCAGCTCCATTAGTGTAGTTTTGATTTGCATTTCCCTGATTGCTAGAGATGTTCAACATTTTTCCCTGTATTTGTTGGCCATTTGTGTTTCTTCTTTTGAGAAATGCCTATTTAGTTCTTTTGCCCATTTATTGATTGGGTTATTGTTTTTTTTTTTTTTTGGTTGTAAGTTTTTGAGTTATTTATATATTCTGAATATTAATCCCCTGTCACAGGAGCAGCTGGCAAAGGTCTTCTCCCATTCTGTATGCTTTCTTTATGTTCTGGATCATTTCCTTTGCTGTGCAGAAGCTTTTTAATTTGATGCCATCCCACTTTTTGATTCTTGGCTTTATTCCTTGAGCTGTAGGGGTCTTGTTAAGGAAGTTAGCGCCTGTACCACTAAACTGCAGTGTTGATCCTGTGTTTTCTTCTAGCAGTTGCAAAGTTTCTGGTCTATTTCCTAAGTCTTTAATCCAGTTTGATTTGACTTTTGTGTGTATGAGAAATAGGAATCTAGTTTCATTCTTCTACATACAGATATCCAGTTTTCCCAGCACCATTTTAAAACTTATTATTACAGCAAAGTATACATAAGATTAAAAATGACCATTTTAAGCATTTAAGTGTACAGCTTGGCAGCATTAAGTTCACTCACATTGTTGTACAACATCCCTGCCATTCATCTCCAGAACATTTTCTTCCCCAAAACAGAAACTCTGCACCTATTAAAAAAGACTTCCTTCTTCCTCTTAAGCCCCTGGCCACCTCTATTCTATTTTCTGTCTTGTATAGAGAAAAGTTTAAGCCACGATGTCCTTTTCCCTAGTGGAGGTACAGGGGACTAGAAGGGAGATGGGAGGGGGTGATGGGGGAGAGCGGGAGAGGCTGAAGCCTTGCTGGGATGGAGTGGAGCTTGGAGTATCTGAGAGTCTGGGGAGGGACCAGGAGGAACAAGGGGATCTGACTAGGATGAGAGGAGTCTGGGGTACTGGGTGATGCTGGGGTGGGTTGGAAGTGGGTGGCACAGGACTGTCCGCTTCAAAAAGTCACAGCCTCTCTAAGACAGAATCCCCTGAGCCTCTTTCCATGACCCCCTGCTGCAGTAGGCCCCTTGATGATCTGACCGTGTGCCTTAGAGCAGCTTGGACCCTCCCTGGCTGCGGTCAGCACACTCTCATCCCACTTGAGGTGGAAAGTGAAACCCACCTTTCCTTCTCGCTGAGTCTAGGGGTGGCTGAGGCAGCACTGAATATTGTCTGTGTTTTAATAATATCTGGCCAGCTGAAGGTCTCAATGTAATGACCCATCCTGGAAACGGGGAAATGATCTGTTCACTATCCCATGTGAAGACCTAGATGACAAGTCTCTAATCAGGCAGGAACAGAGGGACTGGGGCATAGGAGGGCTCTGGAAGAATTGTGGAAAATGGGAGGGAGGTGGTGGTCCTAGGGAATGGGGGGTATAAGGACTGAACGTTTAGAAAGGTTAAAGAGACTGGGGTTCCTGAGTGAAATTGAACTGGGAATGGTTTGGGGTTTGAGTTGATAAGTAGGGACTGAGTCTGGATGAATGCTAGAGGGATGAGAGGAGCTGAGATTCCAAATGGGATGGAGTAAGAGAGATGGAGAGAGGAGGAGACTGGGTATTATGGAAGGAAAGAGATGAGCTGGGGGGAGACTTAAAGAGATGAGGAAGGCTGGGAGGTACTTAGAAGGAGGTTAGGGTCTGAAGTAGACTTGGAAGAACAGGTAGTGACATGCAGGGCTGCACTGAGCTGGAAGGTTCTGGAAAAAGAAAGAGATGATGGGAGAACACTGGAAACCAGAAGGAAAAAAAAAAAAAAAAAAAAAAAGAAGAAGAAAGAAGAAAGTTTACCTGATGGGTATTGGTAGGAAGCTGAGAGAGGAACAAGAGGATGAAGGATGGAAAGAGCCAATATGAGTATGTGTTATTAAGGTCTCCACTGTGGGCAAGTTGGACTCAGTTTCACTGGGGACCTTCAAAAGCAAGTATAGAAGACTTCTTAGCATCGTCCAGCTGAAGAACTAATGAGAGAAACATTTATCCTTCAGCTCCTGTCTCCCATTTTTGAGGGCTGCCTCTGGAGGCATTGACTCCATAAATTCTGGAGCAGAAAGTGAAACTTAACATAAGGCAGTAGCCTGTTGTGAGCTCTCCAGGAACTTTGGCTGCAACGTTGGTTGAAATCAGAGGCATAGCCAAGACAATGTGAGTCAGGACACCAGCATCCAGCTCTCAATGCCCTTGACTGCCCTCCATTCTCTGCCCTCCCAACTCCCACATTCTGCAATTTTAGTTCCAGCAACTAAACATAAAATCAGTGATCACAGTGAGTTGGTATTTTGCTTCACCAATATGTTTAACCACTTTTATTTGCTCATAATTATTTTCTCCTTCTCCTTCTCCTTCTCCTCCTCCTCCTCCTCTTCCTCCTCCTCCTCCTCCTCCTCTTCCTTCTCTTCCTCCTCTTCCTTTTCCTTCTTCTTACTCTTTCTCTCCCTATTTCTCTCCTTTTCCTTCTTTTGTGGTGCTGGTGATTGAACCCAGGGCATCATGCATCATTATTGTTTCTTGTATCTCACTGCTTTCTAGGTTCATACTTTTTCATTTAAGTGATGTCCAAACTCTAGTTCATTTGCCACTACTCTTGAAGGGTCACATAGCTGTGTAAGCTGTGTATACAACTCTAGTTTCAAGTTTATTTTCTTTTCTCTTTGCAAATATTATTTTATTTTCTTCTGACTTCCAGTGTTGTCAATAAGTACTATGATGTCAGATTCTTGCTCCTCATTTTTAGTTAATCTACTTTTCCTTTGGTAGTAGGATTATTTACTTAATCCTTGATGCTTTAAAGTTTTACTAAAATGTGAAAGTAGGAATAGTTTTTTTTTGTTTATTTGTTCATCATGATTAGCATGTGATGAGATTTTTCCCAATCTAATTTTTAAAAAAATTTCTGGAAAGTCCTCAGTCATTATTTCCACCTATCTGTTCTAGATAGATATATTCCTATTCTTCTTATATCTAATTCCCCACCCCCTCTATTTTTTATCTCTTGATAGTTCAGGGCTGAGTTCTTAGTGATTTCCTCAATTCAAATTTCCAGTTCATTTTTTTCTCTTTTCAACTATAAGATATTTAGTCTGTCTTCTGAGGTTTTATTTTTTACTGTAATTTTAATCCCCCAGACTTCTAATGGAATTTTTGTTATTCATCCTGTTCTTATTTCATTATTTCCTTTCCTTGTTTTGCAGTTGCCATTCCCTTTTTATGTCTTTAAGGCCTTTAAAGATAATTTCATGTTTTTTAAGTTGCTCTAAAACTCAGTTCCTCAGTTCTCAATTCTTCTGTCTACTCAGATTGTTTACTTGGATGGTGTTGATCTTCTTCAGTGCTCTATGATTCCTGGTTGTGAGGTTATCTGGAAACTTGATAGAACTCAAGGCCATCTGCTAGTGGCCTCAGCTTGGTCTGTATTGGGTCAGGCTTCAGACAAGGGGTTTCTCAGAAGTGTCTACTGTGGTCACCAACTCATATGAATGACATATTTCTGGGATAGGCCCTGTGAAGTTGGTGGCTCTGCTTGAGGGCACAACTACAGGCATGTGGCTTGGTTTTTGCTATGACTTTGAGGGGCAGATATAGCTGCTCTGGTTTATGTTTGACAACTGGCAGCATGGTTCCTAATGCCAGCCATGTTCAGATCCCAGCCCCACTTAGCATCTATACCATAGTCCACATCCTACAAATTCAGTCCTGCTCTCTGCCTAGCCCTACAGACTGCCTGCCTCAGCCCCTCCTCTTCCTTGAGGGCTCCTGTCTCCTTTCTTTAAAGAAGTCTCCACTTCTTGTCTCTGAGCCTGTCCCTCTCTTGTTATTTCTTTATTTATGCAGTACTGGGGATTGAACCCTGGGGTGCTCTACCACTGAATCACACCTCCAGTCCTTTTTAATTTTCTTTGAGATTGAGTCTCACTAAGTTGCCTAGGCTGGCCTTGAACTTGTGATCCTCCTGCTTCAGTTTTCTGAGTAGCTGGGATTACAGGTATGTTCTACCGCACACCCTCTCTTGTTATTGATCACATTTGTGATTATTAATTTAAAAAATCTCATGTCTATATATTTGAAGCATAAGGAGATGGTTTCAATCATTTTAACCAGAAGCAATATGACTTTTCTATATGTGACTTTGTTCCACAGGCAGATCTGTAGAAATGCATACACCTCAGAGCTGGATGATCTCCCTCAGCTACTCACATCAGCCTTGTTTGGACCTGTTGGGATTAGGGTCCAGTTCAGCCTGGGGCAACAGGATCAAGGTGAAAACAATCTCTTGTTTTATTGTTTTTTTGTTTTGGTTTTTTGAGGGGCTGGGGATCAAATCCAGGGCCTTGTGCATGCTAGGTGAGTGTTCTATCACTGAGCCCTCATTTTATATAATGTATACAGTAGTCTGCCTTATCTGAGGTCATATGTTTCATTGACCCCCAGTGGATGCCTGAAACCACAGAGAGTACTGAATTCTATATATAGTGGGTTTTTTTCTGTATGTACCTGCCTGTGATAAAATTTAATTTGTAAATTAGGCACAGTGTGTTAGTTAGCTTTTTATGGTGGTGACCAAAATACCTGATGATAACAACTTGGACCGCAGTTGACTTACAATTTCAGAAGTCTCAGTCAATGCTTGGCCGATTCTATTGCTTTGGGCCTGAGATGAGGCAGAACATCATGGTAGAAGGCTGTAGTGGGAGAAAAGCTGCTCAGCTCATGGCAGCCAGAAAGTGGGGGCTGGGGATTTAGAGAGAAAGAGACAGACCAGGGACAGATGTATTCCCCCCAGGCCACACCCCCAGTACCCTACTTACTTCAGTCACATCTCATCTGCCTCTACTTACCACCCAGTAGTCCATCAAATGGATTGACATCAAAAGATATCAGAGCCCTAATGATCCAATCATTCCTGAAAAGCCTCAACTCTGAACCTTGCTGCCCTGGGACTATGCTTTCAGCATATGAGCTTTTATGGGGACATTCCAGATCCAAGTCATAATGCACAGTAAGAGATGAACAACAATAACTAATAATAAAATAGAACAATTAATATACTATCATGAAATTTATGTGAATGAGCTCTCTCTCTCTCTCTCTCTCTCTCTCTCTCTCTCTCCAAATATTGTGTACTATACCTATCCTTCTTGTTGACTGTGATTAACTGAAACCTCAGAAAGCAAAACTGTGAATAAGGGTTTACTGTACGTAAACCCATTATGCGCTGGGCATACTGGCCTTTGTTCACAAGGGACTTACAAATGTGAACTAATTCATGATGATTCTAGGGAACAACTACTATTTTCACGTTCCCCATTTTACAGATAAAAAGACGGAGGCATGGAGTGGTGAGCTGTGACTGGGACTTGAGTCCTGAACTCAACACGGCTACTACATATTTTTTGTGTGTGTCTGTGTGTACACACATGCATGCATTACTTTGAATGCGGAAGTTGGGGCATGAAGTCAAAGTCTGACTGTGGTGTGACTTTCTGCAGCTAGGAGTGAAATGGGAAGAAGAGAGAATGGCAGACCTAAGACCTGGCTCAGTGACACCAACCTCCTGCCCCAGACTAGTTCTGCCTGCATCTTCCCTGCCTGGCTCAGACACAAGGGCCTGAGCATTCAAAGGAGACCTGTCTGCAGTAGAGGTCCCAGGTTCTGTCTTTCCCATCCTCTTCCATTACCATCCCAACATCAGGAAAAATATTCACTGCAGACTATAGGGTCTGGGCTGGGGAGGAGGAAGGGCGTGCAAGTGCCTTCTTTAGAAGAAAGGGCTTATTATATACAATCAAATATTACTCAGTCATAAAGAAGAATGAAATTAGGGCATTTGCCAATAAGATGAAACTGGAGACTATTATGCTAAGCGAAATAAGCAAATCCCCCAAACTAAAAGCCAAATATTCTCTCTGATATGCAGCTGCTATCACACAATAGGCGAGGTGAAGGGAAGAATAGTTCATTGGATTAGACAAAGAGGAAGGGAAGGGATAGGGATGGGTATAGGAAAGACAGTAGGATGAATCAGATGTAACTTTCCAATGTCTGTATGTGAATACACGACCGGTGAAACTCCATATCATGTTCGATCATGAGAATGGCAAGTGACATTCCATGTATGCATAATATGTCAAAATACAGTCTACTGTCAAGTATATCTGAAAAGAACAAATTTAAAAAATGCACAAGATCTTGGAGTCTTGGTACAAAAAAAAGGGGAAATGTGAAGTATGTCCTTAATAATTTTATATTGACTATATTATGTTGAAATGTCTAATAACTTACATATTTTGTTAAATATATAATCAAATTAATTTCAAAAAACAAAAGAAGGAAAGCTTCAGATGCCTCTGTTATTTTTCAAGTCCAGAAAGACACAGAGATGGAGAAAGAGAAAGAGGGGAGACACAAGGAACCAGAGGAGAACAAAAAATACAGAGAAATATAGAAATACAGAGAGCCGAGACAGGAAGGAGCAAAGGAAAACAGAGAAGGAGGTACCTAAGGGTGTCTGAGAGTGAAACTGCTGGGTGATGGGGCCAAGGGTGAGTCCAGGATGACACAGAGCATGACAGTGCAAGGAGCTGTGCCCTGGAGTCCTGGGGACCTGGCATCCTCACGGACTCTGGTGCAGGATGGCCTTGTCCAAGGACTCCCACCACGCAATGTTGCAGCCCTTCATCCAGGGGTGGTGGGGCTGGGGTAGGTATGCATACATGGACCAGCCCTCCCTCCCCTGGCCCTGGGCTGCTGGTGTCCCTGGAGCAGGGGACAGGTGCCCAACCTCTCCCTGTAGAGGGCCAGCTGGCCCCACCCCCCCAGTGCCAGTGTCAGGTTCCGGGCTGTTCCCTGGGGGAACTTTGATCTGGAAAGAATGAGAGTGACCGATCTGGCTGCTGCCCAGGGCCCTGCAGTGTCACCGAGACCTGGCCTGGGTTGCCCCTGCCGACTTCCCGCCCTCCAGGACGTCAAGCAGTTCCCCCAGGGTCAGGAGACACTGAAGAGAGTCGGCCCTACTTCTCTGCCCTCCCTATTCTTGCAGACAACCATTCGCTCTGCATTTACCTGGTCACTCACTCGTTCCTTCATTCATTCTGGGCTCTTTCCCCTCATTCATTCATCAACAAGCACTGGCTGATGGGGATGGGGGAGGCTGAGTGATAGGGACAGAGGGACAGGAGACACAGGGTCCTGCCCTTTAGGGAGCCCCTAGCCTGAGGGGAGGGGCAGCCACACAGCCACACCCCAAGCAGAGACAGCACTGGAGAGAAACACAAGGTCTGCCCTAGAGGAGGGAGCCCTGGAAAGAGAGAAGGCATGAGGGGGGTCAGTGGAGGTACGCAGTGGCCGCAGGCTTCATCAGTGAGGCTTCCTGGAGGAGGCAGCCTTGAAGCTGGACTCTGAAGCTCTGAGGAGAGGGCTGGAATTTGTCAGACAGTCTGGCAAGCAGAAGATGTGCCTTGGGCAAGAGGACCTGGTCAAGAAGGGTCTTGAATGGCCTTCTAAGGTATTGTCCTGTTGGCAGAGGAAGCCCTGGGTCAGGAGAAGGAGACCTAGCTGGGGTAGTGTTATCAGAGCAAGATGCCTGTGGGGCTCATAGAGAGGTGGCTGCCTGGTGACACCTCCAGGCCTTCCTATGGAGGAGACAGTGACCCCTGAAACCTCCCTTTCAGGTCCCTAGTCCCAGTTAGTCTTTAGAATGCTTCTGAGGAAGTCTAGCTTGTCTATGGGCTGTAAAAGGGTCCACAGGGCCCCTGGCCAAGGCCTCAGCCCAGCCCCCTGTCTTGGCTTTTCCTCCCTACCCCCACTGCCCACTCTGACTGATGCGGCCTTTTGCTGGACTGAAAGCGGACACTGCCTGTCCTACAGGGCCCCTGGGGAAGGCCTAGTGAGCTGTAGCCCTGGAGTTCTGGCTCCTCTTGTCTGGGAGGTCACTGAGCAAGGCCCTATAAATAATCCCTCCCCCCACGGCCCCTTCTCTAGGAAGGGGGAGGGGAGGCAGGCCCAGGCAGGGCTGGAGGGACCAGGCATTTTGGTAGGATATTGTGGAGAGGGTGGTGAGAGGCAGAGAAGGGAGGAAGAGACCAGAGTTTGAGGCCCAGTTATGCTCTCAAAGGATGGCTTGCCCCTTGGGTCTGGGATCCTTGGATTGGGGCAGCTGGACTGGGCTGGGCAGAAAGGGTATGCATTCAGGGAGTGTATTATCAGAACAGTGCAGATCCCCCTTTCTCCCATCTCTGGGCAGGTTTCTGGAGGCCCAAGAGTCTGGATATGAACTGTGGGGCTCCCAGGCTGGGCCTGCCCTGTCTCAGAGACCCCTTCTCCCAAAATCCAGAAGCCTAGGACAAACTGAGGCAGGTGCCTGCTCTGCCTCTGCTTGCTTGAGACTTTAGACAAGTGCTTGCTCCTTCTGCACCTCCACCTCCCCTCCCAGTTCCGTAGTTCTCAGGGTGAGGGTGGGGAGCTGGGCTGAGTCAGTGCAGAGGCCTGGGAGGCCAGGGGGCCAGCACTTAGGGGCTGGGACCCAAGGGGGAGGATCCTGGAAATGGAAAATGTGAGCCCAATGGCCTTATCTGCACTGGAAGCAGCTGTCCCCACCCCACACCCTCTGTAGCCCCTGCCTCTGGGGGGAGGACCACAGACTTCTATGCAGGAATGGGTGGGCAGCCTGGACCTCAGCAAAGGCCTGTGGGAAGTTCCTATCCTGTTGGGGTCAAGAGAGTCTAATGTCTGCCCAGGAGGTCAGGAAGCTCTGCTCTCTAATATCTCCTCCCCAAACCAGGGGCAGATGTAGAATTTTATATGCAAGAATCTCTACAGAGCAGGTCCCAGAGCATGCAAGGCCTGTGTCTTCTAGAGACACTTCTAAATCTGGCTGGAGTCAGTCAGAAATGGGTCATGTAATATGTATGTCCAAATTTACACACGATAATGTACATGCAAACATCTAATGTATATACACCTATATGCATATGTGACATATGTACAAGCATGTGTACAGTACTGGCTGCATAGGACATAGCCTGATGTCTACACTGACACATGTACTGCAAGTATACCCACATAGGTGTAAATATAAACATGCATTCACCACCAACAAGCAAACACATTAAAAAATCCCTCCTGCAAATATGGGTACTTAGAAATGAGCACACACTCTCCACACCACATATATGTGCAGGCATGTGTGCAGATACTAGACTCTTAACTTCCACCTGTTTCCTGTACCTGGACACATCCATGTATGTGCAAGCATGATGCGTGCACAGACATTCTCAGACACAGGAAAAAGATGAATGTTAAAAATGTACACTATAGCTGGGCACCATGACATATGCCTTTAATTCCAGCAATGTAGGAGGCTGAGGTAGGACCCTCACAAGTTTGTGGCCAGGCTGGGCAATTTAAGGGCAATTTAGTTTCAAAACTAAAAAAATAAAAGGGCTTGAGGATGTAGCTCAGTGGTGAAGCATCCCTGGGTTCAAACCCCAGTACCGGAAAAAAAAAAAAAAAAAAAAAAAGAAGAAGAAAGGTATGGGAGTGTGGGGCAGAATGTCCCCTGGAAAGGAGGGACAGAATTTAAAGGAGGGTTTAGTGAAGGGGGTTGAAATTACTCAGGAGGCAGGAGGAGTTTCTTCCCAGCCTCCTAGGGGCTTGAGGGTTCCAGGATCAGCCCTTGTGGTTCTGCAATAGGCAGGAAGAGCTGTGGGGAAGAGGATGGAGACCCATGGGTTCCTCTCCAGGGTACTGCCCCAAGTCCTGGCTGGAGATGAGACTTGGGGACTCACCCTGGGGCCTCTGCTCCTGTGCAGCCTCCACCATATCTCCTACCTCCCTCCTTATCTCACTCCTCTTAGCTCCTGAGCCCAGCAACCTGGCAGGAAAAGATAAATGTAAACCTAGTGTTCCCACCCCTATGGACCTCATAACAAGGCAACAGTTTCCAGGGGTAGAGATGATTTCAGGATTTGGGAGGAGGAGTGGGGTATGGTATGTTGGCTGTGGGGGTGGTGTTCCCCATTGAGGCCTTGTTAATGTGTTTGCTTTGGGCACCTGCAGCTGTAGACCGTGGAGGGAGTACGTGACTGCATATACCATCCCGGTTATGAAGTCTAATGGCCAGGGCTATTAGCTGCCCCAGTAAGCTGGGGCCTCTGTGGAGGGTGTGGTAGGGCCAATCAGGGCCTGGCAGACAATGAGTCTGGCCTGCCCCATGACCTTCCAATCTGGTTCTTTCTGGTAGCTGGCCTTGGAGGGCATCCCATTGAAATCAGTAACTGCCTTTGACCCATTGCAAATGTTGATGTGATCCAGGAGGCTGGCCCATGAACCTCATACCCCACACTTCCCTCTAATGCACTTTCTCTGTGTCTCACTAGGGTGACTTTACCCCTATATCCCCAAGTCAGAATTTGGGAGCCATTCTTGCCTCTCTTCCTTCCTGCATCCCCCATTGTCCTCCCATCTAACAGTTCTGTTGCTCATTGGCTCGCTAATGAGTCCTTTTTCCTCGACATCCGATTGTCCAATGCACTTAAGCCAATGGCCACACCAGGTGTGGGGGCAGGGAGATAGCTGAGATAGCCCCCTTCTCTGTGGATGGGATCCAATGTGTGCATGCAAGTGTGTACATGTGCACCCATGCATGTGGACCCAGGGGTGCTGAGGGTGCAGGAGTAGTATTAGGTTGGTGGGCAGAGCCCCCAGGATACTTCCGAGAAGCAATTCCAAGGGAGTTGAGCCTCCAACTAACCTGGGAAGTAGGGAGGAGCTGCTTTGAATTGTGTAGATCTGACTGTTGCCCTGAGTGGCAAGCTGGGGCTAGGGTGCAGGAAAAGGAAGTATCTCAAATCTGGGGCCAGGGCCTTGGGTTCCAGTCCAGTCTTTGCATGCCTTGCTGAGGAACCTTGGAGTGGTTCATGCTTTCTCGGAGTTTCAGTTTCCTGATGTCAGCTCTATGACTCTAACTTCTCTATGTGCTTTAGACCTGCTAAGGATTTGATTTTGTAAGGTGACTGACAAGGGGTCTTGGGAAGACTTGTCCACCTCCTCCTTTGAGCCTAGACGCAAAGCTGAGTTGGGGACCAGCAGGCAGTGGTGGGGTCAGAGCCCAGTGAGGGGGAACTGGAAGGGCAGGCGCCAGAGACCCCAGGACTTGGTGGGAGGTCGGTCTCCATTGCTTGCTGACATCAGGGCTGGCAAATGTGGAAGGAGTTGAGCCAGGTTCAGCAGCCCTCACCTCCCTCACAGCCTGGAGTTGAGCTGGGGAGGATGGGGGAGGTGACTTTCAGGGAGAGGCTGAGAGGAGCCCTTGACCTGTGAGCAGAGCAGCAGCCTCCCCATATCTGTCTTGGAGCCAGCTTCATAGATAGGGTGCTGTTGGTCCTCACTCTACCCCCTTCTCATCCCAGAATTCCCCTCTCCCTCTCTCCCTTCCTCTTCTTCTGCCCCTCTTCCTTGCCCTCCTTGTTCTCTCTCCTTTTCTTCTAGGCTCATCTCCAGCTACTGACTCAGTAGTCTGACTGCTGAGGGAAAGGAGCCAGGGGATGGTTTGAATCTTGTACCATCTGTCTTCCCAGAACCCAGGGGAAGCCCAGTCTGCCCCTGACAGAGTCCCCACTTTAGACCTAGAATCCTGCACCCAAGCGACTCCTCTAAGATATTCCCACAGTGGCCCTGTGGGGACTAGGTAATCCACCTGAGGTTGGAGAGTGTGGGAGGATCCTGGGCAGAGCTCTACAATCTGTTGCCTCCACCCACTGGGATTTTCATCCCAGAGACCCCAGCCAACCTTTTCTTGAAGATGGGAGAAAAAGCTGGATCCCTGCTCAGCCTCCATTCCCCTGACTATGCTGTCAGTCCAGGTACATGTTCAAGTGAACAATAGCTGTGGTCCAGGGATTAACTGTCTAGGTCCTTTCGTGGGTCCTGCAAGGGAGGAGACTAGGTTTCTGTGGCTGAGACCAGGAATTTTGTACTCTGGGATCTTGTGCTTAGACCTTGCAGGGCTATGAGTGTTGTCTGGGGCAAGGGCTGCTACAGCAGCATCTCTCAAGGTCTCTATCAAAAATTCCACCCGTAGAAAGAATGTGGGGAGCGGTTTGGCTCACCCTGTCCAGACGGCTACTTGGAACACACACAAATTCACACACACATGCAACATGCACGCCTTTTGGCACTTGACTTTCTCATGAAATAATTGCTGGAAGGCTCCTTGGATTAGGTAACCCAGTGTTCCTTCCTGTCCCCACTCTGTGTGTGTGTGTGTGTGTGTGTGTGTTGGAGGGGGGGGGGGGCAGCAGCCAGCATCTGTTAGACTGATCCAGCTCCTGTGGGGCAGGGAATGGTTTAGAAAGCTCTGTGGCTCTAAACATCCATGGAAGTTAAACAGGACTATGGAAATAAGCCTTTCAGCTTTCTCCTTCCTGTGGGTCATCTGGCTGTGCCTGCCCAGCCTGCAGGCCTCCTTCAAACCTGGAAAAGGAAAAACTAATTAGGAAAGTTGGGAGGGGGGGGGGTTCAAAAAGGATGAGATGTTCTCCTTTTAATTTCAAATCAGTTATAAAATATCATCCTAAAGTCACAACTATTTCCATCCTTCCTTTTTCTTGTAATGGTGGGTATTTGTGTGGGTTCAGGAGTGGGGAACTATTTGGGAGTAGGAATGAACAGAGAGTTGGAGGGAATAGAGGTCAGAGCCCTGGTCTGTGGATAGAGACCAGGGACTGACCTCTCATGGGGGGAGGCAGGAGATTAGTCCTAAAGCTGCCCATGGCAGGATTTGGAGATTCCACCCTAAGCACACCCTTTCCTCTCTGTCTGCCCTCAGACTCTCCTGGATCCCTTAACAGGGGTTACTTGGTGATCTTGGAGCCCTTACTGACCACGGGTGGGAAGCGTGCAAGGACCTTGCTACACAGAGGAGAACTGGGAGTTGGCAGCACATAACTGAAGAGACAGGAAGAGGGTTTTACCACCTTCCTCTTTCTCCCTGAGGTCTTAAAACAGGCGAAAATACCACAGGTAAGTACGTGCATGTAAGAAACCAAAGGTGATGGGGGGCCGAGTGAAGGTCAGAACAGTTCTGAGGACCGCGCTGCTGCTCTCAGTTCTGAGAAGTGGGGACATCCCCAACTCCAGTAGAACCCAGGCCCTACAGGTGAAAAGGAGTGCGTAACCCTCGACTATGGTCCCCAGAGTAACGGGCACTTGGGCCTTCTTCCGGTGGATACGCAGCCCCTCCCCCAGTCCGCACGTTGCTCCTTCAGGGTCAAGGAGGGCTAGGACTTGGAACTTCCCACAGAGCCCTGTCCCCCTGGAGCGGGTGGTAAGCTCTCAGTCCCGCACCACACGAATCTCCAGGGGCGGGGTGTTCCTGAGCGGGCCGGGCCCCGCCCCCACAACCCCGCCCCCACGCGGCGCCCAGTCCCGGGGCTCACGCGTTCCGCTCCGCCCTGCGCCCGCCCCTCCCACCGCCCCTCTGGCGAGGCCAGTACTCGACGGCCAGTCGCAGCACTGAGTTGCAGAGCTCGGATCCTCTCCCATATCCGACTAGCTCTCAGATCCGTGCACCCTACACGGCCATGGAGCCGACCCCCGACGCCGACGAGGCGCGCACGGTGCGCGAGGCACTGGGCCGCTACGAGGCGGCACTGGAGGGCGCGGTGCGCGCGTTGCATGAGGACATGCAGGGTTTGCAGCGCGGCGTGGAGCGGCGCGTGGCTGAGGCGCTGCGCCTGGCTGGTCCCCTGGCACGCACCGTGGCGGACCTGCAGCGCGACAATCAGCGGTTGCAAGCACAGCTCGAGCGCTTGACGCGCCAGGTGGAAGCGCTGGGCTTGGCGACCGGGGTGTCCCCTACACCCGGCACGCCCAGTCCCCCGCCGGCGCCTGGCGTTCCGGAACGAGCGCCCCGCCTGGGCACTGCACGCTTCGCCAGTCATGCCACCTTCTCGCTGTCCGGCCGCAGCCAGGTGAGCCTAGGGGAGCTCGGCACACAGGTATGGGCTCATGTGCGCGTGCGCCAGGGAGTAGGGTTCAGTGCCTTCGTGCACCGTTCCCTCCCGAGTACGTGCGCTCTCAAGCGTCTTTTGGACTGCAGGCTGGGCCTCTACCTACCGTTGGGACTTGGTAAAGGGGATCACACCACCACACCGGAGTTAAAAAGGGCGAGAGAAACACTGCTTAGTCTGCCCGCTGCACCTGTCTCACACACCTTCCCTAATTTTGAGCCAAGTCCTGTTTGCACTGCATTCTGCCTCCCTCTTTCCACTGTCCCTTGACACTAAGGGCTTGGCGCTAAGGTACAGCCCCTGAAGGTTGAGTACCGCCTGGGGCCTCACCTTAGTGCTGGAGTGGTCAGCACACTCCAACCCAGCCCTCCACTTCCATTCACGCCCCTCGTGTTGCTGCTTCACTGAAGCCTGACTGCTCAAGTTATAGATTAACCTAAATTGAGAATCTAAGCCCGTGTGTGTGTGTGTGTGTGTGTGTGTGTGTGTGTGTGTGTGTTTGTGTGTGTGTTTTGGGGAGGGATGCAGTCTGATCTGGGTTGGTTTGGGAACCTGCATACATTGCAGGGGGCAAATGCCTTACCGTGAAGAGGCGGGGTGGGGGGGCAGGTATTAGACGGTGTCTAAATTCCTGGGGTCAGTGACTGGCCAGAGGCCAGTGTGGACCAGTCAGTACCTTGAGCATGGGCCTCCCAGGGTGACAGGTCCTGGATAGAATGTTTCCATGGTGTGTGTGCAGTGGCCCTTAGGTGGGATTTTCCATCCTGACCGCCATGTACTCTGGAGTTGGGTTTCCAGGGTCTGGGGTTGAGTAGTCTGCACCTGCTGCCCCTCCTTCGTGCACTCTCTCAGGCACTCATCTCCTGCTGTGGCCTGGGCTGCACCTCAGGGGCTGGAGGAGGGGATCAGATAAAGCCTTGCCCCTGGAGGTCTCAGCCCTGGTGGAGAGGGCCCCACATTGAGCAGTGCTGTGAGCAGCCAGAGATGTTCTACTCCAAACACAGTAGTCCCTTTGCAGTAGGTCTCCACGGAGGGTTTTGTGCTGGAGCCCCAGACTTACTGCTACTAGTACAGATGGTGGTGTGTGGAGGGCTGTGCTTGCCGCCTCAGAAAGGCTAAAAGGACTTGCTGGCCAGGGTGGAGCATCCAGGTGTAAGAGTGGAGGGGAGAATTGTGCTCTGGATACTGGGCAGAGGAGTCGGGCTTTGTCCTGGGGGCAGATCCCTTGGCTATCCCAGTGTGCTTTTGAAATGTCTGGAAACATGGATACACTCAATTCTGTCCTAAGAGCATGATAATTCATATGTCCCTTGTATAAAATCACCACTGTGAGCTCACACATGCCCAATAAACTATGTCATCGATTGTTTTGAAGTTTTATTTTAACACACATCTGCTACTTGTCTGTTTATGGAAGCAGCTGTCCAAGTTTTAAGAAAAAATAATCTCAGAGTCACATATACATGTAGATGTATACACATTTAGAAGTATATATGTGATTCTCTTTAGTTGT
Organism: Sciurus carolinensis; assembly: GCF_902686445.1. Classification (NCBI taxonomy): domain Eukaryota; kingdom Metazoa; phylum Chordata; class Mammalia; order Rodentia; family Sciuridae; genus Sciurus; species Sciurus carolinensis. The sequence continues at coordinate 56,554,947 of NC_062215.1, read as the reverse complement.
GATTTTCTTCAATGGGAATTCGACATTCACCAGGCCAGGTCAGCCCTCCTAGTTATGGGAATGGCGTTGGGGGGTTAAGCAGGGTAGGGGCAGGATTCTCCTTATATCTGGCAAACTCCCTCAGGAATGGATGGTGGGTTAAAGGGTGAATAGAGACCAGTAACTTAATTGTGATGGTTACAAGAGAAAGGATGGGTGTGAGCTGGGGCAGTGGTGTGGACAGGCTGCCTTGGGTGGGGGCTTCAGGGTAAAATCAACAGGCAAGGTAGTTTTTGGACATAAGAACCCTGTCTCGAGGGACTACTGGGGTCTCAAATCTGGTGGGATGTGTTGACTGGGAGGGGGCTGTGGGACACCCAGATGAAGCTGTCTCAGTGCAGGAGGATCCATGGATCAACGCTGGAAGTCAGGGGACTATATGAGCAGAGCTGGCAGTAGGAGTGGTAGGATGGGTGTGGTCTTCAGGTCAGTTGCAGAGAAGGAGCCCTAGGCAGGGGCAGAAAATTTTGAAGCAAGTGAAAACCAGGTCATAGAATTGCCAGGAAGCAAGAAGCATCTGGAGTGCCCACTCTTAGAAATCCAGAGAGGGAAATCCTTCTGAAGAAGAGGGTGGAGTCAGGGATGCTGTAGTTCAGGATGGAGAGCCGGCTGGGGAGTTGTAGGGTTGTGGATTTCAGAAAGGCCCTGGAGGCAGTGAGCAGCAAGTGTAGTAGAGCAAGCGTAGTGGGTGGAGGATGGCCCACCTCCAGCTGGGCCAGAGGCTGCACACTCTTGAGTCCCAGCTTCCTGGGCCCGAGGCAGCTTCCCCTGCCTGACCCCAGAAGCTCTGGTCCCCACTGCTCTTGCAGCCCATCCTTTCGGGAGCACTGGCACAGGCTCTGAGACAGTTTGTAATAGTGAGGAGGGCTGAGTGGAACCATGCACATTCTCCAGATCATGTGCTGTGACCCACAGCAGCCTATGATTGGGTGCTTGGTCACAAACAAGGAATCAAGGTCTCAGGGCAAAACTGGAGTGTGAACAACGAACAGAGTCACAGCTGATCACTGGGCTACTGGTGTTTGGCCTCTCATACTCCATATCTGTGGTGGGGTTCTGGGCTTGAGGGTCTCATCCTGTGCATACTTGGTTTATGGTCAGACCTTGTGGGAGCTGGTGTTACGCTGTCCCTGTGAAATGAACAATGAGATTTAGAGACCTTTTTGCTGGGGATGGAGTTGGAGGTGGGTTGTACTCAGCATATAAGTGTGCTCAAAATTCAATTCAGAAGGGGTTGATCAAGTAATCCACTTCTGAGTGCACACACCTTGACCTTACTATAACATGGGAGGAGAAGACACAGGTCTGAACTTAACAACAGAAGATGGTCAGAGGAGCTCAGGGAGGACTTGGAGGCCCAAGACCCTGGAGTAGACTTTTGGAGCATTTGCTGTGAGGCTTAGGGGCATCTCCTCCCAGCCAAGCCTCAGTTTCCATGTATCCAAACCAAGGGGGTTGAGCAACCTTGAAGAGCCCTGTGTGCTGAGCAGGCTGGGTAATTAGTGCCCAGTTATGGGGTTACCAAAGTGTCCTGGAAGTCATTGCCATTGTCTGGCCACAAGGAGGGAGCCAAGAGTCCCCAGGGGCCCTGGGGTGGATGGTCACAGCCTGAGGCCAGGCCCACTCCCCAGGAGGCTGGCCCAGAGTTATTCCCTGGAAATGTCATCTTCAGCTAAGCTGGAGCTGCTGGGTCCCCATGGCTGAGGCAGCACAGTCCCTCAGGAACAACTGCCAGGAGGCGGGTGTCAGAGGCCCGGCCATGAAAGAAACCAGACTCGCCTTATCTGCCTTCCTTTCCCAGACGCATGGTGTGATAAGAGAGTTTAATGCTTTAGGGAGAAATTTAAATTGAGTTCTTTAAAACTGTGGTGTGAGTGGAGGCAGGGCAGGGCAGCGGTGTTAACCATCTTGGGATGGGGGTTCTGTCCCTCATGGGCTGTGCCAGGCACACATGTAGTAAGCCTACATGGATCAGGCAACACTGAGAAGGCCTAAGCTATTCCTTCCCCCACAAGGATGTTAAAAAAAACTTCCTCAGTTAGAGGGCCCTATCTCCCAGAGTTCCTGAAATTGAACTTATCTCATCCCCTGCTTCTCCCTCTTGAATTTTCTGGCCTGGGCTCCCTCATGGGGCACTTCCCCTCTCTAAAACAAAGCTGAGATGGGGAATCTTGGGGTGCCAGTCCAGCTCAACAGGACCTGTCCTCAGTCCCAGGGCTTGGCAGTACTTTTTTCACTGACCCCTGCACACAGAGGTTCTTCCCTAGGACCTGCTGGGACAGGTTGCCCCCACCAAAGGAAGTAGTAGCCCACTGGGGGAACATGCCAGAAGCTCCTGGGGTGGGCTTGATCCCTGGAAGAACAGCCTACTTTACCTAGCTGCACTTGGTCCTTTGGTCTCAGGACTCTGTGTTCTGTGACTGTCCCTCTAGGTGATGGCCCCGTATCATACCTTTACTTTCCTATCATCTGGCTAAGACAGGTCACGGGGGCCAGACCTTACCCTGACCAGGTCTTGGGAGACAAGTTTGTGTTGAGTTATCCTCTCAGTCCTCTGAAAGGCCAGAGAGCTTTGTGGACAGATCTCTGGAATGGGGCAGGAGATCCCAGTCCTAAACCTTGACGTTGACACTGCCTTCAGACACAGTGTGAGTTTAAGGGTATCCTTTCCTAGCCCTGGACTTGGTTTCTCCATCCGTGTGATGATGGATTGGAGAGTGGTCTCACAGTAGCCTCTTGGTCTGAGGCATGAGCAGAGCTCTTTCTCCAGGTGAAGAGTATTTTGTAATGTGGGGCTGGGGGAGTCAGGGGGAGGGGGACATGGGAGCCAGGACTCAGCTCCACCCCCGGCTGCCACCCTGCAAGCCTGTTAGCTCAGCTTCCTTTCTTCCTACCTGTGATGGAGACCCCTTAGCAGGAGTCTGGCTGATGCAGAGGTACAGAACCTTCTTCCTGCCTGGTCCCTGGGGCAGCATGGGTGGTGGGGGCCTGCAGCATGCAGGGACAGGTGGCTGTGGGGGACTCCCCCATAAAGACCTACATTCCTGGGAAGATGATTTCACCATCAACCTGTCCCTCCAGGCCCCTTCCTACACCTGTGAAACCTGTTAAACCAGAGTGGCATAGATGGGGGGACATGAGACCCCAGAGAGAGCCCTGGTGACAGTAGGGGCTGGGGTTTCAACTGAACTGGCTAGTTCTCCTCTCCCTGCTGGCTTGGCTTCAGGTTAGTAGTGTGACTCTAGGGATGCCCTCCCTATTATGGAGTATCAGGAGACACCCTGCCCTTCTCCAGTGGTTCTGTGTCCAGCAGCCTGGCCTCTATCCTTTACCCTTCTGAACCAGAAGTTTAGGGGTTGCCTCCTTTCTAAGGCCAGGCTTTCCTCAGGCTTTGGGTCCTGCCAGGTCCCTACCCTACAGATAGTCCCCTCAACTTTCTCTTAGCCTGTCAGTGTGGCCCTACCTCTTTCATCTGGAAAATACCCCAGACCCCTTTTCCCTGTTCCACTTGCATGACTAAGATGGGTGACTGGAGATGAACCTGCAGCCCAAACTGCCTGCTACTTTCCTCTGCTTCCCCCCAGGTTGTCTCCAGTCCCCACTCCCATGCCTCTGATTCCATTTTGGTAACCATCACCAGTGATCTCTTTTGGCTAAACGCAAGGGACACAAGTTTTCCATCTCGACCTTCTATTCCTTGACCTCAGGCTGCCTTTGGACACGCTGGCCTTCCTGATTCACTTCCCTCCCTGGCTTTCTCAATATCCTGCTGCATTTATTCCTTCCTCTCTGGCTGCTTCTTCTATTCTCCCCACAGGCATCTCTTCTGCCTCTGAGATGTGGGTTTCGTCTCAGGTCCCCACTGCCCCTGTGCTGGTGCTTCCTCTGCTGGGCTCCCTGGAGCCTCTGGATGCTGTGACTACTATTTCTGTATCGTCCATCCTTACTTTCTTTTACCCTTTGGACTCAAATATCCACTACCTCCTTAACTCCCTGATGTTCCAGGGACCCTTTATACCCGTCATGTCTAAAATGGAAATTATTATTTCTCCTCCAACCGTCCTCTGCACTCAGGCCCCAAGCCTGGGCTTGGAGCAGGTGAGGCATCCTCTCTCCTTCTGCATTCATCACTCTTCCACTTGGATGCCTTTCTCCCCAAAGCTCTGAGTTCTTGCCCTTGTCCTCCCACACCCTTGCCCCATGTCCCTTCTTGCCTAAGGAGTCAAGTCCAGGTACTCCTGGCGGGCGCTGACCTAGGGTGAGGAGGACATCCCCCCAGTCACACATCCTGGCTATTTTTTATTCTATAACACTGTCAGTGCATGTCCCCTTTCTGAGACCTCAGGTTCTCAGAAATGTGAAATGATCCTAACATTTGGTAATTTCTCAAATGACACTTGCATAGTCTGATCCTGTTTTTCAAACTGAGACTCAGAGGGGACATGATGTATCCCAGGTCACACAGTGGGTTGGCAGTTCATCCACAATCCCAGGCTTCTTCACCCCACCTTCCTCTTGGTCTTTGCTCTCTGTCTGCCTTCTGCTGGTTCCAACCCCTGCTGTGGCCCAGGGAGGATGGAGGGGTGGCATGGAGCCCATTAGCTCCAGTGCTCTGCACATCTGGGAAGTCTCATGTCATTGCATCCAGTGGAAAGGCCTTGGTGTGAGGAGACTTTGCTACCCATCATTGACTTCAGAGGACCTTGTCCCTCCTGGTGCCTGCCACTCCCACGTGGGGAGTCAAGCCTGGAAGGAGAAGAGTCCAGGCTCTCCTAACCCTGGTCATTTGGACCAGCCTGTGGGGAGAGGTGGAGTTGCCTGATAGTGCTTCAGAACCCTTAACCTTGACCTCTGTCCTTAGCTATTTTGGGCTCTGGAATGAGCCCATAGCAATCTCTGGGAAGACCTCAGCTGCAGCTCTACCACCCACATCAGGGGCTCTGTAGCTGGGGTGGGTTCAGTCCAGCTTGCTCTTGACCTTGCTCAACACTATATCTCCTGGGGGCTTTCAAAATGAGGGATGTTCACCCTGCTGAACTACGAGGGACTTTGGGAAGTGCTTTTGGGGGTTGGCAGCTGACCCCAACTGATGGAGCCTCAGTGGTGTCACTGTCTCAGCAGAGTGTGGATCATGATGAAGCCAGTGAGCCAGAGATGAGACGAACCTCAAACTCATGCATCATGGAGAATGGACACCAACCCGGTGCAGGTAGGGATAGAGGGATAGGAGAGGTGGATGGATAGGTTTGGGCAGGACTTGGCCAGGCATTTGTGCCAGCCATTCCTTGGTTTGGGGGGGACTTGAGCCTGAACCCCAATAGGCAGAGAGCTGCCAGGAGAGCAGCTTCATTCAGTGTATAGTACAACTTTTTAAACACAGAGGGAAATGGGAGATCTTAGAAGGTAGTGAACTTTCCTGTTTTTGGAGAAAAGCAAGCAGGAAGTTGAGGAATTGTCTAAGCAATGAAGTAGACAGAGAGTGACTGACCAGCCAACTAGTGTTTACTGAGCTGGTTATGAGGGGAAGATGAGAAGAATCAACTCTGATTGTAGCAGCAGGATATTTCCAAAAAGGGAGGTTGAGGGGGGGCCTTCCTGGAGGAGGTGGGAGGAGCGCTAGGGAGGTTGGAGTCCTCCTAGGGAGTCTGAGGCTCCTCTGGCTGCCACAGCTGATCCTTCCTTGCTGGTCACATGTTCCAGGTCCAGGCGATGGACCCCCTGAAGTTGCCCAAGCCTTCTCAGCACCAGAGCCCCCCAAACCTCGACCTGTGAGCCTCTCCTTGCGACTGCCTCACCAGCCAGTCACAGCAGTCACCAGAGTCTCTGAGAAGTTCTCTGGGGAGACCTCAGCTGCAGCTCTATCACCCACTTCTGCTGCCATTCTGGGAGGCTTCAGCCCAAGCCCCAGTGAGGCCACCACCCCCTGGGCTCCCAGTCCCACTGGTATGATCTGGAGAGAGTGGTATGGGAACTGAGCCCACTTTAGAGGGGGAGAGGGAGGGCAGGGCTGAAGGAGGGTGGCAGGAGACTCAAGAAAGTCAGGCCAGGCCCCAGTCCCCTCTGCCTATCATTGCAGCCCCTTCCGTTAACCTGTCTGTCCTGTCTGCTGGACTCCTCTCCAGAGATGCCATGAAGCAGCATCATGCTCTGTGGGGGATGGTCATGGCTTCCATTACTGGTTGAAACCATTTGGCACAGTCCCCTCTGTCAGCAGTCCCAGGTCTCTCTTGAGCCTGTGGTCAGGTCTCATTGGTGTGTTGTGGCTGGGACTGTATGGTCTTCCAAAGGAGGGTTTGGGGACAAAGTTTTCTGGTCACACACCACAGGAGGCCCTGGGTTCTGCCCTCAAGCAAGGTAGGAGACAGTTTAAAGGACCTCTTGGATATCACTGCTATATGTCCCTGTTTTCCTTTTTCCTTGGTTTGTTGAGGCAAGGCAGTTTAGCCCAGGAATTCTGGCTTGTCCAAAGTGATGCCAGATAAATGGACAGGGCCAGAAAAATGGGGGCTGTGGCCAACCCTCTCTAAGGCCAAGCTTGTAATTTCTCTCCCTTCCTTCGTCCTACAGAGAAGAATTCCTCTTTTACTCGATCTCTGTCGAGCTCTGGCTTTGGGGCAGTGACAGCAGGCAAGTGCAAGGACAGGTGAGTCTGTCTTCCCAGGTGGCTTTTCTGTTCTGCTGGGGACCCAGGCTGCCCAGGCCACCTTCAGGGAGCTTCCTGTGCTGGCGCAGGAGTAGAGCTCCTAGAGTTCGTGCTCCCCAGAACCGAGGCTGTGGGGTTGGCTGGTACGGTATGAACAGGGGAAGTGAGTCATGGGGTTTGTGGAGAGAGTCCCTTAGAGAAATATGGCAGCAGCTTGGCTTCTTAAAGCAAGTCAGTTAAAAGATTGCAGGTGTGTGTGGGGTCTCAGCCTCCGTAGGAGGAAGGAGGGCAGAAGGATGTCCCACTTTCTCTTCCTCCATCCCTGCTGACTGGAGGGTCCCTCCAAGCTAGATACTCCCAGCTTAGGATGAGCAGATGTGTGGAGAGGCCCAGGGGCCTCCCTGTGGTGCAGACCTTTCCCAGCCAGCCAGCAGAGCTGTGGTTGGAACTGGGGGTGGCAAATTGGGCAACTGGGCTATTCTTTCTTTCTTTGAATATTAAATGGAGAATTGTCTTTCTGGCAGACTGTTGGGGGGTTGGAGAACATGGGGGGAATCTCATTTAGTGGTGGTGGAGGAGGGAGATCTGGTCCTGGTGGGGCTGGTTTAGGGGATACCTCCTGGCTTCTCTGGCCACCCCCAAGCATTGATACCTGCCAAGGAAGGGATGGTTACATCCAGAAAAGGGGTTCACCCTCCTTCCCCAGTCAGCCCTCTGGCCTGGCGTGTTTCAGCTAGCAACTCAGTTCAGAAAACCTGCCAAACCAGCTGAGGACTGGAGCAGGCGGGGCTTGCTCTCTGACTGCCACTGTAGCGCCCATCCATCATGGGCACAGCCTGTCTGCCTCACTCACACTCATCAGGGGCAGGACTGGGGTTTAGGGAGCTAGTGAAACCAGGTCTGTGTTCATGATGTGGTGCTTCTCTCCTTAGCCCGCCGTTGGTGACACCACCCCAGTCGCCCCCATCCCCACAGCTGCCGGCCGTGACTCAGGCTCCTCGCCAGGGGGAGCGTCGCAGAGAGCTGGTGAGGTCGCAGACACTGCCCCGCACCTCAGGGGCACAGGCCCGGAAGGCATTGTTTGAGAAGTGGGAGCAGGATACAGCGGGCAAGTACGGACACTCCCCCGGTCCAGGCCCTCCTCCCCACAGCAGGCCCAGCCCAGATGGGTCAGGCAGGTAGTTCATAGTAAGGCAGTGCCCTGACCTGTTACCCAGGGGACATTACCTGAGTTCAGACCTCTGGGACAAAGTTCAAGGTCAGAATTGAGTCAGAGTGTGGGTTTATGGGGAGAAGAGGCTGTAGGGGGCCCACGACAGGCTTGTGTGTTGTGGCTGGGACTGTGTGGTCTTCCAAAGGAGGGTTTGGGGACAAAGTTTTCTGGTCACACACCACAGGAGGCCCTGGGTTCTGCCCTCAAGCAAGGTAGGAGACAGTTTAAAGGACCTCTTGGATGTCACTGCTATATGTCCCTATTTTCCTCTCCTCTATTCCCAGGAATCCCAGTCTTCTACACCCCCACTGTTCCAAAGCTACCCTCACACCTGAATTTTTCAGGGGTTGTCACTCCTTTAGTTTCTGGGTATGCCCAGGGAATCTGGCAGGGGTTGGTATTCCTGGTTGGAGTTGAGAGGCCCTGCTGCCATTGGGCTGCACTTGCCTGAGGACCAACGAGGTGACATGGCAGGGCTTAGGGGCCCACTGGCCACCAGCATGCTCTGTTAGAGATAGGATCCTGGAGCCTGCCTTTGCATATTTATCCAATCCCCTGATTGGTGCATAGTATTGACACCTGCTCTGTGCTAGGTGAGGCCTAGGCACTCTGCTCAAGTCTAGGGAGGAGTCTCAGGCAGGAAGATCCTCCCTGACCCCAAGGTGAGCGACCTGACCTTAGCCATTAGGAAGTGTCCTTGGGGTCCCAAGGAGGAAACCATCCTTCTGGCAGGAAGAGCCCTCAGGGAAGGAGGACTCCATTGGATTATCCAGTGGCCCTTGCTTATGGGTACATAAATTCTCAGGATCTTGGAGGGCTGGAGGGGGAGACTTGTGGTATGTGGGGCCGTGCTGTGTGGCCCAAGCTACACACCACCCAGTGTCACCCCAGAGTGAACAGACCTGGGGGGTATCTAATTGGGTGGTCTAGAGATGTCCTCCCCCTGAGCCCCCACAGCAGGCCTGCCCTTTCTTCACAGGGGCAAAGGTGAGACCCGGGCCAAGCTGAAGCGGTCGCAGAGCTTTGGTGTGGCCAGTGCCAGCAGCATTAAGCAAATCCTGCTTGAGTGGTGCCGCAGCAAGACCCTGGGCTACCAGGTGAGCCCTGGCCCAGGGCCAGTCAAGCTTCATCCCTGCTCTTACCTTCCTGGGTGGGGGAAGAGCCCATCCAGGTTGAGGGAAGGGTTGGAGCTGGAGAAATGGTGCTTTCCCAGCAGGTGTCTAGCCACCTGCTGCTGTTGCTTAGGAATCGCAGGAATCTGGATCTAGGCCTGAGCAGCCTAGTCCAGTGTACCTTAAGTGGTGAGGTCTGGCAACAACTTTTTGATGAGCTGGGTGGTGGTGGGCCTTGGAGAGGGGCAGGGAGAGCACCTGCTTGTGGGTTTGAACTGGGTACCCCCACCCTCCACTGAACCCTCGTGCTCTGCTTGCAGCATGTGGACCTGCAGAACTTCTCATCGAGCTGGAGTGATGGGATGGCCTTCTGTGCCCTGGTGCACTCCTTCTTCCCTGATGCCTTCGACTATAATGCCCTGAACCCTGCACAGCGGCAGAAGAACTTTGAGTTGGCCTTTACCATGGCAGAGTAAGTATGGCAAGTCCTTCTGGCTACTAGCTCCAGTTGAGACCCTGAGTACTATTTCTGCCCCAGGTGGGGTTTGGGGATAGGCAGGACATAGAGAAGCTGGCCAAATAGAGGAGGGACCTTGAGGTCATCTAGTCAGTCTGTCCTTCTCTTGTACAGATGGGAAGATTGAGGCCCAGTGAGGGATTTGCTCAGTCATGCAACACCCCGTGGTGGAGCCAGGCTTTCTCTGTTCCTGGTGTTCTTCCCCTTCTTGCTGGTGCTCAACTTCTGGGGTATATTCTGGAAGAAAAAACACAGAGCATGAGGGACAGTGGAACAGGGTTCCCAGGGCAGTGGGTCTGTCTTCTCACATGGGTGAACAGATGCAGTTGGTTAGTTAAGCCCCAGCTGCTGATCAGCAGGAAGCTGGATGATATTTGGAACATTTCACAAGTAGATTTTGCATCCCTAAATACTGTTCTAGGATTTTCCATGAAATGCTAAGAATATCATCTTGGTGAGTTTTCTATTACTGTAACAGAATACCTGAAACTAGATCATTTATAAAGAAAAAAGGTTTATTTTGGTTCTGGAGGCTGGAAGGTCAAGGTTGCAGTGCTGGCATCTGCTTGACTTCTAATGATAGTCTTATGCTGCCTCAACTCATGGTGGAAAGAGGAAGGGCAAATGGGTATATATATATAAGAGAGGAGCAGATGAGGGGTTTGAAGGCTTTATAACAACTATTCTCAAGATAACTAACCCACTCTTGCAGAAACCATATTAGTCTCTTCAGGAGGGTAGATCCCTTATGATCCCAATGCCTCTTAAAGTCCCCTCCACCTCTCAATGCCATGACATGAGTTTTGGTGGTGGCAAACCCTATTCAAACCATGGCACCTGTCTCCTCATGTCCCACTCATAGGAAGAAGATTTAGGAGGGAGGAGCAGTTCTGGGATTGGGACGTGCTTGAGAAACCAGTTTGGAATTTGGTTATTGGCCAAGGGCAACCCCCAGAGCATCAGGAGAGTTGGCTAAGTGAGGTCCATCTGTCAGGGCCCTGGCGGAGGGTAGGTGTACATTCAATCTGGGTGAGGTGTTTTTGATAAAGGGACTCTTTCCAAAGGCGTGGGCAGGAGTGAGAGAAACGAAGCAGGTTGTGTGCAGCAGCACGTCTGGGGTGACTGCAGTGCAGAGCTGTTACCAGCCCTGTGTCTAACGTGACTGGAAATGGAGGCAACACTAGCTGCATGGAGCAGCTGTCTCATAGGAGCTGTGCTTTGGGCAACTGGAGGTGGCCAGCTCACATGGCCTGGCAAAGAAGAAGCCCTGGGATAATACTCGGACTTCATTCCCCTCCTGACCTCACACCCGGGGCTGGTGCTGGCTGACCAGAGGGCAGGGGAGCCGTCACTGTGGCCCATCACAGCTCCCTGTGGGTAGAAAACAGGGTACAAAGTGGTCCTCAGAGTCACCTGATGCTGTTCTCTGAAGGTCAGAGGGTAGGAAGGCCCACTCCAAAGCTGAGTTTCTTGGGCTGGGGGCACATCCATCATTCTCTCCCTACCTTTGTGCCCTGTGTTGTCACCTCTGAGGTCTGTCCCTGAGGGACCATGTGAGTTTCTGGCCTGGGTCCTCAGTGCCCATATCCTCCTGTGTTGAAGGGACCTTTCCTGGCCTTGCCTGCCCTGCTCACTCCATTCTGGGCCTACCATGCAGCCTAGCCTCCCATGCCAGGCCCTGAGCCTGGCCAGGGAGGAGGTGGAGTCACTGGATCTCACAACCCTAACCCTTGGTGTGGTCCGACAGCTCCTGTTCTCTAAAGGAGCAAGCCTTGCTCTGGGGCAGAATCAGGCCTCTGGCTCTAAGCTCTGCCTGACATTTTGGACCATCCGTCTGGGCCTGTTGTGTTGTCTTGGGTGACGTGCTGGGACTTTCAGCCCCTTGGGGTCATAAGAACTCCGTGTATACTTTAAAGCCTTCTCTTTCTTGGCTGCTTGGGATTAGTTGTCATCCTAATAGCAGAAACAGCTCTGGACGGGTGTGTTATGCAACTGGATCCAGACGAAGGTGGCATGGCGCCAAGTGTCGCGGCATGATGTGGGGAGGGGGTAGCTCAGAGGAGGAGGCCCAGCTGCTTGTAACACAGAAATGGGGACTGTCAAAAATCAGACTGTTAGAATGTGTGAGATACTTGGGTACTTCAAGATCCACCTCTCCTGCAGGGAAGCCATGCTGGATCTATAGAATTCTTCACCATTTATGTCCAATGGGCTAAGCCGTGCCAGCTCATGCCCTGGCTTCCTTGGTTACCCTCAACCCTGGGCCAAGCTGGGCTGTGGCAGGGAGAGGGACACCCTGGGCCATGGGGTGGTGGCCTGGCGCCCCAGCTTGCAAGGAAAATAGCTTCCTTTGGCAGCTGAAGCCAGAACCATTCCAGGCTGTGCTTTCCCAGCACACGGTTTGAGTTCACGGAGCCTCCAGACTCCAAACAGATGTTTCTTCTATTCCCAATCTGGGGGAGGGGGAAGTGGTGGTGGAAACTGGTCCAGGCTTTGCCTTCTCCTTTCCAGAGCAAACAAGGGGGCAAAAATCTCAGCCCTGCCTTCCTGTGGCCTGAGCCTGCTCCTGGCTGGGGAGGGGAGGAGGGTGTGATGGGGTTCCTGAGATCAGCTCTGGCTTTTCTGCTGACTCCAGGGGGTGGGGAGGGGCATCCTGCAGCAGGCCTGTGTGGGGACCTTGCTCAGAGCCTGGGAAAGCACCTCCCCTAATGAGTCACCCATGAGATTATCTCACAGGTACAAGTCTGGGAGAGGGCTGGGAAGATGGGCCTGCCTGCCTGGGTCCTTTTGGGAGGACAGCCACTTGGACAACTGGTTAGGAAAGCTGTAGGAAATCACAGGGACACCTGTTTGAGCATATGAGCTCTCCATATCTCAGGTATTCCAGTTAGGTTTGCCAGCAAAATCTGAGCGGATGCATGACACTATTGAAAGCCATCAAAAACCACGCAGGCAGAGGCAGAGGTAGAGGGCAGAGCTAAGACAGGCAATTTGGGAGCAGGCAGCCAGAGATGAGAGAAACCTGGGATCCAATCAAGGCATGACTTTTAGAAGGGAAAGGACATGTGGTCCCCAAACCATGCATCCAGGAAGGAAGTGGTTCCAGAACCTTTGGCTAGCAAGTGTCTTTAAGGCACAAGGACTGGAAACCTTTGGAGTAAAAGGGGTGTGTGTGGCCCCTCCTCCCCATAGTTTCTGGGCCCAGAGATTCCTTGTGGCCTAATCTGTGTGAGTGATGCAGTGTTGACAGCGGTGCGAGCTTCCCTTGCCTGACAGGTGTTCAGGGCCTGGAACGAGGGAGGACCAGTCCCTTTTATGGAAGGGCTGAGTCGGGCAGGCGCCTGGCCCTTCTGCACCTTTCCTCCCCACTTCTCCACAGAGCTGAGTGCAGGACGCTTCCCACTTGCCCTGCGTGGAATGTGTCCTGCTCTCGGGTTACACCCCAGCAGAAGGGGCTTCCAGGCTATTTGTAGTGTCCATGTGTCTCTGTCTAAAACCAGACAGGAGGCAGCAGTCCGAGCCCTGGCATCCTGGTCTGTATTTAGAGCAGGCTTAAAAAAATAAAAATAACCCCCCGAAGTCCCTCCTCCATGTCCCTTACAGGCCAGCCCTATGGTAGCTGAAGATCACAGGTGATGGGAGTAGGAGAAAACCCTTTAAACTGAAGGTGGGGTTTAAGTAAGTTCATGATAGTAGGCCAATGTCTTGCCCTGTGGTGCCAATGAAAGCGATTTGTACTTTCTCCTTTGGATTTTTCCGTGTAGTCTGAATTAATTAAAACAAACCTTGGATCGTGTTTACAAAAGCTGTTTGTTTTAAATGTAAAAGGTAACTGGGACTTCTGACATTTTGAAACTTAAGTATTTTGACAAAAGTTAATGGGACTGGGCGTGGTGGTACACATCTGTAATCACAGCAACCCACTAGGGCAGGAGAATTCCAAGTTCAAGGCCAATCTGGACAACTTAATGAGACCTTGTCTTAAAATGAGAAATAAAAGGGACTTGGATATAACTTGGTGGGCGGTAGAACATTTTTCTAGATGTGTGAGGCTTTGAGTTCAATTCCTAGTACTGAAAAAAAAAAACAAAAAAGGTCGGTGGGGACCAACCATCACTACTCTTTTCTCCCACCAGGTCTCCTGAGTTTTATTCAACAGGTGTCTGCAGCTTTTAGAAATCTTGTTACCATTATAGTTGGCACCAGCTGAGGGAGAGTGCTCTGTTTGCGGGGACAAGTTGGAGTGGAAGGCATGTGCCCTTGAGGGTCTGGTGTGCACCATGCTGTGTTCTCAGATAGGGATACTTTTCTACCTGTAGGAGGGAGAATTTGGAGCTTCCCAGGGCAAGAAGTAGCTGAGGGGCAGAGATGGTGCGGAGAAAGGAAAAAAGGAGTTGAGAGATGGTGGCTACTTGTTACATACTGTGACCCTCTCTCCCCTGACTCAGAGACCCCATATTCTCATCTGCTTAATTTAAAAATGACAATGGGGTAGGGTAGGGACTAGATGGATGGTGGCCTGCCGGGGAAGTCACTGCCTGGCATGAGAGTGGAGGTAAGGCCTCTACGGATCTTGAAGATTTGCTGCCTAGACAGGGCAGGGGCCATCTGTTGGAGGGTGAGTGCAGCCTCCAGATGAAGGAGGCTCACTTACCTTCCTCTGCACAAGTTGGACAAGACCTGGAAAGTGCCAGCAATTCTGACTGTTGAGAGAAATCAGAAATCAGAATTGAGAGGAGCCCATTCTTGGTGCCCTTTGGGGACTTAATTAAGGAACCAGAAAGATTCCAATATGAAGGTCCTCTTTCAGCATGTAAAGGGCTATTTTATGGGGAAAAATTAGACTGAGAATAACCTTGTGGGAACATGAGGTAGAAAGCACAAAGAGGCAGAATAGCATGAGCAACATAGGCAACAGCTTCTTTATGATTGGAGCCATCTGTGGAAAGGTTGGAATGGTCCTTGGAGGAAATTAGGTCCCTCTCCCTGGTTCTAGAGGAGAGCAAGCCAAAGCAGGACCTTGATAGAGATGGTTGTGCTTCTGATTGGGGGTGTTTTCACAGGGTGATGTTTGAGTTCTCTTCTGAGGCTGAGGTCTTAGGGTCTTAGTGCTGTCCTCATTATAATAGGGCAGGGACACTGAGGTCACCACTGTCAGTGGTGGGAACCTGGGCTCATGTGAAGCCTGTTTGCAAACTTGGGATCCTCTACATAGTAGGCCTGAGAGGGAGGGAGAGAGAGAAGGTGCTCTCTCTGTGGGGCAGGGAGGAGGAAGACACCAGATGCCAGTGATAGTTCTGCAAGGTGAACTCGGGTCCTGGCCCCTCTTGAAGAGTTCAGACTTTTTAGTCCTTGTCCACAAAGCACCTTTGCATGCCTGCCCTGCTCAGAGGGCTGACCTCCCTGACACTGAGCTCTGGCCTGGCCTGTGGAGAGAGGGTGCCTGCTTATTGGGCCAAACCTACTCTTCACCCTCAAAGCTGTTGGATTCACTTACAGGCCACCCGCTCCAACCCAAAAGGGAGGTGGAGATGGGATCCGGGACAGATGTCTCCATTTCGCCTTGACATTTGGTTTCTGATAGGAGGACTGGAGTCTTGCCAGCACCACAGAGCAGGGCCTGGTAGTAATGTTACAGTCTTTGTCTCCAGAGTGCTCAGGCCAGCAAGCTGCCCTGGTGCCCTGTCCTGGTAGAAGGTGCTGTGGGAATCATGCTGAACTGACTTCAAGCTCTGTGGAGGATCTGAGGAGTCCTGGTTTGCTTACTGGGGTATCCCCTCTGGCTGGGCTCTTTGGGGTTCAAGGTGCATAAGGTCACATTGTGGGAACACAGTCTCTTCACAAGCCCTTTGGAAAGGAGAACAGAGGTGTAGTCAATTTTCTGCTCAGGTAATGGGCACAGAAAGATGAAGTGATTGGCAGAGTCAGGATCTGAACCCAACTGTTTAGATTTCACATCAAGTCTTCTTCTTCATGATCCCCTCTGCTCCTTAAAGTGAGGCATGATAATAAAACCAGCAATAGTGATAATCTCCAGCAGTTGATGGAGCTCTTTTGATGTGCCAGGTGCTGTTATGACTGATTTTCATAGATTAGGTAACTAATCCTCATGGTGTTCTGTGAGGTGGATATTATTCCAGATGAGGAAACTGAGACCTGGAGAAATTAAGTGTATTGTCCTAAATCATAGAGTTAGCAAGAGATGGAGCTGGGATTTGAGCCCTGACAGTCATGCACTTATTGATTGTGGGGGGAAAAAAGAAGCCTGAGGAAGCCTGGAACTGCAGAAGTACACACAGCTACAGAAAGAAGGGCATCAGCGAGTGGGACAAATGCACTTCTTGTTGCCCTTTTGAATGTGCCTTGTTTCAGGTCAGTTACCCCTGGTGCCCCGGAGCCCTGGGCAGACTGTGAGCAAAGTCAGAGAGTGCCAGGGTATCACTTGGTGTCGACAGGATGCCTGCTGCTCTGTCAGGACTCAGTGCTGAGATGCGCAGGGCTGTGGTCTTGACTGATGAAGTTCATCTTCCTGAGTCCTAGGGACCCCTGAGAGGCTACAGTTTACACAGGAGTCTGCACCAAGGTGCTGAGAGTTAAACCCATGTTTCCCAGGGTGTGAGGTACAGGCCTTGGGGTAGGGAAATAGGTGATGCTGGAGATGGGGTGACAAGATGATTTTGAGCAACTTTTTAATCTGCCAGTTATACCCTCTTAGTACTTTGTAAAATTAATTTAGTGGTTCATGACCAGCAGTTTATAGGAGGTGGGGAGGGGAATAAATATGAAACATGGAGAAAATATCAGTAATAGTAGTGAAAAGAATTTCTGTGAAAGTTTATTTCACATATACCATCCTCCAGTATCCATGGTTCCAGGACCCGCCTTGGATACCCAAATCCACAGGTGCTCAAGTCCCTTATATAAAATGGTGTATTTGCATATATCCTGTGCACATCCTTCTGTAGACTGGAAATTATTTCTGGGTTACTTATAATACCTAAAACAATGTAAATGCTATGTAAATAGTTGTTATCTTGCATGGTTTAGGGAACAATGACAAGAAAAAATAAGTCTGTACATGTTCAATAGAGATGTAATTCTTTCTTTAATATTTTCAATGCAAGATTGGTTGAATATGTGGATGTGGAAACTGGTTTATAAAGAACTGCCTGTACGTGTGTGTGTGCTGAAATCATGACGAAAACTAGTTTTCTTTAAGAGAAAAATTTTAAATGCTCTTTTGGAAGGCAAATGGGAGTATTTGCTTTTTACTTAATTAGTTTTACATTTCTTTTTATGGTTCATGCTAATTTTCCATAGGATAATGAATACATTTTTACTAAGATGAATTCACTTAAAATTAAATAAACCTATTTAAAATAAAATATGAATTGTGGTTGGGTAGGGTGGCGCATGCCTGTAATTCCAGCTATGTGGGAGGCTGAGGTAGAAGGATCCCAGCTTGGGCAAATAGTGAGACACTGTCTCTAAACCAAAAAGGACTGGGGATGTGGCTCAATGGCAAAGTGGGTTCAATTTCCAGTACCCCCCACATGCACACACAAATTATAGTACAGGTGGTTCATGAATAAACACCCATATTCACATTCATGACTCGTGACCTAGATGGTACTTAAACACCTCTCGTTCCAGACTGGATTCTGTTTGGGGGACAGCAAGGATATCCCAGTTGCAGGGTGGCTTGCAACTTGCTGGGACCATCCTTTGATAGGGGCTTCTGTGTTTCAGGAATCTGGCCAACTGTGAGCGCCTCATTGAAGTGGAGGACATGATGGTGATGGGCCGCAAGCCGGACCCCATGTGCGTCTTCACCTACGTCCAGTCCCTGTACAACCACCTGCGTCGCTTTGAGTAAAGCCCTTGGACCTGGAGAGCAAAGAGCGGCCCAGGATGAGACTGTGGGGATGCTTGTGTTCCTGAGTCAGGATGACCCCAGGAACAGCAGCCTGTGGCATGAGCTGCTGTTTGTTCTGTGGCGTGTGACTGCACGCCCCTTCGTGCCCAGCCGCGTTACTGATTAAAAGTACCGCTGAGCTGTGCCGGATAGCACAACCACGGCCAAGGGCTCCAAGAAAAAGGAAAAATTCCCAGAGAAAGAGAGAGAGAGAGAGAGTGATAGAAATTGGTGCTAAGTAATAATCTTCCTAATGAAATGCTTGCCTGTGTAGATTCCAGAATGCTAAATTACGGTTTTCCCTCTGGTGAATTGGATACATTGGTTTGACAGGGTTCCATTGATTATACCAAGTGTTTTTTATCAAAATACCCAGCGTTTTTTTTACTTCCTCACACTATTGTAGGTCCCTTTCCTCCCTCCCTTTGGGCCACTGCCAGGAAACAGACCACTTAATCAGCAGCTTGACAAAGAAGACCGAAGTCTTGGGAAGAAACAATTTAATCATGCCCAGGTCCTGGGCAACAGATGACCTTCAAGTCACCTCTACTCTGTGGGGAGATGGGAAGGCTCTTGCCTTGGTCCTACAGTGCTCCTCTTCTTCCCAGGAGGCCCAGCAGGGGTTCAGGTGAGGACAGGCTCTCTGGAAGTTAACACTTTTGGGGAAGGCCCTTTGTGCTGAGAGTTTTTATTCGTACCTTTTTTAGAGGATTTGCTGCAGGTATTTATAAGAAGTAATTCCATCTGTACCATTGACTCATTTGTACATAAAAAGATATATTGAACTTGGCTTTTTGAATTTATTTCTGTTTGGGAAATATGAGTTTTGTGAATAAGAGACTTTGCATATATTCACATGAAGATCTAATTAAATCCCACTTTAACTGTTCTTGTACCAAACTGCTTTGAAAATGACATTTGCTGTCTCCCAATTTGTGAGTCTGACATTGTCTCCATGTTGTCCAAAGCACATGAACAGAAAATTCCCTCCTGCAGGTCTATCCCTTGGATGTTAACAAATGTGTTATGATAAACTGTGGCTCAAGATGGAACATTTTTGGGGTGTGTTTTATTGAAAAAATTTTTTTCATGGTGCTGGAGATCAGATCCAGAGCCTTGCTCATGCTTGGCAAGTGCTCTACCACTGAGGTACACTCGCAGCCCCTGGAAGCCCATCAAAAGGTGCAGGTTTAATTTCATGACTGCTTGGTGGTAGGATTTTAATAGAAAGATCTTTAGATCCTATAAAACTGTAGCCATTACCTTATTCTTATTCAAGAATCATAACTGGGTTGAATTTTATCCCTGGACTTCTAAAACTTCTCTTTAAGGAGCTAATATGGGTCTTCCTCTCATGCAGTAGGCCCTAAACACTGGTGCCAGTGTGACTTCATGGAGGTGCATGTGTATCCCTTATGTTGGGTCCTGGGGGCAGAAGATCCTTGGTGGAAGGGGAGTTGAGGAGGATGGAGGGCAATGGCAGAGCTTACAGGTGGCTAAGCAGTACCTTCAGTGGATTTGTTTGCAGGTTTGTTTGTTTGTTTGTTTGTTTATTTTCAGTGCTGGGGATAGAACCCAGTCCTTGGACATACTAGGCAAACATTCCACCACTGAGCTACACCTCAGCCCTTAGTGGATTTGTTTGTTCAGGCTGCAGCTTTGGCCCATCTTTTGGATTCTCCCACAGTGGGATCCATTCCCTCTCTAGTTCTGCTGTTGCTCATAGGCTTGGGAAGGTGAGCCCTATTATTAGCAGAGACACATACTGGAGCTTAGAGTTTCAAACCTAAAGCCAATGTGGGAACACTGGGGCTCTATAAAAAGCATGCCTATGTGTTACCGAGCACTCACACATGTTGAATGGAGCTCTCCTGAGCTGCAGACGTGGCCTTGCCCCTCCACACATAAAGTACAGCAGATCCTGTCGGAATGAGGAACCGTTTCTCTTAAACTTTAGGAATGGTTCCCCTTATGCGTCTCTTGCAGAATAAGATGGTCTAGATGAGTTTGAAGTCAGTACTGTGATGCTCTTTGGGTGGGGGGAAGTGAGGGATCATAACAGTTAATGAGTTTGAAACTTAATTACCTTTAGGACACAGCATGAGGGTTCCAAGGCGGGGAAGGGAATGCAAGCAGGTCTCTCACTCTCCAGACATTGGGAAACCACCATTTTTAACTGGGATTATGTGCAAGTTCCCATTTGTGGAATCAGATTCCTCATTGCCTCTTCCATGCTATGGAGGGTTTCACATCTTTTTTTTTTTTTTTCCCTTTCCTGAGAGAATTATTTCTTGGAACAGTTCATATGATTCTTCTGTTTTTCCGAGAGATTCTGTCACCTGGATTTTGTTAAAACTTATTAAATCTGACCAAATGGGCTTGTATGCATTCCCCTGAAGTGAATGTTTCACCAGAGCCAAGATGGGTTTTAACTTTTCTGACAGCTGATGGATATTTTTCAAGGCAAGTGAGAGCCTCTAAGCACCTTCTGAATATGATATACACATGCTGGTGAGAGGACAGCATCAGGGCCAGGTGTTCGGGGAACAGTTTGTTAAAGCCAACAAATTTCGCAAATGTGTTAGATGAAGAAAAGTTCTCAGCTTTTCCAGTGGCAGTGGTCAGGACTCTGTAACTGGAGGAGACCAGAGTGAGAGAACACTTTATTTTCTGCCATTAAGAACCATCAGTATGTCCCCAGGCAAGTGGATAGAAGGCTGAAAATGCTGATTCAGGGGTCAGTTTTGGGTGGGCCATCTTACCAATCCACTAGAACTGACTCTGGTTTTGGGTTTCAAAAGCTGGTGACAGGTGACAAAATTTGTTCTGATGACTTGATTAAGTCCATAGAAATGGCCAACTTGTTTCCTACTTTTCCTTCTCTCTTAGCTGTGGTCTTGCAGCCTCAGGATCAGCTTCTGCCAAATAACAAATGGACTTCGTATGATCATTTCTGGGCTATGTTACCTTTTGCTTTTAAAGCTTGGTTTGGGCTTGCTTTTAGAGACTTTGATCTCTTATCACTTGGTGTATGGACTTTCTTGGACACTAAAGAGCCCTCATCACCTTTTGAAAGCACATTAAGAATCTCCAATAATAAAAAATATATTAAAAAAAAAAAAAAAAAAAGAATCTCTAAGGTGGCTGGGCATGCCTGTAATCCCAGCAGCTTGGGCGGCTGAGGCAGGAGGATCACAGTTTTGAAGCCAGACTCAGCAATTTAGCAAGGCTGTAAGCAACCTAGTGAGAACTTGTCTCAAAATAAAAAAATAAAAAGGGCTGGGGAATGTGGCTCAGTGGTTAAGTGTCCTTTATTTCAATCACTGGCACCAAAATAAATAAATAAATAACCACCAAAAACAAAAATAAAACTCTCTAAGGCTTGCCTCTTTCCTGGAAAGTCCTGAAGAAGAAGATCTATGGCTGTTTCTTTCTATTCTCCATCCTTATATCCCCTTCTCTCCCCATTGCTCCTCTGAGCTATGTCCTGAGCTCTGCACTTCTTCAATGTCAAGAGTTTGTAACCCAGGCCCTGTGTGGGCTTTGGGGAGTCTGTGGATATCTGAGTTAAATATTTTACTTCCCTCTGAACACTGGCTCTTCTTCAGGAGCCTTCATGGCCCAGTTACCCTTGCTCTGACACTTGGCAGGTCTGCCTTGGACCTGGACATTGTGGCTGTGCCCAAAGCAATTCACTTGCTTCCCTCCAGGCATTGCAAACTGGGCATTTGGGAGATCCTTGCCAGCAGGGGCTCAAGATTTTCCTTCTATAGCATTTTCCGAAGTTTCAGACATATTAGTATTCTCCATGGTTTCATTTGGAAAAAATTTCCAACTTATAGAAAGGTCAAAAGAATAAGTCCATGAACATCTGTATCTCTTTGCCTCATTTGCTAACGTTCTGCTGATTTGTGTTCTTTCTCCATAATAGGGTTGTTTTTATCTTTTTTTTTTTCTGAGCCATTTGGAAGTAAGATACCAATACCATGAAACTCACCCCTGAACACTTCAGCAAAGATCTTCTAAGAATGAGAACATTCTCCCATGTAAGCACAGTGTTATATTGAAGTCTAATGTATAGTCCATATTCAAATCTCCCAATTGTTTACACATGCCCTTTTATGGCTTTCAAAAAAGTCTAGGATCCAGTCAAAGTTCACACAGTTCATTTTGCTTGCTATCTTTTATTTCTCTTAATGGAGGACAGTCCTCCCACCCTCTTACTTTGCTTGCTATTCTCCCTGGACTCTTGAAGAACCCCCATCAGTTGCCTTATGTGCTGTTGTATAAACTCTATTTGTCTGTTTCCTCCTGTTTAGACTCAGGTGAACCATGGCAGATAGTTCCATGGCATTACATGAGGGGCACATGGTTGGCCTGTTGCTGGCCATGCTGGTTCTGACTCTGAACAGGCAGGGGCCTCCAGACCTCTTGTTTCACTCTTTGCCTCTGTAATTAGAACGTATTTTGTTCTCCAACAATCTTTCATCCAATAGTTTTAGGGTTATCCGTCGATGATTTTTGCCTGAATCTATGATTAGATTGAAGTTTGGAAATTATTTACATATTCTTGTCTGTATTTATCAGCTAACATTCTTCTGCAGAGACCTTTCCCTGCCCCTACTTCAGGTTTTGAGAGTAACTCTGGACTCATGAATTTTTTTTTAAGTGCAATGTGTAGTAATCTCTCATTGTCAGTTCTTTGTGATGCTCAAATTGCCCAAAGTTTGTCCAGTGAGGGATGATGGCTTGTCCTTTTGCCATGTCCTCATGATTCTTTGAGCACTTCCTTGCTTTCTGGTACAGGATGCTCCAGGCTGATCTTTGACTAACCTTGCTCCGACCAACCCTGGAATCAGCCATTTTAAAAGAAGTCCTGCCTGTCTCTTCAGGGTAATCAATGATAGTGGGAGAATTTTTCAATGAATATCCAAGAACTAGATGTGCTCACTGCAACTTGGTGTCATGCTCTACAAAATTTTATATAGAGGGCCTTCAAACATATGAATACCTCCAGTTTAGATTCAATACCACAGGCTTCTTCTGTCCTTTAATCCCTCTTTTCCATTTTTTCTGATAATCCTGATTCTCAACAATTTCAATATGCTTCTGAATTTCTTCTGTATTCCAGTGAACAGACAACAGTTTCAGAATTTTTCCACTGATACCACTGCTAACCACAAACCCACCCAAGTAAGGTCAGGGATTTCTTGGTGGCATGCTTTTCTCCACTTAGAATATATTCCCAAGGGGGCACAGGGAAGTGAATTCAAAAGCTGCTTCATTTAAAAGTCATCCAAGAGATGATTTCTCTTGGAAGTCATGTTATGAATGTGATATGTGATTAAGTTCATTTGTTTTTGTTTGTATTCAGTTGAGGGTTTGTTTCCATCATTTTAGTGTAGTTTTGAATATGTAAATTCTTCATCAAGTTCAAAAGTCAAAATGGTTTAAAAAGGGGTGCTCCCATTCATACTCCTCCCTCGGCTCTCACCTCTCCTTTTGTCTTTTGTTTATTCTCCCTGTGTGTCTTTCTTCTTCTTTCCCTTTCTCTCTTCCTCCCTTCCTTCCACAACAACAAGCAAATATGTATCTCTGTTTTAATTTTCCTTTCTAACACAAGAGATAGCATCGCATATATAGCTGGTCCTCCATATTCATGGGTGCTGCTTCTGTGGATTTGACCAACCATGGATTAAAAATATTTGGGGAAAAATGCATCTGTATTGAACATGTATAGGCTTTTTCCCCCTTGTCATTACTCCCTAAGCAATACTATGGCAACAATTCACATAGTATTTATGTTGCATGCAATAGGTACTATTAATGATCTAGAGATGAGTTAAAATATATGGAAGATGTGTGAGGTTTCTTTGCAAAAACTATGCCATTTTAAAGAAAGTTTTTTTTTTTTTTTTTTTTTGGGTGCTGGGGATTGACTTCAGGGGTGTGTAAACACTGAATCACATCTCTCCACTTTTTATATTTTATTTAGAGACATGGTCTCACTAAGCTGCTGAGGCTAGCTTTGAACTTTTGATCCTCATGCCTCAACCTCCTGAGCTGCTGGGATTATAGGCATGCGCCACTGCTCCTGGCTAACTATGCCATTAAAAAAGGGGACATTTTAAGGGACTGAGGAGTCTGGAACCAATCTCCTGTGGATACCAAGGACATCTGAACTCTTTATTTGCTCTGTTAGTCAGTTTTCTATAACAAATACCTGAGCTATATCAACTTATGAAGGGTACAGGCATATCTTTTGCTCACAATTTTGGAAGTTTTAGTCTGTGGTTGGCTGGCATCATTGCTTTGGGTTTGTGGTGGAGCAGCATATCATGGTGGGAGCATACGGAGCAGGAAAAGCTGATCATCTCATGACCTGGAGTCAAAGGGGAGAGAGGTGGAGACTAGGGTTCCACAGTCCCCTTCAAGGGCATACCCTCAGTGACCTAGGATCTCCCACTAGGCCCCACCCCTTAAAGATTCCACAACCTCCCAATACCACCATGGGCTGGGGACCAAGACTAAAGCACTTGGGTCTTTGGGGAACATTCCAGATCCAAACTATAGCAATTCATTAAAAAAAAAATTTTTTTTGGTAGTTGTAGATTGACAGAATGCCTTTATTTTATTTGTTATGTGGTGCTAAGGATCTAATCCAGTGCCTCGTACGTGCTAGGCAAGCGCTTTGCCACTGAACCACAACCCCAGTCCCCAGTTGTTTTGTTTTTACTTGTATGTATTTATTTATTTGCAATGCTGGGAACTGAAGCCAGGACTTAGCAAGCACTCTACCACTGAGCCACATCCCTAGACCAGCGTCTTTTATTTTTATTAATAAGTGAATATCATTTCAAAGAGATCCTCCTCATCTTTAAAAAATGCCTGCACAGCACTCCACTGTGTGGATAGTTCATGGTTTATTCAACCATGCTCCTACATAAGGGCATGAGGTCATTTCCAATATTTTGCTATGTGTAATAAACAGTGCTGCAGTAAGCAGCCTCCTATGAGTGTTGATTTGGATTTGTGGGGGTGTAGCTTCAGGGTCAATTCCCAGAAGTGATTGCTGGGTTAAAAGCTCGACATCTAGAATATTTTGTTAGATGCTGTCCAATTCATCTTCATGGTAGTTGTACCATTTCACCCCCTCCCACCCCGTGTGGTGTGAGGATGCCTGTTTTTCCCAGTGGTGTTGTCAGGCTTGAATTTTTGTCTGCCTTTGAGGTGACAGATGGTTTCACTCTAGTTTCAATTTGTATTTCTCTTACGAGTGAGGATGAGCACATTTTCATGTTTATGGAATATTTGTTCTTTTCTATGAACTCTTTGTCTTTTGTCCATTTATTTGTCTTCTCATGATTTTTAAGAGCTCTTTATATATCAGAAAGATTTCTCTATGTCTTGATCCCCGCTCTCCCCTTCCACTGTCTGTGACCTTATCTAGCTCATATCACTTCTCACTTGGATTAGAACAATTAGCTCCTAGAACTGGTTTCCAGGTCTTAATACTTGTCTCTCTCTAATCCATTCTCTATGTTGGGGCTACAGTGATTTAAAAAGCAAATCTGGTCATGCCACCATCTCTACTGAATGGATTCCTATTGTCTGTGGGATAAGTAATTCCTACTGGGCATTGAAGGCTACCTAACTTGGCCAGGTGTCTTTAGGCCCAATTCTCACGTTCACGCTTCTCTTCCGTTATTCCCTCTACCCTATTTGATTGAACCCCCTCCTACTTGGCTTTCAGAGCTCAGTCTAAGCATCTTTTCCTCAGGGAGGCCTTCATTAATACCACTCTGCCATTTTGGTTCCCTGTTGTTGGCTGGTCTTGTTTTATCCCTAGGCTATAAACTCCCTGAGGGCAGAGCTTGGGCCTGGTTCCCTGCAAGGCCTAGTAGCATTCTTTGAATGAATGGTTAATGCTGTCACATGGATGGGTTGCTGGGTGCCAGGAAAGGCAAGAAGAACTGGCTGAATGAATGAGGGGTTCTGTGTTCCTTGGAGCCAGTCCGGGTTTCTGAAGGTGAAGTACTTACTTTTAGAATTATTCAGGTGCCATTGAGTTTCCCTATAGTGCAACCTTTATATTCAAAATTGTTTCGCTTTCAGTAGCAGTGCATGCCTGTAATCCCAGCACTCAGGAGGCTGAGGCAGGAGGATCACAAGTTCAAAGCCAGCCTCAGCAAAAGCAAGGTGCTAAGCAACTTAAAGAGACCCTGTCTCTAAATAAAATACAAAATAGGGCTGGGGATGTGGCTCAGGGGTCGAGTGCTCCTAAGTTCAATCCCCAGTACCCAACCCCAGCCCCTCAAAATTGTTTGACTTCCAATCACCAGAAAGTTTTGAAAGTCAGTGGGAATAGACTCTTGGGGATCAGAGTTATGTTCCTGGTGACATTTGTTTATTCAGCAGATGTGAATAAATGAAGTTGAGGGTAACAAGCTGTATCTTAGCTTTTCTGGTTCAGATTTCAGTCCCAAAGTGCAGCATCACTAGAGTGGTCAAAGGATACTAATTAGAGTTCCTTTTGGTCATTATCATGAGATTGGAAAAAAAAAAAAAAGTCAAATTCAAGTTCGGATGATGTGAGACCAGCCAGAGACCCTGTGGGGGAAGCTGCTGTAGTTTTTCAGAAAACAGACCATCTTTTTTTCTCTGTTGTTTGGAAGTCACAGAGTGTTCAATGGGCAGCACTCTCAGATTTACAAAATGCTACCCCAGCAGTCAACAAGCAGGGCTGATCCTAGTGTAGTCAAGCGGATTGGATTAACCATGAGCAGGATCACAGAGCAAGCAACTGAAACTCTGCGGAAGCATGGACTGTGCCATGGCCACTCAGTTTGTTGAGTCCACTGAGAACCACCTGGGGACAGAAATGGACTTTGTTGTGATCTATTCCTGCTGCCATCCTGGGCCTCAGACAGACTTTGTTTAGCATAGGTGCTCAGCGGATCTCACGGGCCTGGCTGTGGCCGGGTTGTTTTGTCCATTTTGGTCACTGTGATACTGTATGTTGGCAAACTGGGGGGCACCAGGCAACTTAAATCACTTTAAATAGACTTTGACATAACTAGAGCAGGGTTTTGTGCGGAATTAATCACCATCAGAGCGTTAGTTAGCTCTGCTGGCTGTGCTTGGCCTGCAGAGGGTTAACAGTGATTGCACTAATCCTGCCTCACAGAGCAGTTTCCCTACCACTCCCAGGCCTACCCCCACTAGGGTCTGAATCTCTAGGTCCCAGACTGGGGTCACCCCAAGGGCAAGAGAAAACCCTGAGGTTCCCCCAGAACCTTGTCCCCCTGCCCCCTGCCCCATGCTGCAACTTTCCTCATAGCCAAGGAGTTTGATTCCACCGGACATCTGTTTGCTTCTGTTACTTTATCCAGCAGGCTTACACTGACCTGAGGAGGGTGACTAAGGGAAATGGAGTATTTTCAGCCAGGGGCCATCATAGTTACTGTATCAAGTATCTTTTTGGTGCAGTGGATTTCATGACAGGTGTGTTTTTATTCAGGAAAAATAATGCACTTAATTTAGAAGGACAGACTTCCCGTCCAGGAATACCACCCTTCCCCTCCCCCACCCTCAGCCCACCCCACCAGTATCCTCTACAGTGACGGCAGCCACCATTTTTTATTGTGAAGAGATCATAAAACCATAAGCCAGCAGGCCTGGTTTCTAGTCTCCACGTTATCTTCTAGTGAATGCTCGGATTCACGGAGGCATGGTTTACTCCTCTTTGCAGCGGGCATTACCCCTGCCCCACCAGCCCCCAAGGATTGGGGAGGGGATTAGTGAGATGCAGCTGTGACTTGGAAAGCTGCAGTGGTCCTGGCTCTGAGATCACAAGGTGGGCGGTGCCCCTGGATTGTGTAAGGCGCCCCCCTGCTGTCTGAGCGCTCTTTCAGCCCAGGGACACAAAGGACAAGGTGCAGAATGGAAAGGGGCCTGGGCTGCATATTTTTTAAGATCACACTTGCCACATAGATGGGGCATCTTTTCTCCAGACCCTTTTTAACACCTATTTGATTAAAACAAAGTTTGCATCTTTTAAAAGTTATTTTATCAAAATGTACATGTACATAGACTAACAAGTCAAATAGTGCTAAAAATATATTTAAAAAACTAGGTCTCTTCCCTTCCCCAATTCTCACCCCGCCTTGCTCCTAGAAGGGATCATCCTTAACTCTTCTATGCATTTCCCCTTGTATTCATCCCTGTATTTCTAATTGACGTTGCTTTATTTTTCTTGCTCAGTTTTTCCTTTGTATACACCCATTGGCTTCCTGCCACAGGGGATGAGAACTTGGCTGTCCCACAATGTGACCCCGTCACTTCCTTCCACTCCATCCCCCCACGATGTGGTCATATCACAACTTGGTTGATAGTCAGTGTTTACTTTAGTATATGACTATGCAAACAGTGCTCAGCTCAAAATGTCCCCCAACTGAACTCTGATCTTCTCCCCGAAACCTGCTTTTGGCTTTAAAACACGTCCACAAATTCTTTGACTCTCCTCCCATCGAGTGGGGGAATCTGATCCCCTCCACACTTCAACATGGTGCCCGGATTCTGAGCAATGGAATGCCGCTGGAGCTAGCTGGGTTGTTTCCAGGGCTGGGTCACAAAGGGCTTTGCAGCTTTCCTCTCTTTATTGGAACCGCCCCTTTGGAGTCCTGAGCCATCACTGAAGCCTGGCTAATCCCAAGCCACCATCTCTCTTTATGTGGGGAGATCACACAGAGAGGGATGCCCCAGGAGCTCCCACTGGCCCACCCTCTAAATCTTCTGGTAGAATCACCAGATACATGAGGGAGGAAGATTTCGAGATGACCCTGGCCCATCACCAAATGATAACTTCCCAGCTGAGCCCAGGCAACTGTCAGGACCATGACAGTGAATAAATGATTCTTGGTTTACATCATTCATTTTAGACAGATTCAGCAATAAATTGGGGACACATCATTTCAATCACGGTCTCCTCATTTCATCAGACTGCAACTTCATCCTTCTGGTTGCTCAAACTATTGTTAGGTTTCCCCCCCACCCCACACCTCCCATCCATATGTCAAGAAATGTTTTGGCTCTGCCTTTGAAATATACCCAGTGCCAGCACCTGGTCCAAGCCACCATCATCCAATCAGGACATCATTATTGTCTTCCACCTTCTAACTACAACAGTGTCCTCCTTCTATCTAGTCCCTCCTGCAGTTTATTCTCAACACATCAGGAAATGCTAACAGGTAATGCTCACAGGAAAGGCTAACATGTAAGTTAGATGATGCTACTGCTTTGCACAGAATCTTGCAGCAGTTCCTGCCTCACTCAGAGAAAATGCCCGAGTTGTCCCCATTGTCTGTAAGACCTACATGTCTTGGCCTCTCTTATCTCTGTGGCTTCACTGCCTCATTTTCTCCCCTTCCCAGTTCAGTTGCAACCCCTCTTCTCACTAGTCCTTGAATGAACAATGCTTGCTTCTGCCTTAGGCCATTTGAGTTATTCTTGCCATTTCTTTCCTGTAATTAGTCATTGATTTA
This sequence comes from Sciurus carolinensis, assembly GCF_902686445.1. NCBI lineage: Eukaryota > Metazoa > Chordata > Mammalia > Rodentia > Sciuridae > Sciurus > Sciurus carolinensis. The sequence continues at coordinate 56,525,965 of NC_062215.1, read as the reverse complement.
TGTTTTTTTTTTTATTTGCCTATTCATCTACTATCAATTGCTCATTTTCCTCCAGACTGCTTCTGTGTATCTGGATACACTTCAGTATCCTCAAACAGGTCATTTTCTTTGATTCCTTGGCCACCTCCCTCTTTGGCCCTGCTCTCCCCTTTCTCCCCTCTACACTGGTTGTCTTCTCTCCGCTGTTCTCCTCCAAGTTCCCTCTTCGCTGCTGTCCTGTGTTGTATCCCATAATTCCTAGTTCCACATCATCTTTATTAGTTTAATTTCTCATTTTGCAGGATGTGTACATCCTGCATTAGCTATTTAAGAGGATTAATTTTACCTATGAGGAAAATCCGAAATGCTTTTATTCCACCTTCATATTAAATTGATCATCTACTTATGACTATTCTAAGCCAAAAATAATTTTCACACAATTTTTTTTTTAATTTTCTAACTTCAGATTGACTATGGAGAAGTCCAGTGCCATTTGACAGCTGATATTTTGTATGTTGTATTTTCTCCCCTTCTGGAAGCTTTGAAAATCTTTATTCTGTAATTTTTGATGATGACTCTTGGTGTGGGTCTTGGAGTGAGTCTGGCAATTAGTGGAGTTTTTCAATCTGGAGAAACACATTCTTCAGTTCTGGGAAATGGTATTGTTTTCATTATAATTTCCTTCCCTCTGCCTCTCTTTCCCCCTGTTTTCTCCTTATAGAATTCTTACTAGTTGGAAATTGAACTTCCTGGATATCCTCAATTATTATTACAAATGTTGAACATTCCTAATCTGAAAATGTGAAATCTGAAATACTCTAAAACCTGAAAAAAATTTTAAATATATATTTTTAGCTGTAGACGGTCACGATACCTTTAATTTTATTTATTTATTTTGATATGGTGTTGAGAATCAAATCCAGTGCCTCATACATGCCAGGTAGCAAACTGGCTTTATAACTGGAGTTGGACTTCAAAAGGGCAGAATTTGGAAGTTCGGTCTTTGAGCCATTTAGTTATCCTTAGAGGCTGTCTCAAGGCTCTTGTGGCCACAGGGGTGGAGAGGAACACAATGGGTGGGGGAGACCACCAGGGTAAGCCCACTGGCTGGGATGCTTCTCACTTTCAAAAGTAGGAGGAAGGGCTAGAATCACCTCCCAACAGGCCACTTAGTCCCCTGGTTTTGGTTCCATGCCTCATTTTTCTCAGAATCCTCAGGACCTGAATCTCTGCAAGTCCAGTCCCCTCTGCTTGTTGGTGTCCCCATTTGCAGGGACCCAGGTAGCCAGCAATTCCCAGCTCTGCCAAGTCAGTTCCCACTCCCCTACACCTTCCAAGCTTGTGTGGAACTCGCCATGTTTGTCTCTTTCTCATTTTATTCCCTAATGGATTCATAAATCCTCTGTGCCTGTATCGCCAGTTAGTGGTGTTTTGGAAGGGAGAAGTGAGTTGTCTGCCACGCTTGCTCAGACTTGGTTGCATTTTAAAAACAGAACTGGCTATTTGCTCAAAGATGAGAGGAAGTGGTTAGCAGAACCAACCTGTGGGTGAGATTCTCACCCATGAATCTACACATGCTTTACATGAGGAAGTCCCTGTAAGAGGAGCCAGCCCACAGAACACCCAGAGGGTGGACATGGTACCCGTCTGATGGAGTTATTATGAGAATGAGATTCGACAATCCAAGGCATAGCATAGAGCCTGGCATTTCAGCACTCTAGTGGTAGCAATTATAATTTTTCTTATGATCTTGGAATGAATTTGATTAATGACTCAATGGATGTAGGTGAACTCCTATGTATTCTAGTCTGTGCCCTGAGGCCGGAAGCCATCTTTTGCTGACTTCTGTGAAGACCACCAGTCCTTGGAGCTCCAGGTCTTTGGATTTGAAGCAGCAGTGGGTCCTGGCTGCTCTGGCATATATGGGACATCCCAGCTCACCTGGAATGTTCTTGTTTCTTGGCATAAAATTGTCTCTGCAGTTACAGTCACATTGTATCCTTCCCCTTAGACCTTCTAAAGTTTTCTTTTGTCCATTCCTACTTATCTGTATATTTTGCAACATTTAAAGTCACTAATTTGTAGGAAAGAGAACTGGACTTTAGTTCTGTCTTTGCCACTAATTGTCTAGAAATAGCTCAAACCTGACATCTAGATTCTGTTTGCCTGGTTCGAATCCCAACTCTGCCATTGAAGAGCTGTGTCCCATCAGCAAATGTTCAATCCTGTAGGGCCTTAGTTTCCTCATCTGTCAAATGAAGATGATAATAATAGTGCCTAACTCAGAGCAACCATGGGGATTAAAGAGCTAATCCATGTAAAGCACCCAGCCTGGTACTCAGAGTTCAAAAAAAGCTAGCGATGGCTGTTATTATCTTTCCTAATTTAACCCTCCTGCAAACTTTGTAGCTCCAGGCACAACTGCAGATGAAGACTCTTACTGGTAGGAAGCTTTCCCAACGGCTGAAGCAGAGGAAATGTGATCTCCTTGATTTTGTTTGTAGCTTCTACTAGACCACATAGCAACAGGGCAACATAGCAACTAAATGAGAGCAATTCCATTTTGTTCCAAGTCTGCCTACTTGCCTTTAAAAAAAAAAAAAAATCATTTGGACTTACAGAAAGAAAAAAACCCAAAAACTTATTGAGCAGTTTTTGTGTCGTAAGGAAAAAATTCTAAAATAAAGGTGATATTTTGAGTTTGTTTGCGCTCCAAGAAGTGCTCATCACAAATTTAAAAACGCTGATCAAAATTCCCTTCCTCTGCTCTTCTGAGCCCAGTCTTAGAAACTAGTTACTATACTGCCCCCTAGTGGAACATAATGATTTTCTTTGAGGTTAGGTCCTGGCTTAGATTTTAATACTTTATTATGCAGATTATTAGGCTTATTTGAAGCTACAGTATTAGGATTTGGATCTGGAATGTTCCCCAAAGATTCAAGTTGAAGGCTTGGTTCCTAAGGCAGCAATGTTCAGAGTAGGGATCTGGGGGAGTGATTGGATCACGAGGGTGTTACGCGTCAGTGGATTAATCCATCAAGGAATTCACATTTGATGACATTATTGGGAGGTGGTAGAAACTGTTTGCAGTGGGGTAGTTATGTCACTTCTTGTCCCTGGCCCCTTCCTTGCTCACTCTCTGCTTCCCCACTGCCAGGAGATGAATAGCTTTGCTCCCGCATGCCCCTCCACCATGAAGTTTCTGCAATGGAAACTGCAAGTCAAACTAAATCTTTCTTCTTTCAAGTTGACCTTCTCAGGTGTTGTCATAGCAAGAAAAAGCTGATTAACACATATGATTTATCTGAACATATCACAAGACTGTTACAAAATACAAATTATAAATTTTAAATCATTTGAACTATGAGACAATTTTTTACCATCCCTTACAGGGTTGTCCTACCTGGTGGACATATCAATTCTGCTTCTCTAATTTCCTCCAGATGAACAAGGTAATTCATAAAGTAGTTCATAGCAGTCAGGCATAGTGGGGAGACCAGGCCTCACCAGGGCTCAGGCCAGTCCTTCTGCCCAAGGGTTGTGGTCAGCACTCACAGAAACTGCCTGAAACCACCCTTTCATGCCAGCCCTGTCCAACTTCTCAGCTGGGTGTGCTAATGATACCAAAGAGGCTCAGAATACACCATCCTGAATATGCCACATTGGCAGAAGGCTTATTTTGAGCTGTAGGCAATGAAGAAACAGAAATAGGGAAAATTCCCTATTGTTCCCTTCTCTGCATAATAGCAGTGTATAAATTCTCCTTTGAGGAAGATGCCCTTCTGTACTAAGAAGAGGAGACTGACTTATCTCTGGTGATGGGGAATCACATTGAGATGAGTCTACAAAAGCAGATTCTACTAAAAGAATCCTTGTCTTCCACTAGTTTCCCCTATATATTTTCTAGGCACTTTTCTACATTATTGCCCCTAGAAACCCTAATCTCCTTTCCTTTGTTTAGTCACTTCTCCATAATATGTCACTCTTTGTTAAAATGGTATAAAAGTCCCTAAGGCTAATCACGTCTTTGAACTTTGACTTCTTTTTTTGAAGCTCCCATGCAGATAAATATATTAAGATGAAGAAAAATTATATGCCTTTTCTCCTGTTGTCTTTGGTCAGTTTAATTTGCAGGCCCCCAGACACTTTACATAAGAGGATCGGGGATAATTTTTCCAGGTGGGGAGTTGGTCATGAGAGGGACAGGTGGTGGGTTAGCAACCTTTGCTCCACTCTCCAGGAGGGCATCTTGGAGTTGATTCTGCTCTTGACTGTTACTACTTTGTCAGATTCAGCAGCATTTACCTGACGAATGGCAAAAGATAACCAACCACACAAAAGAATCCAGTACACACTTTATTTACCCTGCCTCATCTTGACTTTCAGGTGGCTTTATGTGCCTATGAAATGTTAATCCTCAAGGGTGAAATCAAGCTGGCTTAATCTCAGAGCCACCAGGGCCAGCCATGATGGTGAGCATTTCTCCCCTCTAAAATACAAGGGATCTATTCAGCCAGCTCACCCTCCCAGCACAAAAAGCCATTCTTGAATCAGATCAGCCAAGGAAACCGGTCCAAGTGCAAAGGCAATTTTAGATTTATGTTCTGTTTCCTGTAGAAAAGTGAAACCCCAGGGAGGGACACTGGGAGGAGAGGGCACACAGCCCTGCAGGTGAAGCATTTCTAAAAGTCAAGTTCTGATTCAGCAACTCTGCATTGCAGCCTGGGAATTCATCCTTTTCACAAGTACCCCCTGGGGGGTTCTGATGCAGGGTTCTGGAAGGCTGCCTGCATTCTTAGAGACTTTGGGTGTTGACTGCCAAAATTCAATAGCGGACACCATTAAAACTATGAGGAGACTCAAGTCCAGGCCAAAGGGTAAGAGAATAAATATATTTACATTTCTTGGGGTTTGGCCCAATCAGACTTTGCTTGGTTTACATCAATGCCAGAAGATAGGTATTTACAAACAATAAACATATGTTCAGCATCCTGAGCTGTACTTTTAAATACAACATTAAGAAACTGTCATGATTTGTGCAGTTAGTCAACCTGTAATTAATACTGAAGAAAACTAACAATTAACAATTAACACATAATTTTACTATGCAATTCTAAGTTTAAAATGCCTCTCATAACACTGGGGATCAGGCCCTTGTTCAAACTTTTGTAGAAGGTCTGGCTTGTACCAGTATCCATTTCCAACTCCTGGAAACTGGACCTTCAGAATTTGTTGATGTGTCTGATAATTCCATCACAAAGAACAAAGACAACTCTATACCCAGACGTGGTCTGCTAGAGTGTGGAATTCTTTGTGAAATCTTTTAAATACAATTTTTAATGAAAAAAAAAATAAAGGATGCTCTCCAAGAGAAAAGAAAGCCCTCAAAATTGACTTTTCTTGGAAGATTCTATATTTGTATTAGGAATGCAATCCAGTTTAGCCTTACAATTTTAACTTATAAAAATATATTAACATTAATATAATAATAAGGGCTGGGACTATAGCTCAGTTGGTAGAGTGCTTGTCTTGCATGCACAAGGCCCTGGGTTCAATCCCCAGCACTGAAAAAAAAAATTATATATATATATATATATATATATATAAAATAAATTAATTAAAAAAATTACTAAGTGCCCATTTTATGCCAGATCCTCTTCTCACTATTGGCCTAATTGTATCCTTAGAGCAATTTTCAGTGAATATAATAAAATACAGATTACATATTATATAGTTCCCTGTGATTAATAGAAAACAGAATATTTAGCTAGGCATGGTCATGCCATGCCTGTAATCCCAGTGACTTGGGAGGCTGAGGCAGGAGGATTGCTAGTTCAAATCCAGCGTCGGTGAGACCCTGTCTCTAAATAAAATACAAAATAGGGTTGGTATGTGATTCAGTGGTTGAGTGCCCCTGAGTTCAGTCCCCAGTACCCCTCCAAAAAAAAGAAACAATATTAAAAAAATTATTTTCTTGGGTATCATTTTAGTAGAAGTTCTACTTCCTTTTTCCTCACACAGAGCAAATGTATTTTCTGCTAATACTGAAGGGTAGAGACATGAGTGGTCAGGAGAGAATTCTTCCTCTTCAGTAACGAATTCAAAATCTGATACTATTCTAACACCTGAAGGACAGGGGGGAAAAGTGTTCTCATATCCTAATTGTTGCCACCGAATGTTCAGGAGCCTTACTGAGATCATCTCCTGTAAGTTATATACTTACAGAATGAGGCACAGCAGAGAGATCCAAAAATTTCCCATTAAAAAATATGCAAAAGTGCATTTTAGGTCTTCCTATTCAAATCAGCAGAATATATGCTGTTCTCATTTACATTGTATGTATGAGATAGTTCTCAAATGAAAATTTCCTAATAAAGATTGAAATTCAAAATTACTTGAACGGGGCTGGGGATGTGACTCAGTAATAGAGTGCTTGCCTATCATGCATGAGGCTTTAGTTTTCATCCCCAGCACTGAAAAAAATTTTTTTTGCTTGCAGGATGAATAAAAGGAGATTTTTAAAGATTTAAATAATTTTATTTTTGTAAAGATTATTGAGTCTCATTCTATATTCTGCACATACTGACTCCATTTGAAAATTAAATAAAAGCAGAAAATATTTTTTTGCTTTAATTAAGGGTTAGTATATCTGTGATAAGAATTGGACATAAAGAAAAAAAAGTTCATAATGAATGAACAAATAGGAAATTTCATGAGAAAAATAAAAACTACTAGTAAACTAAATGGTTGAATTCTAGAACTAAAGAATAATATCGGAAATATAAAATTTATCAGATGGACTTACAGCACAATGAAAATGACCTTTCCCCCCAAAAAAGTCAGTGAACTTGAAGACAGATCAATAGAAATCATCCAATTTGAAGAACCACAGAAAAAAAATTGTAAAAAATGAGACATATTTTTGGAAAAAAAAAAAAAAAAGTCCCTCGTCAGGGAAAAAGGAGTCAGGGAACAAGGAATAGGGACTTTACTTCTCATTGTATGTTATTTGAAACTCAAGGACTGGGAATGTGGCTCAGTGGGAAAGCCTAACATGTACAAGGCCCTAGGTTCAATCCTCAGCACTGCAAAATGAAAACAAAACAGAAATTTTAATCATCAGCATATATAAACTATTTAATTAAGAAATAAGTACACACCGTATCCATATGCCTTCTCCTTAACCTTAGTGTTCCTACTGAGTAAGTCTGAGAACTGTCCAAAAAGGTTTTCAGTTGCTGTTGATATGAACTGCCGGTTAGGAACCATCGTACTCTCCTTACTGGAGTGGGGTTCTTGAGTCAAGAAACCGTAGAAATAAGACTAGACTTGGAGGAACTCAAACACAGGCAAGGTTCTACTGGGGCTTCTGCTCAAGCAAGAAGGAGATGCAGCTCCAGCCAAAAACATGTCAGGCTGGACTCCCCAAACAAAGAAAAGGACCAGTTTTTATTCATGTGGAGGAACTGCAGGGAAGGGCTAGAGTCTAGGAATCCGCATTGATTTGGGGCATGGTTTCAAAAGGTATTTTCTTGGTTTGTCCATCATGGTCACTGTGATGTTGTATTTATAGACATTCCAAACTTCAGGAATGGGCAGTCAGCTTGGAGCCCAGGAATTGTTCCATTCCTCCCCATTGGTGCCCCATCCTGCATGAACATCCTGGCCTTGGGATAAGGGTAAGTGACTACAGCTGTCAAGATAAACAAAACAGCAAAACTAAAAATCAAGTGGTCTTTGCCGACATCAAACCAAACATCTATTTATTTATTTTATTTTGGTACCAGGGATTGAACCAGGGGGGCTTAACCACTGAGCCATATCCCCCCCCCTTTTTTTTTAATTTCTTTTAGATGTTGATAAACCTTTATTTTATTCATTTATTTGTATGTGGTATTGAGAATTGAACCCAGTGCCTCACACATGCTAGGCAAGTGGTCTACCACTGAGCCACAACCCCAGCCCTCCCCAGCCTTTTTTGTGTGTTGTTTTTTTTTTTTTTTTTTTTTTTTAAAGACAGGGCCTCGCTAAGTTGCTTAGGGCCTCACTAAGTTTTGAGGCTGGCTTTAAACTTTTGATCTTCCTGCCTCAGCCTTCTGAGTTGCTGGGATTACAGGTGCATGCCACCATCCTAGATTTAAAATTATTTTTAAAGAATTAGCTGTTTTAAACTTTAGAATAAATGTGGTTGGTCCAGTTTATTAAAGAAATCCTCTGAAGGTCAGTGTAGTTTGCACAGGCAGTTTGTTTTATCCTAAAGGTGTCCCCCATATGCCCTTGGTCATAAGAGAAGGGTAAGAATGTGAATCACCACTACTTAGATATTTTTATTTATTATAAACAGGTTCATTCTTCTTATTGAGGAACTTGGTTTCAGATGTAAAAAATTAAATAATAGGTTAAATTTGTCATTACTTTCATCACGTTTTTAAACATTAGATTTTATGTTGCTTTGTTTTATTTTATTTATATTTCTGGTTACTTTCTGTCATACAAGTGATATTAATTTTTCATTTCTGGTAGCAATGCACTCTCCTTTTAAAATAAATATGCTATGTATAAAATGAATACACTGAAGAATAACGTCAAAATAATTTTAAAGGTAGTGCATGGATATGACACAAATCAAGAAGTTGGTATAGGACTGGGAGTGTAGCTGTGTGATAGAGCACTTGCCTAAAGGGAGAAAAAAATCAGTGTAAAATGGTGGAGTCTGGAAGCATAACTTTATTTCAATCCATAAAAATCTCCAGATCACATAAAATTGAAATACACCTTGCATTTTATGCTTTGAGGAGCAGCTTTAGCTGTATGCTCATTCATGTAGTAAATTCTAAGCTTGGTGCTGCATATCTGCTTGGAATCCATTATTTTCTATCCACATACTGGTGCTAGGTATGCACTGGGTATAATACCTCGCCTGCAGCTGCGCTGTGCCAGGATCCCCCCGGGTCCAGAAGCTTAGGAAGTTCAATGTCTGAAGCTTCTTCTTTCTATCCCAGGCCCTGACAACTCCAGGAATCTCTCTCGCGCCTCCTCCACCTGCAGTACTGAGTGTGTGGCTTGGTGGTCCCAGACCCACCTGTGCCTGCGCTTTCAGGGGCCTGGAGGTATCACCCAGCCCAACTCCACTGTACATGGGGGAATCCGAGATCCCGCAGGGACAGAGCGGCCCGAGGCGACCCAGGGCTCGATGCTGATCACTCTGAGTGGTAGACTGTGAGGGCCTAGTGTCTGCCCCTCTCAGCTCTCTAGCCGCATCCGGAGGTCCGCTGCATCCCTAAGTCTCCTGCCCTGGGGCGGTAGAATTCGCGCTTGCGCAGTGTCTCCCAGCGATGCAACTTTGTGGGGGAACTCGCCCCCGCCCCCTTTGCCCTGGTGACGCGTCACTGGTTGCCAAGGTGACCGCCCTGTTTCCCTGCTTTGCAAGAGCCGAAAGCTCCAGTTGGGGTTAGGAGGCCCCCAGTCCGGAGCTTGTTTAGTAGTTCTTTGTGGCGCTGAGGTAAGTAGAACCAGGCGGTTCCACCCCCACCCCTTCTTCTACCTGTAGACTTGTGCCGGTAGGGATCAGCCCTGATTTAGGTTCCCACCACTCTGAGGGCTACTCAGACTGAGCCAGGAGACTTGGGATAAATTTTGGGCCCCACACTCGGACAAACTTGGGTGAGGCCAGAGGAGGGACTGGACTAGGAAGAAATGGGGCGATCCCACACGTCTGAGGTGACTGGTGAGCCGAGGTGCTCAACCTAGTGAAGATCTGACTTGGCTTCCAATTTTGTATGTGTGAGTGCTTCATATATCCAGAGGTCTCTAAGGGCGGGAGGCAGATTTTAGGTAGGGGTTGGTGTGAGGGGCAGAATCCAGCCCTATTTGAAGAAGGCAGCTCTCAGTCACCCAGGGCTGTGTGCTGATGAGGTTGGTACATTTTAGTCTTGATGTTGCTGCTGAAGCCAGCTAGCGGGTGAGGGTGTAGCTCTGTGGTAGAGCGCTTGCTTAGCATGTGCCAGGCCCTGGGTTCAATCCCCAGCACTGGGAAAAAAAATGTTGGAGAGATGTTGCTGCTGGCCTCTGCCAACTGCTTTCCTTTGTGTTTCCCTTTTTGTTCTTACCTTTTCTTTGTCTTGGGAAGTTTTTCGATTCTTTTATCTGCCCAAATGGCTCAATACTCAGTTATCAGTTTGCAGTGGTCACCTTTATTCATTTTTTACATATATATATGTAAAATATATAATAAATATATAAAAATATATATAAATATATTATAAATATATAAATATAAATATATATTAAATATATATTATATATATTTAAAAATATATATTTAATATAAATATATAATATTTATAATATAATATATAATATATAATATATAATATATAATATATAATATATAATATATATAATATATATAATATAAATATATATAACATATATGATATATATAATATATAAAAATATATATTTAATATATAAATATATATAATATAAATATATTATATTTAATATATATATTTTATATATATTAAATATATAAATATAAATATATAATAAATATATAAATATAAATATATATAAAATATATATATATATTTTTAGTTGTTGATGGACCTTTATTTATTTATTTATGTGTGGTGCTGAGAATCGAACCCAGGGCCTCACATGTGCTAAGCAAGCATTTTACCACTGAGCCATAACTTCAGCCCCACCTTTATTCATATTTAAGAAAACATTTCTGGGTTCATCTGTATGGCAGAACTTAATTCCAGGACCCAGCAATTCTAATGAGTCATAAACATGTACATGTGTGTTTACCAAAAGATGCACATGAGAATATTCATATAATTCTCATTACAATACTAAAGTGGAACAAACCAAGAAAAAGCAGTAGAAAAAGACAAGTTTTAGTGTATTTATACAATGGCACATCATGCAGCAATGAGGAAAGAACAATCTCAACTGTACAAACAATATACAGATTAATCTTATGAACATTGAAAGAAGCCAGTTGCAGAAGAATGCATGGTGTATGATTCCATTTATATTAAGTATGAAACCAGAGGAACTAATTTATAGTGTTAATGCTCAGGTTAGTGTCACCTTGTGGGGCCAGGCAGTGACTAGTGACTGGAAAAAGGATTGAGATGTTCCTTGATCTGGATCCTGGCCCCAGAAATGTGTGCATTTTGTGTGCATGGTTTGTGATGTATGTACTTTTTGATATGAATGTCACACCTAAATAATAATTTTAAAAGGAAAAAAATTATTTTATTTAATCTAAAAAGAGTCTGCCTTTGATCAGGACTTTGGAAATCTCAAATGGCCAAGCTACTACAATCTCCGCCCAAGTTCCTGCCCTCAGAGTGGCACATTGCTAACAAGAACCAGTACCACAGGGCAGAGGCCCAAAGGTCCCAATCAGAACGCCTAGTGGCAGAAAGCCAGAGACTTGTGGATGAAATCGATAAGACCACAAGGAAATCTCAAAGTGATGTGAACAAGAAAATTGGTAAGACCTCGTGTTTGGTATCTTCGTGTGCACATTCAGATGAAACTACTGAATTTTGGCTATACTATCATATTCAAGTGTGGCAATGTATCACTCTTGAAGTATTATGGGACACCATGTATATTCTCCTGGTTTTGAGTTTAAGCTCACTGCCCTAAGACAGTCACACAGTAACTCAGTCTGATTTTCAGTCATCCATCAGTCATCATTGATTTGATACAGATTTATTGAGGATCTGTGGATTTGTGCCCTGAGAATGATCAGAATCTCCACTTTTTAGGGGCTCCTGGTTGAAGAGGAGAATGCTGTAAAAAATTAGTGATCAGATTATAACCAGATAGGTGATGGAGTAGGGAAATTAAGGTAGGCATGGGGTAGGAACTGGAGAATTGGGAAAGTTTTCCTAGAGAGAAACATTTGAGCAGGGACTTAAAGGAAGAATAATTTTCTCTTAACAATTCCATACTTAAAAACAGTATTTAAAGGATGGTGCCCCAAATAAGTAAAACCAAAAATAAATAAAGTAAAACAAATGACATCTCCTAAACACCAAGAGATGATAGACCAGAGGCTACAACTCAAACATGTATAGTGGCCAGGTAGGTAACAAAGGGGTTGAATGTAAGACCACAGAGAGTGGTGGCAACTGGTTTTCAAGCTCTAAATTTTAATGTCATTGATACTGAATAATTTAAAAGCTTAGCCATTTATAGTGGCATTAAAAAACATCAAGGGTACAGCCACATCAATGTTTATAGCAGCTCAATTCACAATAGCTAAACTGTGGAACCAACCTAGATGCCCTTTAATAGATGAACGGATAAAGAAACTGGTATATATACACAATGGAATATTACTCAGTCTTAAAGGAGAATAAAATTATGACATTTGCAGGTAAATGGACAGAGTTGCATAATATCATGCTAAGTGAAATAAGCCAATCCCAAAAAACCAAAGTCCAAATGTTTTCTCTTATTTGTGGATGCTTATTCATAATGGGGTTTGTGGGAGACAAGGGAAGAATGGAGGAACTTTAGATTGGGCAGAGGGGAGTGAGGGGGGTAGGCAGTGTGGGGATGGGAAAAGATGGTGAAATATATGTGTAAGATTACACAAATGGTGTGACTGCATTGTGTATAACCAGAGAAATGAAAAGTCATGCTCCATACATGTACAATGAATTAAAAAGCATTCTGCTGTCATGTATAACTAATTAGAACAACAACAGAACATCTAGGGGCCAGGAGTGTAGCTTAGTGGTAGAGCATGTGCTTTGCATGTACAATGCCCTGGGTTTGATTTCCAGCATTGAAAAAAATAATAAAAAACAACAAAACAATGACAACAACAATAACAAAAATTATGTGCTTAAGAATAAATCTAACAAAAGATGTGCAAGAGTTCTACACTGAAAACTACAACTCATTGTTGTAAGACATTGAAGAGGTTATAAATAAATGCAGGGATATATAAGTTAATGGATTAGAAGAGTTGGTATTTTAAAGATGCCAATTCTCCCTAGGCTAATATATAGATTCAGTGCAATACCAATAAAAAAACTCAGCAAAATTTCTGGAGAAATTAGCAAATTTCTTCTAAATTCATGTGGAAATACAAAGGATCAAACATAGATGTTGCTAACTCCCAGAAGAATACAGCCGGAAGACTTTTACTATAGATTATAAGACCTGTTCTTACAAAAAAATGGAAATTAAGGCAAGGAAGTATAGGCAAGGACAGATAAATGGACATAGGACAAATTGACAAGGATAGTTAATAAGACATAGTGGAGAATTGAGAAATAAACCTATACATTTATGTTCATCTGATTTATGGTGAACAACACTGCAGTGTAATGGGAAAGGGATCATAAATTGACCAGTTGGACATTCATATGGAAAAATTACATCTCAAGCCTTACATCATATCATGTATTAAAAAATCAAATTGAGGTGAGTGCACATCTAAATGGGAAATGTAAATTAATAAAACTTTTAGACAAAATCTTAATGACTTGGAAAAGGAAAAGATGTCTTACCCTCAAATGGAACACACACACAAAAACATAAAAACAAAAATAATAAATGAGCCTAAATAAAGGGAACATTTGTTTATCAAAGAGTCTCCATTAAAAGACTAAGAAAACAATCCACAGAGTGCAAGAAGATATTTACAACATACATGTCTGACAGGATTTATTTGCAGAGTATGTGAAGAACTTTTAAAAATGGAGCTGGGCACAGTGGCACATTCCTATAATCCCATCAGCTCAGGAGACTGAGGCAGAAGGATCTTGAGTTCAAAGCCAGCCTCAGCAACTTAGTGAGGCCCAGTCTCTAAATAAAAAATATATTAAAAAAGGACTGGAAAAGTGACTCAGTGGTTAAGCACCTCTGGGTTCAATCCCTGATACAGGGGGAAAAAAAAAAGAACTTTTAAAAATTGAAAACAGAAAGGCAGATAGTGCAACAAAAAATGGTTAAGAACTTGACTTCTTACAAGAGAGGAAAGACAGACAGTGGACATAGGAAGAGCTGGTTGAACTTCATTAGTAATTAAGGACTTGCAAATTAAAAACAGTTTGAATGCCATTACACACCCATAATGACTGAAGTGAAAAAAGAAGAGGTGATTCAAAAGAAAGGAAAAAGAAAAACCTAAGCACTAGAAAGGATGTGGAGTTACTAGAACTCTCTTCTGGTGGAACTATAAATTGTTACAACCACTTTAGAAAGCTTTGGCAGCATCAACTAAAGTTGGACATGTACAACCTTTCACCTTGCTATTCCATTTTGAGGTACCAGAATCCATCCATCCATCCATTCCTTTATTTCATCATTCATTAAGTAGGTCCATCACATGCTAGATTTACCAGAATATAAAGTTGAAGATAATAAATGCATTTTAGTAATCAAAATAAATAAAACACAAAAGACAAGTTAATAAAATTATTCCATGTTAGCCTGGACTAAAGTGATAGTTGGAAAGATGAGGAGCAGAGGTGGTCAATAATTAGCATGCTGGTTCAGTTTAGGTAATTCATATATCTCTAAAACTGAACCAGGAGGACATACACAAGTTAAATAAATCAATTTCAAGCAATGAAATAGAAGAGGTCATCAAAAGCCTACCAACAAAGAAAAGTCTGGGACCAGGTGGGTTCTCAGCCGAGTTTTATAAAACCTTTAAAGAAGAGCTCATTCCAATACTCCTCAAAGTATTCCATGATATAGAAGAGGAGGGAACCCTCCCAAACTCATTCTATGAAGCCAATATCACCCTGATACCTAAACCAGACAGAGACACATCGAGGAAAGAAAATTTCAGACCAATATCCTTAATGAACATTGATGCAAAAATTCTCAACAAAATTTTAGCAAATCGCATACAAAAATATATTAAAAAGATAGTGCACTACAATCAAGTGGGTTTTATCCCAGGGATACAAGGTGGTTCAACATCCAGAAATCAATAAATGTCATTCACCATATCAACAGACTTAAAGTTAAGAATCACATGATTATTTTGATAGATGCAGAAAAAGCATTTGATAAAATACAGCATCTCTTCATGTTCAAAACACTAGAAAAAATAGGGATAGTGGGAACATTCCTTAACATTGTAAAGGCCATCTACGCTAAGCCCATGGCCAATATCATTCTAAATGGTGAAAAACTGAAAGCATTCCCTCTAAAAACTGGAACAAGGCAGGGATGCCCTCTTTCACCATTTCTATTCAACATCGTCCTTGAAACTCTAGCCAGAGCAATTAGACAAACCAAAGAAATCAAAGGGATACGAACAGGAAAAGAAGAACTCAAACTATCCCTGTTCTCTGATGACATGATTATATATTTAGAGGAACCCGGAAATTCCACCAGAAAACTTTTAGAACTCATAAGTGAATTCAGTAAAGTAGCAGGTTACAAGATCAATGCTCATAAATCCAATGCATTTTTATACATAAGTGATGAATCTTCAGAAAGAGAAGTTAGGAAAACTACCTCATTCACAATAGCATTGAAAAAAATAAAATACTTGGGAATCAATCTCACAAAAGAGGTGAAAGACCTCTACAATGAGAACTACAGAACACTAAAGAAAGAAATTAAAGAAAACCTTAGAAGATGGAAAGATCTCCCATGTTCTTGGATAGGCAGAATTAATACTGTCAAAATGGCCATACTATCAAAAGTGCTATACAGATTCAAAGCAATTCCAATTAAAATCCCAATGACGTACCTTACAGAAATAGAGCAAGCAATTATGAAATTCATCTGGAAGAATAAGAAACCCAGAATAGCTAAAGCAATCCTTAGCAGAAAGAGCGAAGCAGGGGGTATGGCAATACCAGATCTTCAACTCTACTACAAAGCAATAGTAACAAAAACGGCATGGTATTGGTACCAAAACAGACAGGTAGATCAATGGTACAGAATAGAGGACATGGACACAAACCCAAATAAATACAATTTTCTCACATTAGACAAAGGGCCAAAAATATACAATGGAGAAAAGATAGCCTCTTCAACAAATGGTGCTGGGAGAATTGGAAATCCATATGCAACAGAATGAAACTAAACCCCTATTTCTCAACCTGCACAAAACTCAACTCAAAATGGATCAAGGACCTTGGAATCAGACCAGAGACCCTGCATCTTATAGAAGAAAATGTAGGTCCAAATCTTCAACATGTCGGCTTAGGATCAGACTTCCGTAACAGGACTCCCATAGCACAAGAAATAAAAGTAAGAATCAATAACTGGGATAGATTCAAACTAAAAAGCTTTCTCTCAGCAAAGGAAACTATCAGCAATGTGAAGAGAGAGTCTACAGAGTGGGAGAATATCTTTGCCACTCATACTTCAGATAGAGCACTAATTTCCAGAATCTATAAAGAACTCAAAAAACTCTATACCAAGAATACAAATCATCCAATCAACAAATGGGCTAAGGAAATGAACAGACACTTTACAGAAGAAGATCTACAAGCAATCAACAGATATATGAAAAAATGTTCAACATCTCTAGTAATAAGAGAAATGCAAATCAAAACTACCATAAGATTCCATCTCACCCCAATTAGAATGGCAATTATCAAGAACACAAGCAACAATAGGTGTTGGCGAGAATGTGGGGAAAGAGGTACACTCATACATTGCTGGTGGGGTTTCAAATTAGTGCAGCCACTCTGGAAAGCAGTATGGAGATTCCTCAGAAAGCTTGGAATGGAACCACCATTTGACCTAGCTATCCCACTCCTCAGCCTATACCCAAAGGACTTAAAATCGGCATACTGCAGTGATACAGCCACATCAATGTTCATAACTGCTCAATTCACAATAACCAGATTGTGGAACCAACCTAGATGTCCTTCAATTGATGAATAGATAAAGAAAATGTGGTATATATATACAATGGAATATTATTCTGCTATAAAGAATGATAAAATTATGGCTTTTGCAGGCAAATGGATGAAATTGGAGAATATCATGCTAAGTGAGATAAGCCAATCTCAAAAATCCAAAAGACGAATGATCTTGCTGATAAGTGGATGATGATACATAATGGGGGGTGGGAGGGGTTAGTGTTAGGGTTAGGGCTAGGGAGGGTGGCAAGAATGGAGGAAGGAAGGACTGTATAGAGGGAAAAGAGGGGTGGGAGGGGTGGGGGGAAGGGAAAAAATAACAGAATGAATTGAACAACATTACCCTATGTAAATTTATGATTATACAAATGGTATGCCTTTACTCCAAGTACAAACAGAGAAACAACTTGTATCCCATTTGTTTACAATAAAAAAAAATGCAAAAAAATTAGCATGCTGGATCTATGAATTAATTTTAACAAAGGAAAACAGGGACAAAATAATAAAGGTAGGATGCATGTGGCATTTGTGGGGAATGAGAAGAGGTCCCAGTTGAAGGAAAGGGGAGCAGCATGGAGATGAGTGGAACTGAGTGGGGTGGAGGCTGGACCAGGGCTGAGGGAGACCTTGAATTTGAAAGGTTCCGTAAGTAGCTAT